>NW_009646856.1:2611392-2705247 GCF_000708025.1 Charadrius vociferus
ACTTCAGCGGGAGTGAGGAACATGGCTAGAGAAATGTTTTACTCTAATTAGGGCTATAGCTGTGTATTTATAATAATTTACTCTAATTAGGGCTATAGCTGTGTATTTATAATAAAAGTGTGCCGAAGATCTCATGGCAGACATCATCAGTGGTGAATCTTTTGGGTGATGTTGTCATGCCTTTTCAAATCCAAATGCAGCAGTTGCTGCTAGTCAAAGAATTTCCCCTTAGGTGCCACGTTTTTATTTTGTCTTGCGTTTCCTTGGGGATTTACCCAGCTTCAGCAGGGCTCTGCAAGCACATGTCAGTGAAACATCCCCATGGTCACAAAAGGGTAAGGCAACAAGATGGTGAAGATTTCTGTAATGAGATACCTTTATCCTCATTTTAGATTTTTACTGCAGTAAAGATAAGATGGAGAATGAATCTCTAGATCCAAGCCTGAAGCAACAGAACCAAGAACCCCATCTCATATTCAATCTTAGGGTGCAGTTGGCTTTGCAGAGCCCATGTGCGGTGGTTCAAAAGGTAAATTTAGATCCAAGACCTGTTTAAAACAGGGGATGGGTTGTCATCTTTTTCCAACATGAATATAAGACCATGCTGTCATCTCAGTTACAACACATACCTATACAATAACTACTCTGAAGTCCACAGAGTTGCTGTAGATTTACAAGTGATGTACAAGTGTCTGAACATAGAACATGGAGTTCATTGCCATTTTTAGTGTGCATAAAATGCATTAAAACTGACTAAAATCTGCAGTGCTATATTGTTACAGAAAACACTGCCTTCCTTGTAAGGGAACTGGTAATACTCCCCGTGTCTGTCTGCAGGGGGGGACTCTATACTTCCTTACTTCCATATTTAATGATTAATGATTTTTTAGTTATTTATGCTAACTTAAAATTTTTGCAAATACATCTTTATGTAGCCTGAGGAAATATTGATTTACTAGTTCTTAAAATCTTCACTGATAACAGCAGTTATCTTAGTGGAAATTTGTAATTTAGAGAGACTGTTTAAAATACTTTTCTTCTGGAAAGGAATGGTCGCTCCAGGGAAAGCAATATGCTAACAAACCTTGCTACCATGGCTTTTAGTTTCATATTGTGACTAAAAATTTCAAACCAAGACATTCTGTGTCCTATATCCAGGTACCATGACACTCACGGAAATAGCATCTGAAAGACAAGGCTTTTCATAAGCATATGTGTAATATGTAAAAACAGTAAGTCTCCTGCATTTCATAGCACCATTAAATTCGCGAAAGGCCAAAAGTTTTGTTGGTGTTATGATAAGCACAAGTTATGACGAAATGGCTAAAACCAGTGTCCGTCATTTTTTCCGTTGTTTTTTCATCTGTCCTGCTGATGCTTGTCAGTGCACTGTGACTGTGTGTCACAGTCAGGTCTACTGAATGGCGTACTTTGTGAATTTCAAAACGAGGAAAAATACACCATAAAATTTTTACATATGCTAACTGACTGTAAATGCGATGGAATATGTGGGACTTCCTCCAGCTTTGTTCTTTGGTGGATTGCTATTAGCTTACATTTGAAATCTCTGTTGGCCACACATTTCACATTGTTCTTCCAAATGTAATCATTTCTTTCTTTTATCTGATCTCTGACAGTCTCTCTGTTTTCATCAATATTTGACAGCAATTCCCAAAGATACAATATAGTCCACTCTAATATCCTTGTGCATACTCTCTTCTCCCTTTGAAATCCAATACCTAAGCAGTGAAATAATTTATTGTGCCTTATTTAGAATTTTATTTTTTGCATGTGTTTTGATACTGTCCCTTTGAAACAAGAGTTATTTGGAAATTTAAACCAACTGTTCTCAAAAAATAGTTATGAAATATCGTTCAGTCTCCCCCTTTTCAAAGATGCAGCGTTTATCTTGTTTTCTTTTGTCATACATTGCTTAAATATTTCTTTTCATATAGTACATCCCAAACCATAATTTTGTCAGAATGTGCAAAACGCAATTTACACCAGCCACCTGAAAACAAATGGCAACAAGAAAACACATCATATGTAAAAAAGAGAAACGAATTTTCTGAATAAGCATGAATAACATAATTATCCCCAAATGCATGAATTTAACGATGAAGATGATAACTTTTCAAATACCTATAGAGAAATGGTGGATTTTCCATGCCAGTCTGAAAGGCAGGCATTAATTAAATGCAAGTTAATAGGTTCTGCACAAGGATAAAATGCTGAAAATACATGATTAATATCTAGACTAAGTAATTTAGAAATATATTGATATTTCTTGACCTTAGAATTAAAATGCAGGATTTTGGATCGTTGTAATGAATGTGAAGATGCACTTACATTTAAGATAATGCAAGTTGTAAAAGTATTGTGTTTGAACTTCTAATAACAGGCTTATAAATTTACAGAAGTGGAGATAATGGTAGATTGTGTCTCCTATTACACCATAGTGAGAAAATAAGTAAAATGATTGACTAGGTGCTATAATTAATAATGATTAAAAACCACACTTTACGATTTTGAAGGAAGACCAAGAATGAAATACTACTCCATCTAAATTAAAATAACATTAATATACTACCCAGCACATAAAATAAGCCAGAGTACTTTGTTGTAGTTCAGGAATACAGAAACTAACCCCAGCAGGGCTGAATATATTAACTTTTTGCTCAAGGAAAAGGTACAGCTCTTGGAAATTAACATGAATAAGAATTTTTAACAAAGTAAGTTTTCAGAGAGGAATGTAATTTTCATTTGAAGCTAAATATGTTGCCCTGGTTTGAGGCACATGAATTTTAACAAATGTCTGTTTTGAAAAAAGAAACAAAACAAAGCCTTTCAGCAATGTCCAACAGAACTCTTAATTAAAAATTTGAGCATTTTTTGTATTAAAAATGAAAAAGTTAAAAGTGATCAACTTTTAACCAAAATACATCCTTTTTTATTTAGGTAAGATGTCGCAACGGACTTCAAACATTTTTTAAATTTATATTTCATGGGAGTTTTGAAGCCTTGTTTCTTTCAAAATAGCAGAATTTCCTCTCAAATGACAAGCCAGTTCCTGCCTACTCTGTTATGTAGTTATATTGTTTCTGGGCTTAACGTTAGTCTTCTGTTCAGAAAAGAGCTTCCCCTTTAGACAGCAAATAAAAATTGACTTTCATTTTTGCCAGAACATTGAGGTAAGGATGAAAAATGTCTTGTTGCATTGCAAAAGTGTTAAATTGTGCTGGTTTTTTTGCCAGGTTTGTGGCAATCAAAGTTTTTCACAGAGCTCTCATCCTGAGTGATTCCTTCAGTCACGGGCATCGGAATGCACGATTGCTCTGCAGTTGTGGGTGTGTTGGCTGCTTGGGCTAGGATGATTTTGATTTTCTACAAAGAAACTTACATTTCCCAGGTAACGCATTCAGGCTCCATCCTGACTGTAAGTACAGTTCTTCCCCAGGTGCCCCCTTACCAAACTTGACTAGCTATAAGTGCTCTACTTTGAAGCAGCTTAACCCATTTCATCTGTCCACATGTGGTATAATTTCTGCACCGTCCCATTGGGGCTCACTGATCAACAGAGCTGGAATCACATGAAAGGAGTTCTTCCTGGAAGGGAAAAACTACTGCACATGCAGTTCTGCACATTTAAGGAGAAATGAGATGGTGTTCATGGAGTTACCCTGTCGCCCAGTCGAGATGCAAGGGGTGCCAGTACTTTGAGCTGTGATAGTCTCCATGCATTTTGTTTCCATGAACGCTGGATACTCCTGTGACATTCCCTAAGCTACATGACCTCTGACTCAGTGTTTATCTTTGTTTGCTACCGAGAAGTATCTTCTTTCACTGTCACTCTTTGCAGGCGGAGAGGATTAAATATTCTTAGACCAGTTTTCCCCATTTAGGTTCTGGAGCAGCTCCCTCAAAGCAGAGGGAAGGTTTTGGTTCTAGGTATTCAAAGGGTTTCACAAAGTTTTAACTTTTGTTATAATTCCTGTTATGGAGTCAGCTGGTTCAACCAGGAGCTGTGACAAAAAAATGACTGAAGAATTGAACGATCAATTCATGTGTCCAAGTACTGTTTAACTTGACTAAAATTCCTAGTATTAGGGCAAAGAAAGCAAGAGTTTGTGTGCAAAAATTTGCAACTGGTTATAGTCCAGGAGATATCTGCCTTCCCTTCACTCAAACCACAATTTTTAGGGTGAAGGGAAGAGATGAGAGGGCTTGGTCTCTTTATACCCTATATTCTTTCCATTCTTTTTTGCTTCCCTTTTTCTTGTGTTCTTCTTGTACCTAGTAAACACTGTACTGGTCCTGTTAAACATTTCAGAGTTTTGGGCAGTTCTTGTTTGCTCGTTTAAATCAGTATTCACAAAAGTTACTGTTTGGGATTGGGGTTTAGGTTTGTGTAGAAGTGTTCAGAATTTTGCAAGGAAACAAAAGGATATGTGTAGTTCCTTAATCGATGAGTCTCAAGATTATGTAAATTAACAAAATTTGGGGACTGAGTGTGTGGAATGAGGCATAATGGAAAAGAAAGTGCAAAATGGGAGAAGAAATGAATGCTGGACTGAGAGTGGCACTGCTGACAGAACCGATGGTATTGGCCATGAAAAGAGATGAATAGAAAGAGTCTTCTAATAAAGCATGTGTTGCAATGTTTATTCACTTGTATTTGCTGCCCTATTCGGAATGAAGGAGTATAAAAGTGATTGAAAATGAAAGAATAAACATTCCAAATCTGAAAGCACATTTTGAGCACCTTGGAGTAAATTCTCATTTGAGGTTCGAGTTTGTTCATCCTGTCTGTATCTGAATAGGTTTGCCCACCCTTAATTTGCATCACATGTTACTGGTTGTGTGCAGTGGAAATTCTGATCTGAATTACATATTGCATAACCTGATTGCCATAAACAAAGTCTGGAAAAAATGCAGAATCTCTAAAAAAAAATTGTTTTCATTGAACCAAGATTTTAATGTTAACTATTCGATATTCAAGAAATTACCATTAGCACAGCATAGTTTGGTTTGGTGTTTGAGATGAACATTCAGTTAGTGATGCATTTCCTTCTGGAATGGAAGGCTTCTATAGCACTAAATAAATTTGCGACCTGGAGCTTATATTTTGTCATCTTTTTAATGAATTCACCACCCAGCAAGTTTCAAAGGTCACGATAAGATCAAAACTTCAAAACCCTGTTCTTTTGTTATTTTTTAAGCTTGTACTCTGACACTAAACTATTTACGACATCTTTTTGGAAGTAAAATGTTGCATGCCTATAAAAGTATTGATTTTTCTTTTTTATGCAATTCCAGAAGATAGAAGAGGACCGTATGTGAGGAGATACAAACACACAAAGAAAAGTTGTTCCAAAAATACTCGAACAATTTCTTTGAGCATGGTGATGCTGTCAAGCAGTAAAGCACTGGGTATGTACTTTCTATTTTGTTTACATAAAAATGAGTTAAAGAAACACAAAGTATTCTGTAAGTCAGCAAGCTCAGTTTTGTGTGTGCCTGTCTATGTGTATATGAATTTATAGGACTGTATTCTTTCCCTTGCCTGGTTTATGGTACTTAACATGGAGTAGATTCAGTTTCACACTACACTGTAAGTGAATTATTTTCAACGTGGGATTTTGTTGCGCTATAGATGAAGCTCCCTCATTTCATTGTGGAGGCTTATTGTGGAGAATGCCCAAGACAAAGTCCTGTTGTGGAGTCCTAGACCTCTCATTTTTGCTCTACATTGGGGTATAAAGTTATGCTAAATATCTGTTCCTAAGGTCTACCAGAAATCTTCGGTGTACAAGGAAATTTTTCGCCCACTTAGTAAAAGCAAGAGTTTGGTTCTTCTGTGTATTTCCCCCTCTCTATTCTACAGTAAATAGAACCATAACTATTTCAAGCTCCAGGTAGGCACGATGAATGCTTAAAATACATGAAATAAATAGGGAGATGAAATTTTTTAAATAGTTGAGAGTTTAAAAAAAAATTAAAGAGAAACTTACAGTAGTGCTCTATGTATATCATGGCAAGTAAAGAGGTAAAAAAGGGAATATGGGCATCTGCAGAACACTTCCATAGGAGAATAATGTTTCTTACTGAGAAGATTTTCATTCAGCTTTAGTTACTTACAAAGAACTGGTTCTGTGCCAAAGAAGTTTACATATGTTTCCCAGACTTTATGAAAGGCACACTCTTACCCAGCATCAGTTTCTCAGGAAATAAAGCATTCAAGGTCTGCTTCTAGAGATTATCAGTGCTCTCTAACTGAGATGTTGAAGATAAATGTGTTCAAGTCGACTGCAAACACCTCAAAAGACTTGACATGGTCCAGCACAAACCCTGAGCCCAGATAGCTGGCCCAAACTGGCACAGCTCCACTGACTTTGTGGACATTGGTGGGGTACTGGGTATTGTTGATTTACACCAGATGGGCATTTGACCTCTTGCTGTCTGCTGAGCAGACTTGTTAGACGTAGTCTTTGACAAAAACTAACAATGGGCACCGTGATTTAAGTACTTAGGGAAATGATGGAATAAAAGCATCCAAATGTTTTAAATGTCACTATGTATGGAACCTACTTATTGTGAAGGCGATTCAAATACTGTGCCAGTCTTTCCCCAAACTCAGCAAAACGTGAGAGAGCAAATCAAAACAAAATCAAATCCACAGCCAGGTCTGCTGCAGCATGATCTTTACTTATGGGATCTCATGAATAAAAGGACAAAAGCATACAGTCACTGTTCCATGAAACATGATGTGTTTCCTTTAAATGGATTGAGAAATTAAACTTTTAATGCATCTGTCTAACATATAAAGTGGAGCTTCCTGACCTGTCCATTGCAAAGTACCTGTCTTGCACACGTCATCCATCTTTATGTGAACAAACTGACTCCGGCTTCTAAGCAGTTTGGATAACTGACTTAAACATTTTGTGGAGTGAAATCTTGGCTTTTTATCCACAACAGGAATAGGCATTCATATAAAACACCAGGGCGGTAAGATTTTAGTCATATAGCTGTATGGGTCACCAGCTCTGGAACTGTGGTGTGGGAGCACTGCTGTCCCGACCTGAGGACCTGAGCAAGTGTCTCTACTTGGCCACACAGTGCATGACAGCTCAATCCAGGGTAGCTCAGTGATTCTGCACCGTTTTGTCCTCTGCCGTGTGGACAACCTTCCTGGGTGCATAAGAGTGATCTCCACATCTGCCAAGGTAATGACTGTGTTAGAGGTACACCTCAGCTCCGTATCCCAGTGAAGAGCTTTACTACCACAAGAGAAGGAGTGACAGCTAACTGCCCAGCTCTCCAAAAGCTCAGCAAAAGCCTGATCCTACCTGTTGCAGGCTGTGGTGATGCAGGAGCATATCGGTATTGAGCAGCATTGGGTCTTGGGAAAGGAAAGCAGAAAGAAAAGCAGAGAAGTAAATGTCTGAGCTGCAAGGCTCCTCAACATCTTGCTCAGCTTTTGCCCTGCATGATCAGGGCTATAACAATGCCTCAGGAAACCAAGAATTGGTCTGACTTTTTTTAAAGGAAATAGCGGAGGACATTTTAGAGATATATAACCTTTCCTAGCTGCTCCCAGAGGAAATGATTCCTAAGGATCCCTTATCTTAAAATTAAATAGGTGACGATGGGAGAGAAGCAGAACAGCTGTTTAGAAGCTGTCTTGAAAGAAAACAGAAAGGATTGTGTTCTTCGATGCGGTCCTGCTGCTTTAAAAAACTTTTATAGGCAATTAAAAAGTGAAGTAATGATAATAGTCTGACAAAATCCTTCCTTATCTTTGCTCCCTGACTTTACCTATCATTGCAGGAAGACCAGTTCACAGCTTGACCGTATCTTTGGTTGCAGCATATGAATCACTATTCTCCAAAGAGGTATTATTTACTTAAAAGTGATTAACAGGGATAAGAAGGGTCAGGGTGTTCCACTTTGTGCTGTTAGATGAACTAACTTGATGATAGGCATAATGCAATGGGTCTGGGAGAGCTGTACTGTGTGCCAAAATGATCCCATGCATTATCAGATTTTACCTACCCTTGTTTAAACTAAACAAAATTGTCAGCTACTCAGTTACATTTTCCATATGGTGCAGTATCTTCTGAGCAGCAACTTGAATCCATCTTTGTGAAGTAATATTTTGAGTTATTTTCCTGCTATTCACATTTCTCTCAACAGTGAATGTTGAGAGCAATAATAAAAAAAAACAACTAAGGAGTCCATGTGCTTTAATTAGTCTGTTCTTGTAGCTATTGTTATTATTAATGGAAGACCCATGTGATATCCAGTGGAGAAAAAACTTTGAAAGATCATTTCATTTTAAGAAGGCAAACAAATTACATCATTTCGTTTGGAAAGGAGAAAATGGATGGACCTGATTCTCCGCTCAGCCATGTCATTTTTCTACCAGTGTAACAGACCTGATGTTAGTAGAACTTTCCCTAATTCACACCAGGATGAAGAACAGAACAGGGGAACAGACTCAGGGTGTGTATTTATGCAAGTCTTTCAACATCAATTCTGAGCTGGGAGGGTGATCAGAGTTTGGAAGCCAACCCTGGAAGCCTTTCTAAGGACACTCAGTGTGAGTGCATTTGCTCAGCCCATGTAGGGTGGCTATTCACTGGAAGAAAGACAGGCTAGAAAGAAATAGAAGAAAAATGAAAAAAAGTTTAGATTTGGAAGGGATGGGATGTGAAACACATGTCACAGGATGACACAGTGGGATGATACGACTGAATGAACAACGAAGGAAAGAACATAGGAAATAATGAGTTGGGGGCCCACATTTTTGGTTGGCGGGAGCTTACCCTTTATTCTCTTCCTTCCAGCGTCCTTCCCAAACTCTGCAGGACAATATCCTGATTTCAGTACAACTCCTCAAAAACCTGGAAGCATCACTGGAAAACCAGATCATTTTATCCACTCACATGGGAACTGGCTGAAATAAAATGTACAGCAAGCCATTCTCCAATGACTTGTGATGTGAGAACAGGGAGTATGGGGAATGGGCAATAGTGATGGATTCATTCCTTGGCAGATCTTCTTGGCCATTTCCTTCCACACTCTACAACCCTGGGGAATTTGACAGCTCAGCTACTCCAAGCCTCTGGAAGTTTTGTTGGAGCAGAAAAAGTTACGCCAATTTCTGTTCTTTGCTACACCAACAACTGTATGTGTTTTCATCTATAGCTAATTTTGACCCAGAGAGTTGTCTTCTTTTAAATTATCTCATCAAAATGCCTTTATTCTTCTCGGGGATTTTAAAGATGTTGCATGCTAATTCCATGATGATTTCCTTTCATGAACTTGTTTTAATATGTTTTTCCTCTCTATTCATATTTTAATGTCAGAACCCATTCAGCATTTCTGCAGGTTCCTCCTGATCCCTGCCAGGTCACTGAGGAAATCCTGCTCGTTAGGTTTGGTCGCCCATAGTGTGAGAACTCCACCTCAGAAGCATCTCTACAGCCCGTTTCCCTGTCCCTTGGAGGGACAGGGACTTCATTTCCTGATCCAACTCAATGAATCATTTTCTCAATTAGGCCAGAAATGTTAATGCTCTTTGAATAGAGCATTTCCTTCAACTGGAAAGAGTTTCTCTTGTGCAATTAGCAGTACAGGAAACAGTTTTGCGTTGATATGGTTATTTATTATTTCCTATTAGTGAGCAGCACATCCTGTGATAACTTTCATAATTAGTAGGTCAAGCGCAAATTTCGTCAGAATGCACGTCATAGCCCTCAGTTTCAGATTGAAATGCTAGGTACAAAAATAGTTTGAAGTCGGATGTCCTCGCCTCCAAACCACCTTTGGCACTGTGTTTGCTTGTGCCTTAAGAGTCTTTATTTAAGTATAAAATAATAGCAGAAATGAATTTATCTTCTGTTTCTGTTAGAGTCCTCCTAAGCTGGGATATACAGTAATGGAAATATCCCTGTGCCACTACGCTTTGCCAGAGGGATAGCCACAAAGAAGGAGGCCAGGGCATATAATCCTTCTTTCAAACACAAGACTAACTACCACCCATATTATGCTAATACAGGATTATACTTAAATATCTACACCAGTTAAACCTTTAGGTCAAGTGAGGACAGGATTCATGACAAAGCTGACTTGGACACTTTGGATTCCTTGCTGCAGGGCACTATATGCTTGTGAATTACCCATTTCATTGGGAGGGAGAAATGGCTACAAAAGGAGCAGAAAAAAACATGCAGGGACATGATATTTTGGTAGGGGCAACAAGAAAAAAATTGAGGTATGGGTTATGTTTAAATGTGATAAAAGAGAAAAGAATAGGTTATTTTCCTGGAATTTTCAGGCACTTTTTTTTTATTTTGGAAAGTCATAATTAAAGTTGCACACATCAAATGTTTGTGGTCAATGAATTCAGTGCTCTATCTTCAGAGCAAATCTCTGGATTCCTCTTCTATACAAGGAGGCTGGACTACAGTTTCTTGGAAACACTTTAAAAAACAGCTCCGTTTTCTCAGTATTTTCTGTGGAAAATGCGCCATTTTTCATCTAGCTCTACTCCTGCTCACTTTTATGGAGGAGGACTCCCCACCTTTGGATTAATTTCTCTCTGGGCTTGGAGAAGCATCCATTTTGATGGGCCCAGTTCACACAAGCTTAAAGCAGCCTGGGTTATGTTGGACTCTCTCTGGGCCGTGCTCTAGGGCTGATGCGTGAATGAATGACTGCGTCTTTCTCCTGCACACACACACAGTCACTTAACACTTTTTATAGACCTCTTCTTCCAGCCTTCCTTCATTTCTGTTAATTTTCGCTGACCTCTTTGAACACAGTAATGTCAAGAGCTGACTGTAGCATTCTAGGTATTATGCCATTGTTGGTACTTTGCCATTTAAAGAAAGAAAGTTTCCTTTTTTTTGGCCTGTGACATGAATTGTCTGTAAATGCGTCCCATATTTGCATGAGGCTTTTTGCCATTTTAGCAGATGGAAATTTCATATCTAATTTAATGTCCGTTAGGTTTCTTTCAGTACCATTGCTTTCCAAGTATCTCCCTCCTATGAAATTAGTATTAATCTCCCTCCCCCCGCAACCCACACACCCCACTATATAATTATGCAGCCCTTCCCCCGCTTAAAGATCCTCAAGAAAACCCTGGAATTAAATACGTGAAACCCAAATGTGCACATTCAGTGTTATGCACTCCCGATGTATTGGATCCACTGATGGCTCGTGAGAGCAGGCTGTGCTGGGATCAGCAACGGATAAGCGAGAGGTCTGCTGCAAGCAGTGACTTCCTACTGGCAAAAAGCGGAGGAAGGATCGTGCCAGGACTGACACTAACATTTCTTGGGGTGAGGAGCAGCAGGGACACGATTCTGCTCCCTGCAAGGGCTAAGAGCGACAAAAAACCATGTAAAGCTGCTCTGGGCTTTACTGCTCTGGCCAAATGGGAAGAGGATTTTTTCCACTTCCTTGCGTAGCACAACCACTCCATTAAATTAATAATCCGACCCTTAATGCCACAGATGATAGAGGCGGCCTTTGATACTTGACTGAACAAATGATTTCAGCACGCAGTGAACTCTCGGCACCCACGGACTCCCTTCTCCATCAGTGAAATCATTAGTTACCCTCCGCTTAAATATCCTGCTGCGTCGGAGGGCAGTGCGCAGCCTGCCAGCGGGAGCTTGCCGGGCACTGGCTTGTTTTGTGCAGATGCATTTTTAATTCCCTCCTGCCTGCCCCTTTCTTAAGCCGGTTGTTTCTCGCAGAGGGGTTCAGACCTTCCCAGGAGTGGGCCAGGGCTGACTCACCTCGCCGCCCCCTCCCCGGGCGCAGCGGGAGGTGGGAAACGGGTTCAGCCGCTGGCTCAGGTTTGGAACATGGAATAGAGGGGGGAAATTTGTTTAGTACAAATGATCGTGAACGAGGAAGGGAAGAAATTCACATTAGTCAGGCACAGGAGGGGTAAGCAATCCTGTTGAATAAATATGTCTGTAAGCCACGCTCAAAGAAGACAGGTATTTACAGAGGCAGAAGGACTGCGTGGAGGATGAATAATAAAAAATGATTTATTTTTTGGAGATTTGGAAATTCAGGGAGGGCCACATTAAATACTGAGACATTTAAATTGCCACTTTCCAAGAAAATCATACATTCTGATACCACGGTATTACCAAAATATGTGTTTTCTCCAGGACTCAATCCTGAAAGATCTGAACCAGCAACCCAAGCTAGCGTCCCACCTTAGGGGGTCCTAATGACAAACCTGGGTGAAAAGAGATGCCCCAGCACCCCCAGCACCCAGACCTGGTCTTGGAGCTCTGCAGCTTGCACAGGGCACCAGTAATAACTCACTAACTCCAGAGGGTCTCTCCATCCTATGAAAAACAAGGTTCATTTAAAGATGCCTAAATGCATTGCTGGGGTGCAAGCAGTGCATGACAGAATTTCAGCCCTGGAGTTTAAACATGTAATTGTTGTTTTACGTAATTGCCATTGAGCTTAGCCCCTCAATTTATCATTAGCAAAGGTCTTGATTTGGCATTACTAGGGCATACAGGCTGTAAGAACACAGAGTTTAACACAAGGACAGGGAATCTGCCGAGCGATGAGGTTTACTCGCACATCAGCCTGGATGCAAACTTCTCCAGCACCCAGGGACTGTTCGGATTCAGAGTTTTTCTCCAGGCCCATCTCTCCTTTTTTCAAATGACTGTTATTTTTTGAAACATAACACTGTGCAAATAAAAGTGAAGCCGTACTTGAATGTCAAGAAATGCATGGAGAACATCAGTAATGTAGAGAATATATACTCAGGGAATAAGCTTCAACAAGAATGCTAATTTAGTTATAGTATTTAAAGCTGACTGCAAACAGCTGGGTAGCATTAACCGTATTAGGGAAACAAGAAAGGTGGAGCAAAATCTAGGGGACTGAGGTATGACAGTGCCAAATGTATGGAAAAGATTTGGAATATGTGAAATGTACTGCTGTTGGACCCACACTATGTAATAACGGTGATGTGGTGCGCAGTTATCTCTGGGACTTCCCAGCACACTAAGATTTGTAGAGCAATGTCTGTGGCTTGTGGCAGGCCACTCTTTTGATAACACGGCAGGGAAACAGAAATACAAGTTAAAATAGCATGTGCTGTGTTCTTTAATAGAGGCTTTGCTCCTACTAGAGAGGAGATCCTGACAGTCCTTAATTCTCTTTTCACACACACGCTGCTCTACTCTGCAGCTCTTGGAAAAGTCTGCAAAGTCAAAGCTGGGAGATTAGGTTTAAACTACATCTGCTCCAGCTGCATAGCACTTTGCACTTTGCATTTTCCAAGAGCTGTGCAAATGTTAACTAATTAGACTGAATCCCAGCAATACCATTCTCATGGTGGTAGGAGCTTTTATCTGCTTTTTATGGATAGATGGAGGCAAAGAGAGCTCCAGGAGCAGACTGCAAAACTTGTCCTCATGTAAGCAGACCCATGTTCAGGCTGTTTCCATAGTTCAAGTGCAAGTTTCATGGACTGCAACGCTAAGCAGAACTGCTTTGTAAGGAGCTGGTTACTAGTGTGAGTAAGATGTTCAAAATATGGCCCTTTGTGGCTTGCCCAAGACCACACAGTGAGTTCGAGGCAGAGCTGGGATTTCACTTCCTCTAACACTGATTTTTCTCACAGTTGCGGTTTCATTGCAAACCTCTTGTGTTGCTTTCATATTTTTTGTATTGCTCCATGTCTCTATACTTTATGGTAGATTCATTTTTAAGCTTCTTATTAGAAATGGGCCTGAAGTGGAACAGAAGATACGGTGCT
Organism: Charadrius vociferus; assembly: GCF_000708025.1. NCBI lineage: Eukaryota > Metazoa > Chordata > Aves > Charadriiformes > Charadriidae > Charadrius > Charadrius vociferus. The sequence continues at coordinate 2,625,206 of NW_009646856.1, forward strand.
TCTTGACTGTCTGTGGTCAGTAAGGTGTGCGGAGATTTTCACCAGTTGGCCATTTATCTACTTCTTGTGGAAATGGAGAACAGTTGATGCAACAACCCATGAGAGATGATTGAAGTAACTTCTCTTTAGAGTTACACAACTAATTGACAGCAATTTATCTGCTGGAATTGATGCTTTTATGTTCACGTTTACCCTTATCATGTTTTATATTCTTCACATGTTTCTTTGCAAAAACATTTTGGGTCTATTTGGAAAGCAGCCCATTAGGGAAAAACTCATTTTGTGCAGTGCTGCACAGTTTGTTTGATGGTTTTAGCTGTGCTCCCCAATGAAATAGCTTGTACAACTCACCGAGAACTTCGTATTTCTAAGCATGCAGTCAGACAAAGTCAGACAGTACTGCTGACCTGTCCTAAGTGTTACCGCTCCCCGGCCGTTCCTGGCTGCTTGTCCCTTCCCTTCTGCCAGAAGTCACTGTCCTGTCAGATCTGCTAGGTTAAATAATTAATTAGGAATTTCTTTAGTCTCTGGCCTGGTCCTATGCATTTCAATTAAAAAAAATGCCAAACTATAATAAGTTTCACATTATTCTTTGAACCCTGATCGTTTCACAGAGCTGAGCAAAGGGAGGCAGAGCTGCACTGCCAGGGCTCAGAGCTCGGGAGCATTTCCTTTAGCGGCGCTGGTGGCAGGGAGCAGGGATGGGGAGGAGGCCGGGGATGGCACTTGCTGTAGCTGGGTCAACAGTAGCAGTCTTAGGTGGGCCAAGTGTGCCCGAATTGTATCGCCAAGTGTAAAATTCTTATTAAAGTTTGGCTTGGAATTTGGTTTTGGAGAACTGTTGAAAACTCAGTCTCTAAAATTAGCTTTTAGCAAGTATTCCTGTTTATAAAGTTCATTCACTAGCATGTTTATGGAAAGTGAGCCCAGAAGGGAAGGAATGCAGTAAAAGTACATTCATTTGAAAATTCAAATAAAAATATTTGCTTTGAATCAGAGGCTTTTTTTTTTCAGTCCCTCTGTGCTCTTTGTCCAGTTTGTTAGTACTTTTGTTGTCCAGCAAACAGAGTCACTGTCCTGAACTTTCCTCTTCTCAGTACCGCACAGTACGTGTGAGTGAAGACTCGTGCCTGTTGTGGGGGGAGCCGCTGGTCTTGTTTGCGAGCATGGGAAATCATTGTTATTTAAAAAAAAACAACAACAAAACACACACCCCCCTCCCCCCCAAGTGACCCTCCAATTTGGAAAGCTGGGTGGCAAGAACAGCTAGGAGCTGTTACCATTGCTCTGACAGCATTGGTAATACCAAATGTGAAAAAATTAATCAAGCCCTCACAAGACTGGCTTAAAATAATGAGGTTTCTAAGCTGACACTTTTCATTTGTTTTCTGGATTCTGAGAAGGGCTCGGTAAACAGTAGTCAGTTTACGGGATTACCTTTTTATTTTCCTTTAAAGTTTCTGTCTTCTGCTGCTGGCCACTTGTTCCCACATCTTGCCTCTCAGGCAGAGCTCAGGCACATAGCCATTCCCATTTGGTACTAGGAAGGCGGGAGAAAAAAGGTGTGGAAAGAAATGGCTTGGAGAAGGAGGGACAGAAACTACTTGAAACAGTAATACAGCAGCTCGGGAGGCAGATGAGTAGAGTACTGGAAGTGAAAATTGCTGCTGTTACTTCCTCAGTTCCTTACACATCTGCTAATGCTAATCAGGTACCAAATCCGGTGAGTGCTCACTTCAGATATTTATACGCATGGGGCTTGACGATAACATACTTGGATAACTGGGAGGGGTGAGACACATCACCACCCTTACGGGGGATCCTATCATTCCTATCTCCTTGTCAAGCGACCCCAGGTTAGGTGGGATGGCATGGTGTGATAAAGGAACCCAAAACTGCCCATAGGTCACTTCCTTTAGAGAAAATGCAATTCTACTGCCCTAATATTCACTTTTTGGATTAAAAGCACTTTTATCACATCATATGTTAAGAGCTGCAAAACTGCAAATGCAAAGTCATTCCTCTGACTTTAGCGTACCAGCTCAGTATGAAGGCAGACTTCATGCAGTAAGAGTTAACCTTGTTATCTCTATCAATTACTTCTATTTGGTTACTGCCATTTAAATACACAAAGTCTATCTAACTTCTTATCTCTATTAGCTATAGAGGGAGACTGATGAAATCCCTTCACAACTGATATTAGAAACAAATGTTTTCCACCAGCTTTGATCATTTTATATTGGCAAGCTCTTTGTTTTCATCCTTTTAAGCAAGTAAGATCACTGTGTAAAGAGGTGGACATGAACCAGAGCTGCTGATCTGAACACACAGATTTTTGGAGAACTTTAGATCCAGAAATTAATATCTAAGAAAAAATAAATACACCGGGAGGCAAGGACACCCTTTGATTTGAGCCTGTTTCAAACTCTGCAGAGATTGAGATGTGAAGGTGAACATGGGTCACCTGGTACCTCTTTGAACTTTTTTAGAAAATGAATTTAATGGATTTAGCTTACTACTGCTCGCTAGGTAGACCTGCAAACTACCCAGGAGACAACGTGGGAAAATTGGGCTGGCAGGGTCCTTGCCATCTCCAGAGATGTCTTAATCCAGTACCTTTTACAAACAGTAGAATCATGTCATTAACATTTTTGAAAAGTCAATCAAATTCTTTCCCACATTCATGTGTCTTTAGCTGTGTGTGGTAGGAAAAGGATCCAAAGAGTTTTCTCTCATGTGTTTGCTTTCGTGGCAATGAACTGAACTGTTCCCCAGAGCCTTTGCTTTAGGGTTTCATGGTACTGAAAATTTAGTGGGCTTTAATTTGGCCTTGCCTTCTCTTGTGTTGTAAAATGTGCAACGGTTACTGTTCCAAGACATATTTAAAGTTCTCCTTGTTTAATGTAGGAGCTGGTGAAAAAAACATAATTTTTTGGTGGAAGTAGTTTTAAACTCCAAATCTTCTTCAGTCAGCTCCCTGTTCATTTACTAGTTTGCCTTCAGAAATGAAGCTACTTCAGAAGATGTTGTTTGAGTTGTGGATTGTTCGTTGTTCACATATTTTTTATAAAAAAACCCCACTGTTCTCACATGGCTATCAAGAAGGACAAAAAAACATTTGCCTGTAAGTTCCTCTTCCTTCTCTTATCCAAAAAAGAACATGTAAGTGAGTATTTACCTTAGCAACTGTGAACTGCATATTTTAGTTTTTTTACTATTTTATACTGTATGTTATCTTTTATGCTGTGTTTTCTTGTAAAGATCTTAAAATGCCTTACAAAATCTGCTTTGTATCATGCAACCTGTTTTGTAGAGTGAGACCAAAGGGAGTTCATTTCTAGCAGAGTCAAGAGTTCTGGACTAGAAGTTTAGAGGCCTCCAGCTGGACAAAACCAGCTCCTTGTTTATACACCTTCTATAAATCAGTACAAGCCCACAATCATATTTTACAGATTTATGGCTACCAGGGACTCCTACTTTTAGGACACTGTAAGTGCTCGGCATCTCACAAGGACAGCAAAATCTTTATTCCTTCTGTCTCTCTATCACAAGTGACAGCTTATAGTTCTCTCTTATGGTGGCAATACAGAATTTTGGACTTTCAGATTCTTGTCTGTCTTGATTATACCCAGAAGATAACAGGAGGGCAGATGTCCTTCACTGATACAGAAGGAGTCTCTTCATGGATAAGATGTATATCAGCTACCTGTGTTCCTCTACTGTGCCTTCCTTCAGACCACTCTCCAAAAATATGTGTGCAATCAAACCATATGATTCACGATCTAATGGCATACATGCCTTGATTGCTTCACTTAAAAAAAAAAAAAAAAAAAAAAATAGACAAATCTGTGATTTCTCATTGGTCATATCAGAAAGATTTTCTTCAGCTGGATAACTTTTGGGTTCCATCCTTTGATTTCAGCTTCAAGTTTCAAGTCTAAATGAACCCCAAATAACAAAAACCTCCGAGTCCCAACTGGTTTCAATACAAAATCATGTTTTGTGTTCTTTTCAAAATAGGCCCAGGTTGGTTCAAAAGATTCATGAACCTTGGCAAACTTTTTCAACAAGCGTGATTTAAGTTTCTGTGTTTGTGCTGTGTGGTTTTATTGTGAATGTTTCTCATGGTCTTAGTTAGGAACATAATGTGGATTCACTATAAAATCAGCTACATGATAACTTGCCTGCATTTGATGGTTGATGCTTATGTTTTGATACATATCTACAAATATTCTTATATGCACAGCTGAGAATTTGATTAACCTAAAAGATTGCCTTTCCTTAGATCAATTAAGAATTTTTTTTCACTTGTAAAATAAACACATTTGCAATTACAGATGGAGAAAAAGAAGTCTATGGGAAAGGAGCTTAGGAAGTTGGCAGATCCTCAGAGGAGCTACATTAAAGAAACAAGCATGCATTCTCTAAATATGGAAGGAAGGATAGTAATTTCAGTTACAGGCAAATTCAGTTAAATTATGAGCTTTTCAGAGCCTCTGAAACAAGAAGGAAGGGTGGAGAAACATTCCTTGCACCCCTTTTTCCTTGTCTCCTTAATTTCTAGGGATGTGATGGCATGGTGAGGGAGTACACAGAGGTAAATCATATCTTTCTGTTTTTAATGTGGGCAAGATAGAGTTTACCCAGCTTCTTAGTGTATGATCTTGAATATCAGGCAGGAGTCTGATACTTTTTTTTATCCCACAGGGTATGTTTCTATTGTATATTACTGTATCACTGGAGGGACCTGTGTCCTAAATTTAGACTCTGATCCGAATTTCCTCCAGATTTGGGGAGGCTTTAGATTTTGCTTCATAATTAAGATTATTAGGAAAGATGTACTGCTAATGATTTGCATTGCTGTATTCCAGGTTGTTTCCTAAACTGGAATAGAACTCAACATAAATGAGCACAGGACTGCTTTTCGATTTCTATACTTCTGTTCTTTGATATCACATTTCCTTCCAGTCAAAGTTCTGCCATTTAGGTACTACTTCAGCGAGAAAATATGAGAAATAAAATCACAGTGAAATAAATCTATCTTCATCTCATTTCTCTCTGCCATTCACAGATGCCAACTTAATACAATAGCTCTTTGAGATGACGGACTCGTGTGGGGCAGCAGCTCCAGTGACCCGAACGCTACGGTGTACAATTCAGCACAGACTCCACAGCAACTGCAGAAAAAAGTCAGTAAAAGCTGTCGCTCGGCACTAAGATATACTTTCAAAAGTACCCCTTTATTTATGTAAGCATGTGTGCTCATTCCTCGGGATAGCTCGAAAGCAGGAGAGTTTGCGATTTCACCGAACGGCGTGCCAGTCATTACTCAGCGTGGCGATGTGTTTGCGGCGTTGCCTGTAAGACACACACGAGCAGAAGGACAGGGTGGTATAGGCCTCGTCTGAATGGGGCAGCTACAGTCATCTCCTCCCAGCTCAGCTGGAAGCGGTGCTCCTCTTTGCCTGGCTCAGGTTGCAGCTTATGGTTTCAGTTAGAGGTAGTTGAAAAGGATCTATTTTACACTTTTTGCATCTGAAAAGAGGGCTTCATCAGCAATTACGTTTGTCAGAAGGAAATCTGGAGGGGGGGCTCCTCAAAAGAGGAACCTTTATCTTAAGTAATTTCCAAACAAAAGCTTTGAGCTCTGTTTTGGAAATTTCATAGGGGTTTCTGGGTCTTATACAATATAGCTGTTAATACAAAAAGGCATTTCAGCCCTAAGTGTGTGAAGGACATAACCATAGAGCTCCAATGAAAAGCAAAAGGGAAAGATATCTCAGTCAAAACCTGTGTGATCAGAAGCACTTCTGGCAGCTGATGAAACCAGTGAGAAATCGCATGATATCAGCATTTCAGCTCCTTTTCTTAAAGACGAACTCAGGGCCACCTTGCAGTTTGGAAGCAGAAAAGCTTGGATGCGCGCTTTGCTGGATGATCTTTGAAAAATCCCAGACGTATAATCTTAAAAAACTTTTTCCAGTGGAAGCCATGGTCGCTCCAAAGAGTGTCACACCCTTTGGCAGAGGAGCATGGAGGCTCGGCAGTGAGCAGACCACCCTATTTCCTGGAAACCCATTTACTGGTGCAAGTCACCAGAGACGTAAAATCTTTCTAGAGTGCCCAGAAAAATGTAGACCTAACCCTATTTTTTTTGTCATCCCTGAGTTGGTTTTGGTGGGAATTTACTTGGCTGAACCAGCAAAATTGCAGCACTTTTTTCTTCCAAGAAAAAAATCCAGGGGAAAAAAACATGGTAGGTTTACATAAAAGTGGATTAGAAGTGCAAATCCATATTTTCACCAGTGTAAATAAAAGCAAAATGTAGCCTGATACTTTATTACTTTTCCGTTTTATTTCAAGCTGCTTAATATTTTCTGTTCAAAGGTAGTTTCAAGCCAGTAAAGATTCATTAAAACATTTTAGTGGTAGTTTAAGAGTACTTTATGAATTAAATTGATATTTATTATTAATCACGTGTTGGTGAACCGGGAATTTAGGAGGTCAAATACCGTTGGCATTTTATAGCTGTTTCTCACTTAAAAAAAAAAATCTTCTAAGCAGACTCAGTTTGTAATGAAAATTAATTTTCGGGGTGAGTCGTTATCAGTTTAAGAACATTTGACTCCTACATTTTTCAAAGCTGAGGAGGGAACGTGGAGGGAACACTGACAACCAGCCGAAATTCTTTATTGCCTTCCTATGTGATGTACTTTTGCTCTCCCTAGGATAACTGGTATCATGCTTGTCAGCAGTACGTAAAACAGACAAACCTTTTTTTATTCCCTTCCTCTACATGACCCAAGCCCCACCAGTTCCTACCGTCTCAGGATCCAACCCAGTGCTAGTACCTTTGTCACAGCTGCATTTTACGCTTCTGTGGTCCATGCGCTCTGGGGATCTCAAAGCATTTTATGTACGCTAATGATTAATTGCACTTCATAGTATTCCCAGGAAGTTAAAAAAAAAAAAAAAAGGTGCCTTTTCTACTCATTTGGAGATGTATGTGTCAGAGGAGCCTGTTGGTTGCGCTCATTAAAGCAGTCAGAGACAATTCAGGAATCCAGAGCAAGAAGCGATGTGCAGCTCCTGCTCTCCAGCCTCCTGTGTGAGCTTTCAGTCTTCACAAATGCCTGTTTGGCCTCCTTGCCTGTCCTCTGCACTAAATTACCTTCTTTATTGGCTATAAGATAGCCGAGTGGATTTCCTCATGTAATTGTGGGTTACGTCTTTCAGCAAAAGTTGCCTTTTTCACGTCTCGGCTCTCTCTCCTTATCTACTTCTCAGGTCAGTTTCTGAGCTAACACTTTAATAAATTCACATTTTGGTACATCAGAGTCCTTCTAAAAGAAAAGGTGTGTAGAGATAAAATACTGAAGGTGAACATCTCAAAGACAACAGAGAAACATAAGGAAATAGATGACATCTCTTGTAGTGACATTTCCTAAAAGGCTTTAAAAGTTTCTGGAACTGTTACGTCTTACCAAATTCATTCCATCTGCGTGTTTGCAAACATTTATTTTTTTTTTTTTTTTTTTTTTTTTTTTTTTTTTTTTTTTTTTAGAGTAACGTCTAAAGTCACAGGTGCTTCAGGTTGTTAGTGAGGATATTTTTACGAGCGCAGATGGAAGCCTGGCCATAACCCTGTATTTCAGGTTAGCCAGGCTCTCACATCTCCGTGCGCAGAGCAGAAAGACAGACAGCTGGGCACTGGACCGAGCAGCAGACCACGATGGTAAGAAGGGCCATCCGTGCGCTCGGCTTCCCGTCAACACGGTGAGGAATTTTTAGTGACACCTATGAGATGCATTCAGTGATCGGGTTGGTATGGCCATTCGATAAAGCCGATTTAGCGGTGAAGGTAAGGGTCCTAAGGTGAAGGTACGGCCTCATTATTGCGGCGGTGTTGCGCGGCAGTGCTCTGACGTGCCAGACCGCATTAGACTCATGCGGGGTGTTTGCTAGCGCGGCGCGTTAAGCCGCAGGTGTTCTGCACCGTACAAAGCCTTCAAAGATCAGTCTCAAATGTTTCTGTTACTATAAAGAGGATTAAAAGGATTTTAAAACGTAGTGGGTCGGCCCGACTGCTGGTGAAATTGCCAACATTTAGCAGAAAGAGGGGGAGGCTAGAGCAGCGGGGTGGAGCGGGGGCTTGGGGGAAGCCATACGGTACCTTTCAGGGGGGTTTTATGATCCAAATGTGGATCTGTAGCACTTTCAACTGGAACTCATTAAGAATTCATGGAGCAGAAAATGCGAGAGGTTCTGGAAATGAGGACTTTGAAAGGCCAAATGTGAGTTGTAAATAAAATAGAGTGGATGTTCAATTTTGGCTATTAAATATCTCGGAATATTTTCTCAGATTGGCAGATCAGGCTTTAAACTAAAAACCTACCCCTAAAACAAAAGGACAAATAGAAGGAGTTTTACAGACTCTTAAGGCAGAGAGCAGATAAAGACCATAATCAGATATTACACGTCTCAAAACCATGAGAGCTTATTGATTAGAAACGCTGAACAGCCCCATTCATTCTGGCTCTGATTGAGCAATGTACCAAAGCATGTGTTTATCTTTAAGCATATTTTGAAATCCCATCGACTTCAATCACCATTGACCCCTGTTACTGAAATTGGACCCTTGGGAAGACACAGCTTTCCTAAATATTATGTGTATAAACAAGAGAATCAGGAACACCCACACTTGAGAAAGGCCGCAGCTTAAGCAGAGTGTACCGGGATCACTAAGAAACCGTCTCCTAACTTCTTCCATTACATATAGGTGGTGCTGGTGTTGGCAGTTATTCATCACTGTATTTTCTAGAGGCCAAGACATTTGCAAGAGAACAATTTATCTGCTGCTGTAGTCATTTGAGGCCCTCTTTAGAGAAAAGCCTCCTTCCATTTGCTCCTCATTGCTGTCTTAGGATGTAGACAGCAAGCCGTTTCAGGAGTTTGGGCATAAGTGTGTCTGTGTCAGTAAAACCTTGTTTTGGTCAAGCTTTACAGTGAAGTCCCTCCAGGAACAAAGATATAGCTCATGGTGTCAGCAGCTGAATGCCAGACGAGGTAACATCACCCAGTTTGCAGTCTCGTTCTCTCCTTTTGCAGGCCCAGTTTTATGCTGACGTTTAAATACAGCTGCAACATTTCCCCTAGCTATGGTAATTTTCTTTTGAAAACTTGCACTTTTCTACCAGAGGCGATTTGTGCATAGTGGGCTTTTCTTCTTTGCCAGCTGTGTTGAATTTGATGAATATTGGTGTTACTTGAATTTTTACTCCAAACTCTTCAAGGATAGCTGCCCCATCTGTTATTTCAACAGTGTGACAATAACAAATAAATAATTGATAACAAACTGTTGATCAAAGGTGGAGATCAAATAATGAGGAACAATTGCACCTGATCTAGAGGACACAAAACCTTTCTCTGCACTATGTCAGTCAGTGCACAACACAATTCAGTCTGAAGAAATGCAGAGTATTAAATCTGGGAATAATAAATCAAAACAGGGAATGAAGTCCCTCCTGCTTATGGGAACACCTGTTAAAAGTAAACTCAAGTTAAACAAACAACTCTCAGAGAAACTGATTATTGCCAGTAATTTTCGATGATGGTTTATCCACTTTAAAGGAACACTTACCAGCTTGCAAGAACACGTTAAAAATTTCACTTAGGGTTCTAATACAAACGTTATCCTCTCTGGTCAGTTTCTTCAGTTCGTGCAAGAGGTGAGGGTTATTAAACATATGACAAAACCTGCCAGACCCTGAGGACTGGTCAGATACAATGGAAACTCGCTGGAGTTTTACTGAGATCGTATCAGTGCTTGGGTAGATCCATTATTCAACCGTCTGAAAAGAAAAATATCCTCCTGAAAAGAAGAATGTAGACAGCTGATGCCCTAGTGAACTAATGCCTCTTTGAAACATTATGAAATTTGATTAATACGTGCAAAATATTCTGAAGTCCTTAGAAGGATGTGAAAAATGTAAGAAGAATGCAAATGATAACAGTGGTGGTGTGAGTATAAGCGACGATACAGTGCACAACAAAAATGAAAATTGCTTTCCAGTTCAGGTGATTTAGCATAGCATCTATTGACACATTCAGGCTGTGCCTAATTCTGGCTTGTCTGGCAGAAATGTGTTCTTGAGTTTAAGGGCTTTCACATTTCGGTATCCACAATTATCAAAAGTTCGTGACCACTGCAGTTGTCAGAAATTCAGTTCCATTGCATTTCTCAGTTTTGCAGTGGTTAACGTGCTATAGCTAAATGCTAATGTTTTACATTGTTAGGACATTATGACTGCACTGAGTGAGAAAAATTTATAACTCAAGACTTTAAGCCCATGTAAAGTCACTGAAAAGTATGTGTCAGAGGTACAGTTTCTAAAAATAACTGGGAATCCCTTTCCAATTCACAGAAATTCAATAAGGTGCCTGGTAATGTTACAGTTATGCCCCCCAAAACATATTAAAAGAATTCTTTTCTGGTTACCAGGGGACTTTCTGCCTCTTGTAACTACACTCACCTTTGATAAGCACCCATCATAGGCATTCTGTAAATCTGTGTTAAATATTATAAGACACTGTTTCCCCCTTCATTTTAGCAGAAGTTTCCTTTTTACCCCAACCCATGATCTGGTTATGTCTTGGAAAACGTGAACTGATAAGTTTCTGAATTACTAGTAATGTGCTTTAAATATTTCAACTTTGTATTTTATCTTGCCCTTTTAATAGAATTGCCCTTCTCAGATGAGCTCATTTCATTGGCTTAATATTACATCACAACATTCAGACGCCCTAACTTTATCTCGAGGAGACTGTGTTCGTCATCTCACACCTGCCTATATCTTGTCTTTCCCGCTTGCGTATTCTGCTCTGCATTCTTCCAGATAGAACAATCTCATTCTTTATACCCTTCTCTGCATCTTGAATTTGCTATTTCTTCGTGCTGCCCCTTACTCTTAGAACAGATACTTCTGGTAACTCTTCTTAGCTCTTATGTCTTCTTTCATCTAAAAAGAAGTGCAGATACACTTTCTACCTTGGGTTGCTCACTGGTAATACTGTCAAGTCTGTAGTAGCTCAACTGAAATCTTGTAGCAAACTCTTAGCAAACCCTTAGCAAACTCTTTTGGACATGAGACATATCTTATCAAATGCTTCACAAAGCACAAACTAAATTTCCTTTACCTCTCAGCAGAAGCAGAAATGCAGTAAAAAGAATTGCAATTAAAACATAAATGTATCTATATTTCTGCTTTGGAAGGTTATTTAATATGCTGAATTTTAACATGCCACCTGTCTAACATAAGGTCTTATTTTGCCACACTTGCTGAATCTGGTCATTGTAAGAAACACTAACAGGCTTTGCAGAATAAAATGTGTGATTTCCAGATAATCAGCCACTGGCTTCCTACTGTGTATTTTCCTGTGCCAAAAGCATTTTCAGCTCAGAATAAATAATCTTATTGTCCATTTACCAAAACCATTTACTCATTTAAAAAAATATCTTCAGGAGTCCTCTCAGTTTTCCTGGGAATAGTTCTGGTATAAATTGTACATGCCTGGTATAAATTGTACATGCCACAAGAAAATGGTTCTATATCTTTTGGATTCCCTTACCTGGAATGTCACTAAAAATGCTGAACCTATTGATTGCCATATTGATCCCTTAAGCATTTTGCTATCATCCTTTCTGCATGCTTATATTTTCACAAACTTGCTCTTAGCTTCCCACTAGAAGTCGAGGGGTATTTTTTCAGTTAAAAAGGGGCATTATAGAAAAATACTGCTTGAAATTCTGCTCACTTAGACAATTTATTTTCCCATATTTTTCCATTTTTAATAGAAAAAGAAAAAAGGTTACTTTTTCAAAATTTCTTCTTTTTACGCTAAGAAAATGTGAAGCTGGAGAGAAAGAAGCTAAGATCAATGTTTCTGTGCTTAGCTAAAAGTTTCTTTTTCACTGTCTTCAGAGTTTGAAAGGAAACAAGGAAAAGCCAGAGAAGTCTTTTGTTTGGACTTTTAGCAAACTCATTCACCCAATGCCCTCTCCCCCCCCCCAAAACAGTTCCAAAAGTTGTTCAGAAGTCACTATATTTCAGAGCACCAATTGCTCTTGAAATTCTGCCTTCCATCTTCAGATTGCTTGTGTTGTTAAAATAGGCTGCAAGTGCATAAGCCATAGCCTTGATATTCACCATAGCACCATCGCAGGATTACGCTCTGATTTTACATCCATTAATTATATTCATCTCAGCCACTGCAACTTACACTTGTGCTCAATGATAAGAACCGGCTTATGCAATTTTCCTAGTGAGGACCTGAATTTCTTCCGCTTTCTCGCTTCAACATGATTTTATCTCCTTGTGTCTTTTTCTGCCATCTGTGGTGATAAATATTCACTTTTTTGTGCCCTGAATGCTTCAGTTGTTGGTGAACAAGCTTTAGCCTCACTAAAACTTTGCACAGCACTTTGGATCGATCCAGGAGGGAGCAACTGTACTAATTTCACGCAGCCTTGCCGTGGCTGGCGGAGTCCACAGAGCGCTCAGCAAATTCACCTCTGAGGCTGGAGAGCCGGCTGAGCAAACACAGCAGAATTATGTCCCTTCTGACAGGTGAGTCAGAAGCATAACCATGGTAACAGCAGTAAGGTGGCTGTATGTTCTTCCTTCTGCTGGGTTTCGAAAGAAAATTGAGGTGATGTGAAAGTGCAAATACGGTCTTGTGTTTTCCAAATAGACCAGAAACTTAGCTGGTGCAAGGTTGTTGGAAAGGCTGCAAGGGTTGTAAAAAGGTTTTGTATGACCAGGGTGCTGTGCGTTGTGCTCTACTTGATCATTCAAGGGCAAAGAGAAATTTCTTACTTACATGTAGAGCATCTGTAGAAGTACAGGTCTGCACCTACGTACACTAATTTATGGCGTAGCAGTGTCCCATCAATTGCAACTTCAGTTGTGTTGGTTTGTATCGCAGGAATTGTAAGCTTTTTGAATCTTTTTAAGTGAAATTGCTGATAATTTTTAGAAGGGCATGTATTGATAGGACAAGGGGTAATGGCTTCAAACTAGAAGAGGGTAGATTTAGACTAGATCTTGGGGGAAAAAAATTCACTCTGAGGGTGGTGAGGCACTGGAACAAGTTGCCCAGGGAAGTTGTGGAGGCCCCATCATTGGTAGTGTTAAAAGCCAGGTTGGATGGGGCTTTGAGCAACCTGGTCTAGTGGGAGGTGTCCTTGCCCATGGCAGGGAGGTTGGAACTAGGTGATCTTTAAGGTCCCCACAATTGCTCAGCTTCTTGCTGAATATGGAGAGTAGAAGCCACCAGAGCTGATAACCTGCTGGCAGCTGTGACACTGTGAGAGGGGCCCTGATGGCTTCACAGGTCTCCCACCGCCAAGCCTGCCCGATGCCCCAGCACCTACCCACCACTGCTGGATTTGAGGGGCCGGCCCGGGGGACGGCACCAGCCCTTTCCCTTTTTTCTACCAGCCAGCGCAGAGGCCGTCGTGGCAGGGTGTGCTGCTGGGCACCGGGGGGGGACATTTGGAGCTGCCTGGGCCCCTTCCCAGTCATCCAGCAAAATGTGTTTCCAAGTTCTTTCTTGAAAGCAATCAGCGCCCTTAGCAACTGGGTGCCTTAAAATGTATTTATTACAGCTCCAGAGAAAACAGTAGTTTGCTTTTATATATGGACACCATAGTGACATAACAGTAAACTTACAGCAATTCTCTGTGTTACTGCCATTTACAGTGGTTGCCTCAGGAACTGCAAATAAAGTTACATGTTTTATTTGGGTGTTTGAAAAGGGTCACTGTCAAGGAACTTAGACCAAAAATTTAAGCTTTGGTAGGAGAGGAGAGAAAGTCTACAAAAGGCTCCATTAATAGGAGTATTTTCAAGATTTTTGAAAGACAACAGTAAGTTAGAGCTGTTTAAAAAAATTTTTTGCTACTTTGCCCTGCAGCATTTGCAGCCCGTCATCAAGGGTGTTGCGTTAGTCAGACCACCAGCAAGGAAAGAAGATGGGAAGGAGAAGCAAAACTGATTATGCTTTTTGGTTTTCTTGATTGTCCAAAAAATCAAACAGCATTGCTGTACAAAAGCGAGTATGATTTGTTTAACGCTTTACTTCTTCAACATTTGAATGTCATCCACTCAAAGTGAAAAGGAAAAGATCATGGAGCTTGAAGTTCAACTAAAACTTTTTTTCCCCCCAGTTTTCACAAATTTGCATTTGCAACAGTTTTTCTCATTTGCATACTTCAATGGTTTGGTTAAAAGAGAGAAGGAAACCTATGACCTACGCTGAAGAACACTTAATGTTTCTGTAATACAGGCACTGTCCCTCTGACTTTGGGGTACACTTCAGATCAACTTCCACTTGGTTTGTTAGTCTAAATTCACAGCAAGTGTCCTAAGTAGCAGGTGCATGAACACTAGTTTGGTCTGAAAGCAGACCTTGACCAGCAGATTTTAGGGACGATTTTAGTTGGCAGACTCATTGTACTTTCATAGTCTCCTGTCAAGCTAATGAAGTTACATTAGGTCCAAAACTTGAAAAGGAGAAGTCTGAGGGAACAAGGCCTTAGTTAGCAACTCCCATAAAGTACGAGTCTTCAACAAAAATGTTGAGATCTTGACAAATTTCATCTATATTTTAGACTGGATACATTTTACAGATAAAGATTTACATTTAGAAAAATCTAGGCTGAAGGATGAATCACCTTGTAATCTTTATGTGCAGAGAGTTGGTGAACACTGCACTATGCTACATTGCAATCTTAAAAATAGCAATTACCAAACAACAGATTTCACACATTCCAAGAAAAAAAAACCCACAAAACCTCCTGCTGTTGTCTTTTGCAGGCATAGCTTTTGTAGTGGATAATTTAATGTAGTTTCAAATGAAGGAAAATCCATCCATTGCAGATACAAGTTGCCTTTGCATGAGTCTAAAGATCCTAATGCTTTACAATGTCCATAGCATATCATCAAATTGACTGTGAAAAGATGAATAAGAGATTCATCAACCGGCCACCCACTTCTTCAAACTCCAAATTGCTGATTAAAAATTGTTAAGCATGTGAACCTAAGAAAAGCAAGGTTTAATGACCTTATCAGTGTAAACTGTCCCGTGATTATCTGATCTTCTAGCCACACATTAGTCTCTTCTGTGAGGACTTGATACTTGAGTTTCCTTTCTGCTCTAAGAAGGAAAGATAGGAGTTTCAGACCACCCATAGAGCTGTCTCACTGTGATGTTTAGGGCTGTTTCCACATTTGATGATAAAACCATAAGGTATGCATCTTCCACTATGAGGACATGTGGCACTATTTTAGAAAATGCTTGCGTAACTTTGACCACTGAAATATACAGAGTTAAAAATAGGCCAGCATTCCAGAAATGCCTTATTCCTTCATAGCCGGTATGGTTTTATCATGCAAAATTCAGAGAAATTCTGGCAAGGAAATTAATTTCTTGATTTATTTTAAATAGAGAAGGAATAGGGATTGCTTGGGAGGCAGGAGACATTCAGGGATGCAGAACTAGATCATCAGATATTGCACCTCCTTACCCAGCTGTAAATATTCATCTCACAGAGTAAACATAGAACCCAGGGAGAGTCAGCTATCAGACAATTCCCAGGAGATCAAGGGAAAAACAAAAATAACCACACACGAAATATAAAACCAAAAGATGATCAAATAATTACAGATACTCCAATTGATGTGCTTGTTAGGATTCACTGAAACTTTTAGGAGATCTGCTTGAGCTTTGTTTACTTCAAGGCTCTTTATTATCTCCATGGGAAAAAGACAGAGTTGAAGAAGGATGTTATAGAAAAGTCAAAAGGCTTAAGCTGTCCCTTCAACACTTGTATTACTTTTAATAATGGAACAAGGGAGGAACAAGTCTTTTTTAAAAGAGGAAATAAGTAAATGATAGTTTGTTTGTTGCTTTTAAAATAAACCTCGTTTTTAAGTTGTGCTTTCTTTTCCTCTCTATGTGCATTGTATATTTTTTTTTTCTCTCTGCTTTATATTTTCCTGCATCGTTTAGCATTTTTCTAGTCTTGATTTTGCAGGTCCCAGAGTTAATCCTCAGCTTCCGAGGGGTGAACACCACTACAAGTACAGTAACTACCAGTATCTCCACTGCAAGCCATGCCATGGTGTGCTAGTTGTGTACCCATTTTGTTTCTACTCCTGTTTATCTTGTGTGCTGATGAGGGCACAGCATAATCTATCTCGCACAAAGCACAGGGTCGAGATTCAAGCTTGACTACCCAAACAAGTCTGACTCTGGAGAACTTTCTATGTCCTTTCTGTACCTATGTTCCTAGAAAGAGGGATTTTTAAGAGCGCCATGAGAGTCCCAGTCAAGCAGTTGTTGTGGTAGGTACTGCATAAAGAATTAAAAAAATAAACAATTCTGACTAAAGCACTCATATTCAATATATTTTTTAGGATATGATCCAGAAAAAATATAGATTTTGAAATTAGGTAGGAACTGAGCAGAAGAGAAGAATCAAATCAGAAAAAATTGCAGGCAGAAATCACAGTATGTGAAATGACGAGCATGAATGGTTTCTGGAAATATGATATCCTTACTTCAAAGACACTAAGGTGGTGACTTTCAGGATGTAGATGGAGTGACAGGAAGGTGCTTGTGCTTAGAGTGAGACTAAGAAAAGGGGGTCAGATGAAGCATTATGGGCATGGAGGAGGATGGAAGCAAATTGCTGTGTGCTAGATTGAATAGGATGGAGATAAACACTGTAGGATTTTACAAACAAAGATAAGGAGTTTATTTTTGATACAGTAATGGGGAAAGAATTAATACAAGAATGCAAAGGGAAGAGTGCAATCAGACTGCCAAGTCACGAATCTACTCCTACCAGCAATGTTTGGAGTGGGTGGAAGGACGATACAGCAATATGACGTTGTTTAAACACCCCAAAAGATGGAAGTTGTATAGCCAGTTGAAATGCAAGAAATGACAACTTTTTGCTTTCTGAGCAGACAGAAAAACCTGAATATTTGGTACAGAAAAAAAGTGGCAAGACAGGGAGATGGCCTGCTGTGGAGGCATCTGGTTTTCTGGCTCTAGCACCTTATTGGAAATGCTGACTGCAGTCTCTTCACAACCAAGGAGTCCATTGCTCTCCATTGGGATCTTTCATTGGATTCACTGACAGAGAACTAAATATCAGTTTGTAGAATGAGGAAAGTAATACAGACTGTTATGGTAAGCCAGTCCAACACAGTATCATTATTTCAACACAAATACATATGTTTTTTTACAGGAAACAGAAAAGGCTGACACCCTTTTGATGAATAAATCCAGCAAAATCAGAATGAATAATAATTCTGCTTTGTCTGCTTTTGGCTTCTCCTCAATTCAGCAGAAACCAGGTCTATCAAAAAAATGTCTCATTGTGTAATACATTCTACTTGACTGCTTTTATCTGTTTATGCCACACACAGAGCAGTAATGAACACTTAAAGGAAAAAATGGGTTCCAGTAATACAGGTATATGAAAAAATATCAGCAGAATTCTCCTACAGTTTGCTTTAGAAAAGAGGTGAGTATGATCTTTCAAACTGTTTGTTGGAAACATCTTAGTGCTGTAGTGTTAGCATATACAAATATCTGTATTGCATGATTGTACATATATAAAACAAATATGGTGTGTAAGTGTGCTAAAAATGTTTGGGGATATTTTCCAAGATTTTTAAACTAGTAAGAATATTGGTTCATGCAAATGAAAACCTTTCTTGATAAGACATCACCTTTTATTAATGATTTACTGTTCTTAAAAATGTGCATTATTACCTGAAAACTCTAGACAATTTCAATCAACTACTTATTAAAAAATGAAAAGTATTATACCAAAGGAAAGATTGTCACAACAGTGTCAAAGTTTGCAGGGTGTATTTTGCTATAGATAGGCTCTGTAGAAAATTAGAAGCCTGAACCAACAAAAGCAGATCATATATGGTGTGTGTTCTACAGAATGTGACCATGTTCACTTATGAGTGCAGTTCATTTTAGAGCCTGAAAGCAAAGGCAAGGAGGCAGGAGAATTAACAAACTGTGGCCTGATCAACCCATCAGAGTTGTGCCATCAGATAGCCTGAGTGTGCCTTTGCCATTCTTCCCTATGCCAAGTAGCTGCTGGCAATACCACGAAATGACATCCCCTAAATTCAGAAAGAAGAGGTAACTTGATAAATGCTTTGTAATTTCCTTTAAGCTGAGAAGCTGCCAGATGCTCAGGTGTAAAGAAGAAAGGGAAGGCAAAGTAGGGGACTCCATTCTAGAAGGGAATCTTTGAGAGAAAGAAAATTACCATAGGAGCAACCGGACATGAGATTCATGTTGGGTATATTTATATCTGTATTTTATTGATTGTGTGTGGTTTTTTTATAAAAACACAACTTATTTAATAACCAAAAGGTTTGCTTCATGAGGATAAAACTTCTTTTTGCTTTAAGTATATCTCATGCTTACTCAGATAACAAAAACAAATGCAGGCACGTAATTTTTGTGGAAAGCATAAATCCCTATAAATCAATACAGCAGACAAGTCTTGAGGAGCATCTACATCCACTAAGCCAACACACGAGTAGGTGTGTCTTATTCAAGCTCTCTGGGGACCGATGCCATGGTAGGAGTGAAGATATTCCCAGGTGGACATAGTTCAGTGCTTCACTGGCAAGGAGCTGAGAAGGAACACATGACTTTTGGAAATATTCATAATACAGATAATTTGTGATAATTCATGATTTTTGCATGAAGAAACAAACAAAGAAAGAAAAAAACCCTTAATAAAATCTCAAGTGGAAGTTGTAATGTAGGACAAGATCATCTTGCAAGAGAGATCACAATCTTACATCATCATTTCCCAACATGTAACTGCATGGAGAATGTAATCCTCTGGGCTTACAGTTCTGCCACTGCCCAGCCTTGCTTTCTTTTGACATGACATTCTATCAGTGGTAAAGGGAAAAGGGAAACCAAATCTCCTACTGTTAGAAGAAGAAAGGAAACAAAAATATAAGACATTTTGCCTCTGAGAACATATATAGTCCATTTATTTCACCAGACGAACGTGCAGGTCTTAGGACTGCAGTCACTCAGCTTGCTGTTTGGAGGTGGAGGCAGTGGTCAACTATGGCATCTCAAATGAAGCAACAGATATTACACTGATTTGGGTTATTGAATTAGGCAGTTCAGGGCTTGATTATTATATGTTATGAACATTTTCAGGCCACAAGTTTGCAACTCTAACAAGCTCCGCAGGGGGGCAGGTAGAGGTGGCACTCAGGGAGTTAAACACCAAACCTTGGGGCCCTAATTTGGCTTGTTGGGTAACCCCAGGCACAGTTCTCTTATTACTGTATATTCAGGGTGTTCCTAGTGAAGGACTCTTGGCTCCTATAGCACCTCCTAGCCTCAGACCCCGCTTTCAGTGTGTATTTCCACACTACATGTTCTAAGAACAGTTAGAGGAATAAATGGGAAGGCAAAATTAAAAGGAATGGGCATAACTGCAAAACAGGAAAATCTGTGTAAAAACTGTCCATGTAATAATCTTGACTGCACTAGTTATCTATCCCAATAAGAAATACTGGGGTGTGTGTGGAGAAGGCAATATGATTTCCAGAAGACGGGCAGAGAAACCCAAGGCCCTGGAAGTAAAGTGAGGGCATTGAATTATAAGCTGTTGAAGAAAGGAACCACCATAGTAAACCCAGATTTCAGCAGATGGTCCTGGAATGCAACACAGGCAATTAGCACTCTCCACGGCACTTGTACCACACCAGGCAAGAAGAGATAAAATATTCAGCTGGAAAACAGAACTGCAGTCAGACATTTGAGTAGAGATAAATTGAAGCCTACTACTTTTGTTAACTGAGTAAGAGAAAACACCTCATTAAAGAATAAGGAAACATTAACAAGTCCCCTATGTTTACCCTCTGTGGATGAAAGGATAATTACAGTTAGTTTTAGTTAAATCTCCAGTAGAGTCCAATTACACAAATGAGAAATTAACATAGCAAGCAGTGCTCATGAGATGATAGAGGAATCAGAAAAGGGCCCCTATGATCAGTCCCCTAAAAAAACATGCTTTTTTTCCTCTGTAATGTCCTGGAATTTGGAAATGTTTGGGCAACAAACATTCTGCCTAAATGCCAGACACCAAACAGAAATGAACCCTTAGGAAGCTGAACTGAGGAAGAAATTAAGGTAACTGATGACAGAAAAGCTAAAAGCCTTTTTTTAGTTTTTTTTTCTTCTTTTTCAGTTTTTTTTCTTTTTTTCTTTTTTTTTTTTTTTCCCAAGGCTTTGGTTCACATTCAGAATAACGGTACCAGAGACATCATTTTTCAAGATGATTTTTTTGTTTCAGGGTAAACTCTTCCAGCTGTCTGTGGTGACTGTCCAGGGGGATTCAAAATTATTTTCCACATGATAATGACTGGCCAACTTTCCACTGTTCTCAGTGCAAGGAAATGTCATTTAATTATTGCACACAAAATGGCTTCTGTTGTGGACCTCCCAGTTATGGCACTGTTGATATCTCACATATTTTGTAAAGCCCTTCAGACTAATTTCTTGAGAGAGAAAAGACACTGAAATAATATATGAAATAATATTCTATTATATCCTATATGGCCAAAAATCTCATGGTTATGAGGCAATAATTGCATTATTTTACAAGTTTTTGCCTGACCACGAGGAGGATAATTTGTAAAGAAGACCAAGAGGTACCGGGAAAAGGACCAAGAGGAAGTAACTGCATTTGGTTTAGCCATATACATGCAGTGCAATGCCAAGGCTAGGAACAAATCAGAAGGTACCATGGAAAATGAGACAGTCTTCAGGAAATGAGAGGGTCCTTTTTGGAGGAATAATCTGCTATCAGGAACCTGAAAGACACTATTGCAAGCCTGGTGATTTCAGAGCATGCGAGCTGTCATGAAAAGTGTCACAGCCTTTCCATGACAGGGCAGGGAGAGGTGCACCACAGCGTGCTGCAGCCCAGCGAAGCTCCCATGGAGATGCTGAATAATAGCTCATCTTCTCTGGCCAAAACCATTACCCCAATGTTTGGGCTCAGAGGGATGGCACAGAAGGAATTTATTCTACCTCTTCTGCGAAGTGAGTTTCTTGCCCAGACGGGTTCATCTTGCAGACTATAGCATCTCTTGAATCATATTACCTTTCATCAGAATAAAACTTCTTTACAGAAGTTGCTTCATACATGTCACTAAACTTTCATATATTTTCATCTGTGGATTACCTGGGCTACATCCAATATCTCTGTCACCTTCAGACAGCTCTTTCTTTTAATTCACATTTCCATCGACATTTCTGGCGGGCCTACAGTGAAATATTCCGTAGCTTTTATGAATGTAAGGAATGTGGTGGTGAACCACAGGATTCCCCCACCTACAGCTCCCCCTTTCAGCTGCCAGCTGCTTGTCAGATTTTAATTAACGAGAAAGTTGCTAGCAGTTATTCATGCTGGTTCTCTCTGTTCCTCTCTGGAGAATTCCTAAATAGCGTTCAGAGCGTTGAGCCTACACTTTCTCTTTTTTAATGCTCTTCTTCACAGCAGCCAGTGAAAAATGCTAAAATGAGTTTCTACATCCAGAGCTCAATTAATAGAGAACGATGTTCACCGGTAATGGATGTGGCACATAGGACCTCCCTTCCTTCCACTTCCTCCTCCTGTTTCCTGCACAGAATGAACGGAGAGGTCTTCTAGAAAATTATGTCTGCTCAGCTGTGGGTATACTGTTAAACTTTATATTCTTTACAGTATCAGGAATATAATTGAGGTGAAAACACTGAAGGACTGCCTGGACTGGGAAAGTCAATATGGGCACAGACAAGTAAAGTTATCACCGGAGAGGAAGGAGGACTCCTGAAAGCATCCTCTCTAGCAAAGCCACAGCAGCTCGTGATGTGAGTTTATTTCTCCTCCCTTTGAGCACCCCCCTAAAACCTTTTTTTCTGTCTGTCACTTCCTGGAATTCAGAATTGTTTGGGCAACAAACATTCTGCTTAAATGCCACCAAATGTCTAGTATCATAGAAAAAAAGTTTGAAGAGCAATGCAGCAGTACAAGGAAGTGAAAAGTTATTTCAGAGTGTCAGCAGCCAGTGAATATCCTCAGCTTTAGCCTAGCTCTGAAACCTGACTGAAGACAGTGCTTATGGTATTGCTAAATGGGAAGGTTGTACTTTTCTGTGTTGGCTACCAGCCTTTGAAAATTATTAAAACACAGCGATATGTAGCAGTTGTTTTAAGTGATCCAACAGAGGCTCCGAGAGCATTTCTGTACTCAGGCTCAAAAGGCAATAGCAAATGGTAAACAGTTGGTTACAACAAATAGCAATTTAATAGACATAGCTTGTGATAAGCTGCAGATAAAATCTGCTGGACTGTGGAACGCCAAATAGCTGTCCTATACTCCGAGTGTAAGGGTTTCCATTATAAATTCTGTTTTGATGCCCTCAACCAACCCTTCATTCTAAGTTTCTGCAAAGAGCTCCTTCTTGTGTAACATTTCTGCTATGTGGACTCCAGCCAGAGAAAATCTGGAAAGGGGGGAGGGAGGAGAAAGAAGCTGGAGGTTATTCTCACAGGTATGGTTAAAAGAAAGGACTTTGTGAAGGGTGTTATTAACTTTTTGACCCATTTTCTATCTTTTCTAAGGCAGATTTTCCTCAGTGTTTCTGATTTGCATATAACTCCCCCCCCCCCCTTGTCATTTTTCATTAAGAACTAGAGTGGGAAACACAGCATTGGTTCAGCACTTACAAATGATGGCATGGCCCCCACTGCCCAGGTGCCTCCATAGTGCTGATGTTATAAGAATTTCTACTCATGTGAGACAGTAAGGGGCCGGTTTGTGCATCCTCTCCCTTCCAGATAAGAAGTGTGTCCACGCTGGGCAGAACTTGTCCTAAATGAAAAGAAAACGAAGCCTCTTAGTGATTCTTCAGCTCCTGGCATCTACTCTAGACCTCCATTATATATTATATGGAAGGAATAAATTTCTTTTCCATCATTATTAAGATGCATGGTACTTCCTCTACAAGCACTGTGAGTAGACATTGAATATACATGGATAGACATTACAAAGCTTTGCAGAACTATCCTACAAAGCTTATAATGGTTGATATCATAAATGCTAATTAGTGGATGAGAACCATCCACATTTTTATAAAGTCTGCAGACGTTGTACTGTTCAGCTACAGTCACCTCCTCCAGTCTTAACCCATTTATAAACTGGCTTCTTCTTTCTTGTTCTGTCTGCTTGTGATGATACTGCAGTAAGCCTTTAAGTGACAGTATCTTCAATCCTGCCCTCTCTTATGTATTCAGCAGTAAAAAATGATGTTTTGATTGATGGGTTTTATGTGACAACTGGGTGATGGCTATTTTTCATAGTCAGGAAGTGTGGAGTTCATCTTCACATGCATTATTTGCATTAATATCCACATCTCTGATCTTCTACAGAATTCTTGTAAAGAAACTATTGACACCAATCTAGCAAAACAATTGTAAGCCTAAAACAATGGAAAAGTAAAGCATGTCAAGTGTGATACAAATAACAGGGCCACCTCCTACACAAGATGTACACATCTGTAAAGATGAGAAATGGCCTCCAGTTCTGTGGACTCAGAGTTGCAGCCACATACAGTTGCACAGTACTATGCAGGGGATTTAGGCACACAGTTCCCAAAGCTGACCTGAGGATTTATTCAGATGCCGCTCACTGGGAATCTGACTGGAGTTTTCTATGGCTGAATCTTGTTAGGTCTGAAATTTTCAATCTATATAACTGCGTGCCTACATTGTTGAAAGGACAGCAACTAAGCAAACTTCAGTCTATGCCTAACAAAATTCATACACATGGGAGGATTTCAAATATTCCAAATAAATTACTATTGGCTGGGCTTTACTTTGAGACTACAAGCTTCCATTCATCAGCCAACTCTTTTCACTCTTTGTTTCTTCCTTTGGAATGTTTCTGTAAATCAGCTTATAAACTTTTGGCTTTAAATTAAAAGATGCTAGAGTTTTTTGTTGTTGTTTGGATTATTTTTTTTTAAATCTATTGCAAAAGCAACTGCAAGGTCTCTCCTTCCACTGGGGCTCCCCCTGAGAGCTAAAACCATAGTCAAACAAAAGAGAACAGAGAACAGAGAGGACTGAGAAATCCCCTACAAGCCTCTGAGGAAACCGACTCATCTCTTTATCAGCCTTTGGCTTCTATATGTCCCAAAGATGATTCAGAAATGTTCTGAGTTTGTCCCATGCAGGAGGTGGTGGTTATAGTGTTACAAAGGCCCTTCTGTCAACTTCACAGCTGCTTGAAAACTGGCTTTTATTTCATCAGCTACTTCAGTTCTGAAGAGGGGCTTCTCTTTTATCGCTACATTGCATGTGTCCAGCCCATCTGATTCATACTATTCTGGCATTCCTTTTGTGCACTAATTAAAGTCTTTGGTTACAAAATAAAAAAAAAAAAAAAGGTTAACACTATGTATTCAAGATTCCTCATGTGCTACTCAATGTAGTGTACATTTTAATGATTTAAGTCAAATCCCAGCCATGCAACGTAAGTAGGAGCATACGACTTGCCTTAGCAGATCAGACCATTGGTCCATGAAGTCTTGCCATCGTGAATCCAACACCTGATTTGTGAGAGGGAGGTAAACACAAGCGAAGCATTATCCCTCTGAGCTAAGTCTGCAATGCTGCCCTCCAGGAAAAAAATTCTTCCTTGCCCCTGTGGCGATCAGATCACTATAGTCAAATTAAAAAGGGCTTCTCAGCGGATGCTGTGCAAAGAAAGAATGTATGGAAATTGATAGAAAAAGGATAAAAAAGAGGAAGATGCCGAGAAGCTTGGAGGGATTTTCCATTTACCAAACTTGTTTACAGACAGTTGCAGAGTTAAAGGCAACAGGAAAAAGTTTGAGCACTGCAGGTACAACATGAGATAACGGTCACGCTAACGGCTAGCACAGCATCAGCAAAGAAACTCAAAATACTACGTATGCAAGAGGCCATGTGTCTCTGACATTTACTGTCGTACAGTTTCAGTGCAGACATTAACACGGTCTCTAAAGGCCTGACTGACACAGATGTGGTCATTCTGCTCCCATTTTAATGACAGGAGATTAATACCTACTAGTAGATAGCCAATTAATCTGTAACTTAGTGGCCTCTTTACAATGTCATCATAAGGGGCCATTGCATAGCTGTAAGGTCACTGTAAGGACGTGTCTTTTGGGGGGATGAGAATGTATACAAAATACAGTTTTCATGGTGAGTGTGATCACTTGGGACGTCTGAAAATCAGTTCATCTTAGTTCCCTTTCAATCACCATGGAATCTGGAATTAGTGTGCAAAAAATGTAAACTTTTAGGACCGTACTATGAGCTGAGTCCTCCAGCATATGTACTGATTACTTGAATAAGAGAATGTCATTCTGTGAAATAAGAAATGAGGTCATCTTTTACTTATGAGAACTACCAGCAGGATTTGCTCTGCAATGCCCTTATTTGTTAAACTTCTGGAACACAGTACTCTGTACAGAATTGTGTGGTCTCCCTTATCATTGTTTTTTTGCATCCCTTAAGTTCAGAGACATGAGCAGGGTGTGGCTTTTTTCCATTAAAGGCTGTTTGGGGTAACAGTAATCCAAGATCTATTTCATTATGCTAACAGCTAAAGGCCTTGTAATAATAATTTCTGTTTGGCAGTATCACAGTCAATTTCATTGATGTTACAGTTGTTTTAATTCTCTTTTTCAGGGGTGAGAAAAGCTCCAGTAATTCTTCTGTGATGATGTCTCCATACTTTTCATCTTTTACCGCAAAAGGGATTGCCAGGGAACTATCCAAGAAAGAAATGTAGATAAGCAATACCACCAGCAGGAGGAAGGGAAGGGGGAAGGCAGAAAATATTTGCTTTTTTGTCAAACTCAAAAAAAACCCAACAACAGCTGTAAACTTTCAGAGAGAAGCAACAATGTAAATCTGTACAATTTCTAACACTTGTATGGATGCAGAAGTATTGATACACCAGTTACCTGATGTGCAGATGACTGGTTATAAATTTGAAAGTTTGTGACAATATTAACTGAAAATGGGGTGTCTGGCAATAGTGAAATGATCCATAAACACGCACACATAATGTATAAATTAGTGATTATAACACTGGTAATATGACCTTTCCTTTATATTCTTCAACTCCTTTTTTCACCCTTAACATTCAGCATGTCCAAGGGCAGAGCTGAAGGTGAGTTTTTCAAGCTATTTTTAATCACAAAGCAGAATTTGTAAGACATTTGCTGGGGTACCTCAGAAAAAAACCTGTCAAAGCCTTTCCTGCCATGAAGTAAAGGCTCCTGGAGCAGTCACCAGCTCTGCCTTGCGCCTCCCAGTATCCTCCTGCCTGTTCAGATACCTAATGGACTGCTTCCAGGCTGCTTCTCGCCAGCGATGCTGCGACTCTGGGCACTCGCAGGCACGTGGGAGAATGTGCTGCGGCTGCATGTGAGCCTCTTCTTGATGTAAAGAAAGTGTGAGAGGGTAGCGATCAGGAAAGCTTCCCAGGGTGCTTTTAAGAAAAAACATAACCTATGCTGTCTGCATTCATAAATCCTTTACTCCTGGGATTTGTGCTCCTAAATTTTCAAGGTACTTCTGAAAATATTTCTTTTAATATGAATTTATTAATTTTGGAGAACTTACCAAAATGTTAATAAATCCTAAGTCAGTAGACTTACTTACACCAAAGTTGACCTTCTCTGTTACTGTTAGGAAGGAGAGTCATTGGCATCAGTTGAATTGAAGGGGATTTCCTTTTGTTTTGCAATGTATGTGCAGACAAGCAGGCACCAAGCTACAAGTGAGTAACTTTCCCACTAATCCTCCAAGGCGTGTGACAATATGACCCTGCGCTTTTACAACTAAGAACAGTATGGTATGTAAATATTATGAACATATATGGTAAGTGCTCTACTTGCTGAAAAACACAGAAAATGATTCCCGAGAATGCCTAGCTGACCCTAAAGCTACACAGATTATTCTTTTTTTGTCTGCAGCATTCATCTCTGTTCAAAACCACAATGATATATTAGATGCAAGTTCACTGAAGCAGGAATTGCGTCTTGTCTTTATTCCTCCATTAAGCGTCTGTTTTATTTTGGACATAAATAATAGAAATGAGAAATAAAATATTATTGTGTTGTATTTGCCACTACATTCTTTCCAAAAAGAGGAATAATCACTTGCTGAACTGAGAACATTTTAACTGCTAGCTGGAAATCAGGATGTCACCAATCGTGCGGCACACATTAAATGATGCCAAAGAACGTGACTTGTCCTCTGCAGTCACACACTTAGAAAACTGAAGAAAATCTGTTATTATTTCTTTCAAAATGTTGTGGCATCCATTAAAGTCACTAATATAGGGAAAAAGGAGGGAAAATGGATATTGTTTTAAGTGTGTGAATGGAAACTTCACAACACAATAGAATGTCACCTTTTTATGATGAATAAGTACCCTGCTAAAAACATAGCAGTGGCACTAAAACAATGTGCAAAACCTAGGTTTATTTATACACAAGCAACTAGGATAAAGCAGATGAGGAAAAAAAAATGCAGTGGAGACTTACTAATTTTGCACTGGAAACACAAAAGTTATGAGTACACTTTCTGTAACAGTTCCAACTGCTGCAAGGGCCATGTATCATCATCCCATTTAATAATGGGTATAATTTATGTGTTGTGGCACAAGATAGCTGTTGAAAGTCCCCATCTCTTAACATGTATATGTATCAGCAGATTCTTCCACTTCTCACTGTGTATTTTCCTGGTTTGCAATTCAGCTTTCATTATTGATAGAGACTTGGAACCTGCATCTCACACAGAAGTCCCGAGAGTGCAGATTTATCCATGGAATTATACCAAGAATAAATTAGACCATGGACCTCAGAGGCACCACTCACAAGGGTATGAACTACTGGCTAGGCTCCATAATTTATGTACTTTGGTTATTTCCATTTACTTTAGTTTAACTTGATTAGATTCCAGCACTTGGTAAACTTTATCTTTTTTTTTTTTTTCTTTTAAGAATATGTTTGCACATCAAGTACATTTTTCACATCCTTGCTCAACCTCTGCAAAAGGCTCTTAATAAAATGGGAACTTGCAGCTTTACCTGTAATATGGCAAGAACCAAAATTCCACTACATCTTGGAAACAGGCATCGGGTGACGGAAGAATACTATGCAATTATCCAGGTGAGCTATTAACTGAAATGTAGGACTAGTAACTGAGGTAAGATTGTTTCCTGCAGTGTCACTGAACACACTATTCCTGCATTCTTCCAGCATGACACAATGCTTGTGATTGATAGTGGCTGTTAGGTCCAGACCAGGAACAACAGCATCCTGCCCTCAAATCTTTCCTCTGCCTAAAGCTCCTTGCTTCTCCTGTTAATATTCAGTTAATTCCTGGTAACCGGACCATTCCTCCAAGGGCCTTAAAAACCCTGCACTTTCTTCATTTCTTAATGATCACTTTGTTCTTGTGAAAATGTCTGTACTGAACTTAAAAATAAAAAAAAAGGGAAGGGAAGGGAAGGGAAGGGAAGGGAAGGGAAGGGAAGGGAAGGAAAGGAAAGGAAAGGAAAGGAAAGGAAAGGAAAGGAAAGGAAAGGAAAGGACAGCAGCTGTGGAATGAAATGGGATGAAAATGGATTTGTAGCAAGGAGTGGCTCCTGCCACCATTTACTGAAGAATGCAGAGTTCAATTTTTAAAACTGGAAATAAATTTCTATTTCACAC
This sequence comes from Charadrius vociferus, assembly GCF_000708025.1. Lineage (NCBI taxonomy): Eukaryota > Metazoa > Chordata > Aves > Charadriiformes > Charadriidae > Charadrius > Charadrius vociferus. The sequence continues at coordinate 2,654,104 of NW_009646856.1, forward strand.
AGACTGGAATTTTCAGTATGGCTGAGCTGTCACAGAAAACAAATAATAAACAAAAGTGCTGTATCTCTTGGTCTTGGGTTGCTGGCAGTGCTTTAGATTTGTTAGGATTTTGCCCTTCTGAGCAACTATGTCCTTAGGGGAAAGTCCTATAGAAATCAGAAGGGTTTTCCTTTTAAGGTCTTATTCAAATCCCATTGAAGGCAAGGGAAAAAACTTCTGTTGACTGCGTAGGCTGAGCTCAGGCCCATGTAGAAGTCAGTTCAGGGACACCTAATTTTTCACCTCTGACAGAAAATTAGAATTGATCAATTGATAAAAATAATGTGCAAATACTTCTGCAAAATTATTTCCGGGTATATTTCACTGTTTGTTGTTCTTAAGCTCATGCCATCTGTTCACAGATATTCAGGCTAACTTGGAGTTTAGTCATGAAAATGTTTGAAAATATTAGAAGTTCAGAAGTTTTTGGGTGAATGATCAATCATCTGGAAATTCATCACAGAAGTCCATTATACAGTAGCTGTCATCATTTCAGTCTTTTGTTTAAAGAGTATCAGCCACTCAACTGGAAGCATGAGCTGTATCCAAGATTTGTATTAAAGCTAAGGTTATAAATCACCTTCTACAGAAAAGAAATATTTCTGGACACCAAATAATCAATTATATAGATTTCAAAAACCCCAGAGGTTAAAATCTGAGCGTCGGTACTATTTTATTTTTTTTTCACTAAAGCATTAACATATACACATTATATACAGCTATACAAACCATACAGAAAGTTAAGCATTATGTTAACAAGATGGCAAGAGCTAAAATAAACGTCTACCCTTAGCACAGCAAAATTCATCCAAAAGCAGCTGATTCTGACAAGATGTCTGTGCCTAGAAGTATATAAAATTGTGGTGACGTTGACCCAGAAGCTAAGCTGGCTGTGGCTGTGCAAAGTTAGGACCACGCTCATCTACACTCTGTTGCAGTCTATTGGAACTACAGCAGGAACAGCAGGATGGGCAACGTGTCGGTTCCTCTGCTCCCAGTCAACAGATTAATACAAATGGTATGAATGGTACATTTTGTTAGTATAATGCCCAGGAACTGTGACTAATGAAGAGCAGACGCTGCTTGTTCTGCTCTCCCTGAGATGGTTTTGTTAATTCCCAGCTCGTGGATACACAGGACAGCTGTGGGCAGTAGCATCTTCAGTGGTCACTTCCAAATCCAGCACAGCTCATGAATCAGAAACCTAAGCCCGCATACCAATTCTCTGAGATATAAGCAGTTTTAAAATGCAGAATTCATGCTGGATAAAACCACCTTTATACTGATTGACCATAGAAGAAGCAGGAACAGTGGGGTGTAAAGAGGATCTTAGGTAAGGGCAGGATTTGGGCTGGGTGGTTTTATAACCGTACTTGGTGCTATAGAAGTGGAGTTGAAATGCATTCTTCCCTGGGACATCAGGAGGGAGTTTCACCTTCAGCTCACTCCCTTCTTCAGAGCTGCACAGTGGGGTGGGTTCATTGTTGTGGTTTTTCGCATCATCCAAATGCAACACACGTTGAAGATGGCTGGCAGGAGAATACTCGGCTCAGTGCAAAGCTGTCCTGACCTAACAGAGCAAATCCCATGTTCCTGCCTCCCACACACTGTGGTCCTTCACATGCTTGTCTGTTACGCAATGATCATATTAATAGTCGTTTACCAGAGATACCTCTCCCCGTCCCTATTAATTAGTTCACATTCTGTATTCATCGCTCAGTAATGCAAACCTGTGATTTCCACCCTAGCTGTGGGCCAAAGGAATCTTCTGGTAGGGCACATTTTTCTGTCTTTGTGCCTTACACAGGGTGGAGGGAATCAGAGAACAAACAGAAGGGATGCTCTCAAGTAACAGAGAATTCCCCACTCTTTCTTCAGCCCTGCACAATAGGTGTACATATGTAAGCAAAGACGATTCCTGGTGAAAATTAATATTCCTTTGTGGGAGTCAGAATTGAATCAGGATTGACGCTGATTTCAAATGCAGATGCTGGCACAGAGCAAAATTATTTTTCAAACACCGAAGCTTTCCCTGGTAAAGTATTTAAGGTTGCATTTTCAGGCTAGAAGGAAAAAGTGATGAAAAGTTCTTAAAACTGAAGAAACAAAATCCTTGATTCTGATCCAAAGCCCTGCAAAACAAGATCCCATATGGTAATGGCTAATCTTAAGAGAATGGAGGGGGATAAAATGGGTACATTTTCCTTCCTCTCTCTCTCTCTCCCTTTTTCCCTTTTGGTTTTTAAAGTTGCATGTAATATGTCACGGCAGGGTCTCTGCCAAAGATGTGTTTTCACCATCATTCACAAACAGTACACGTCCCATACTTTGTTCGCTGTGGCTCTGTAAGGAGTTAGGTACGTGGTAGCTAGCAGAAGGCACTACATAGCAGCTAGCAGTGCAGTGCAGAGGTGGTAGTCCAGGTTCCGAAAGTGGCATAGCCCTATTTTCAGCCGGGCTTCATTATCCCAGCGCAAGCCTTTCAGTGTTGTGATGGCGTTCTGTACTTCAGATAGTTCTTCTACTCTGTTTGGCATTGCAACGATGGTATTGAACGATGCATTGTAGGCAAAGCCTGAATGCCTCTGTCCAGTTTTAAAATGCCTTTCCATGTTATGTCGGGAGCAACGCCTGTCCTTGGTTCGACCATGTTTTGTACTGTGTATAAAGCAGCTGTGATCCTAACTAGTTTTTCTGTGCCTGGTGAAAATCAAGCAGTCAAGGAGTAATCATGTAGATACTATTGGGTATTATTATTGATTGATTGTACTGTTAAAGGATCTGTAGGCATGAAACGAGAAAAGGTCCCTGGTGTCCTAAGTAGGCTCTGCAAACTAAATAAGGCTTCTCAAGAAGTCTGTTGTCTGAATAGACCCTTCAGAAAGATATCCTGCATTTCTGATCCCCTGCCATAGGTGGTCCTTCCCCATGTTTTACTGGAAAAACAGTTCCTTTGGCGATGCGTTCAGTCCTTTCTCCTTCGTACCCAAGTAGCTTTACACTTGTAGAGAGCCACTGGTTACTCGTCTGTGGAAGGGTTTTCACAGTGGGGCTTGTCAGACCTGTTAACTTTCATCCTGAAAATTCAGGCCTTAGAAGAAAATGGGACCATAAAACACACTGTCAGCATACATGGTGCATAAAGGCGACATTTCAAAGATTCCTTGCAAATTCAAGTAATGTGCAAAAATTGCAGACAGTAGTTGGGTGTTAGTTATCTTATGTTAGCTGGCAATCTGTCTTTTTTCAAGTTGCAGTTGACATAATATAAGGTGATATAATTCAGTCATAATATAAATCAGCCACAGTGTAATTCAGTCATAATTCAGTTCATAATGTAAAAGTGATATAATTCATTTTATTGCTGCAGGTTTCTCTAAGAACTGTACGGATCCAGACCAATGGAAGAGAAACAATTTAGTGAAGTATCTTGTTATGAAACCTCATATAATAAAGGAAAACACATCTGCCACCTGTTCTAGGGTGCACATTGTTTGCACCAAGAGTTTTGGGAGAAATTTACTCTCCATTTGTACTCTGTATATATTTCACTTTCCATTATAGTAACTGGTAGTACTCAATTACCAATTACTACTTCAGCCCACTAATTGTTTCTATCCTAGACCAGGAGAAAAAGGCTTTATGTGGTGACACAAGGACCAGGTTAGTCTGGATGATGAAGAGTCAAAGGTGCCTACAAGGTTTTATTTGTGTTCTTTTTAGTGTTTGTAAAGACTACCATAAAATTCATTACAAGTAGAACTGGGAAAAAAAACAAACAAGGAAAGAGAACCATTCAAAACTTACTATGTGGCAAAAGCCAAGTGTTCAGAAGAAATAAGAAATATATAGACTTTCGTCCAGAACTCAGAAATAGTACAAAAAACTTGAAATAATTTGGATTCAGAAAGCTCTTGTGTTGCTGTCTTGACTTAGTCCAGTGCTTCTGCTCTGAACGGACATTAACAGACTAGAGGTGTCTGCCAGAGGCAGAGTTCAGACAACTCACCTAGTCTGTCCCATGGGCTGCCTCAGTTCGTGGACTTGAAGTCCATAAGCTTGCTGAGCCATGAGAAGTGGAGAAAGGGAGTCCGAGCCAATCAAGACACTTCTGAAAGGTGAGGGGGGCAGTTCTTTCCAGAATATTTCAGCTTTGAGTGTTTTTTAAAAGAAAACCAGAGTTTTCTGGGCAATTTTTGAGGAAAATTTGTATTTACCTGGCAACCTAATTTTCTGCTGTAAAGTAGCTCTCCTGGGTTGCTCTCTGCTGTCTATTTGCTTCTGGGAAGAACACAACACCGTATCTTCTTTAAAAACTCTGCAGTTCCCTAGTGAATAACTTTAATCCATTCATCCCACACCCATGCCACGTTTAAGTATGTTGGCTCAGACAAAGAAGAAGATATTTTTCCGACGTGATAATTTACATGAGTGAAAGGTTAAGCCATGTTCAGCTGACAAAGGAATGGAGCAGAGTGTTTCTATGGTAGGAGAGCAGTTACGTGCTTTTGGAGTATTTTTTGTATGACCTGTACAGGGAGCATTCCCCTGTATAGCTCCTGTATTAGAATGTTCTTTTTTGGTTCATTTTCTGTATTATGCAGTGAAGCACGGAAATGCAATATTATTTTACTAAAAAAGAATTAAATGTAAATTAACACTTAATAATTTTTATTTAATTTTGGTTAGCATGTAAAACATACTTTAATTACATCAGAATAAAAACTGGAACTTGAGCAATTATTTAAATATACCCCGAGAGTATAATACCATTTAGGACCGGACTCCCCTCTGATGTTGTATGGGGGCTTTTTATAGTGAAACATTTAAAATAACAGCTAATTTGTAACATACACACATACATATGAAACACATTATTTTTAGAGCATGTTTTTACTGTGTATCTTGAAATAGAGTGTGTGTGTGTATACTCATTTAACACAACTTGCGCTCTTGGAAAACTCGGCTCAAATTCCAATTAATATACATTACTTCTAAAGCAAAATACAAAAGAGGAGGGTTGTTGTTGCCGTAAGCATTTCAATCGGCATCACTCTCGCATATGGCAAGAGCTATGGAGGTCTTAGAAACATTTCTTCATGCCAAGGATGAAAGTTTGCATTAATTTGGCCTGCCCTAGTCTCAGCCACCCGGGATTTCTATTGACCTACCCTGGAGTCCAGCTTTGGCTGGGGGCAGAGAGGGTGCTAGCCTGGGTTTTTTTTTCCCCTGCTGCTTGCCTTCTGCATTCACAGCACCATGCAGCCTCTGGCCACGCTTGGTCCCTTGAAGCATCACGGTATCCCACCCCATGGTAGTGTTCTCTCTTAAAAAAACACTCATAAAGAAGACCCATTTTTTCAGAGTTCCAAGCATCTCCTGCAGACTTCTGCAAAACATTGTCCAGTGTTTTTACCCAAAAAGCAGCTCAGACTTGTGTATATTCAGATATAATCGTTCTATTTGCTGAGGTGCTGAGAAATTTCATCTCTGTCTGTGACAGGTGGTGGGATTTCAACAGTTCTGGAGGCCAGCTTTTCAGATTTCAAAAAGATTGAAGAAAAAAAAAAAGAAGAAGAAAGCAGCCAATCAAAATAACCAACTAACATTCCCCCAAATAACCTGTGTTAATTTTTTCACTTTTTAGTAACGTTGATCCAATGAGTGTTACAAGATAAAATCAGAGTGCTTTCTGAAGTAATTTAAAAGGCAAGCAGTCAGAATTAGATCTGCCAAAATGAGAAGAGGTAGGATATTGTCTGTGAGAAAACGGTTTACCAGAGGCATAGGAAAGTCTGGTTGTCAAAAAAAAAAAAAAAAAAAAAAAATCTGCTGTTTGAAAAAAGCCCTAGATTTTTTTTTTTCCATCAGACAGCATAGCAACAGCATTGCCTTCAATGCCATAACATGATTACAACTGCAAGAAGGGAACACCAGGTCACAGACCGTGTCATTCAAAACCAAGAGTAACTCCATTTGCTGATGTCGGCAATTTTTACAAATAGACTAAAATAGCATATTATTTAAGTGTTTAGCTGCTCAGATGATTTGGGTTCTCATTTCTTTTTTTTTTTTTTTCCTATTTTTTCCCTTTTTTTTTAATTGAAGTAAAGGAGTTTGGGAAAATTGAGTTGGTTATTGTAAGTACAGCCTGTACTCTGTCCCGATGCTTGACCCTACATTCTTTCTTTTATATGAGATGAAATTCATTTTCCTTGGGCTAGCATAAAATGAGAACACCATGGAAGTTTGTATCATTGGCAGAGGTGAAGGGTGGGCTGGAGTGGATGATCTAATTGGACTTCTCCATCTCGAAGTTCTTGCACACTGTGAAGTTCTGTGATGAGCTGTTGGTTTAATTTTATAGGACCTCGGTGGCCAGCTTGTGAAATCTGGCTAGCAAGAACATAATGGAGCTTACTGCATTATTATGGCTGGGTTTTCTATGTTATTTGTTTGCTTAGAAAAGAGCTTTTCCACTACATAAATCATGAAATGAAGATAGTCTTCATTAACACCTTAAAAGTGAATCTATACAGATACATCTTCGTAGCTTCAGGGGGTCTTTTCCACACATCTATCCATTCTGACACGTAGATGGCCTAAGAGTCTGACAGCACAGGGACAGAAAGCCCTTGAAAACTTAGAAAAGGACCTTGACCTATTGCTTGGTAGTATTTTTTAATTCTACAATTATTACTTTCTGACAGTATCATGAAATGGATTTCACAAATGATTTGCATTGGGGAAGCTTGGCTGTATAGTTTGCGTATCACCAGGAAGTTGATTTTGAACAATAACTTAGGAAAAACCTCTTCAGCTGTGGTTTCAATTTTATTTGGGCCTTTTCAAGTACCTGAAATGATTCATTGTTCCTCCACGCCCAGGGGAACTTGCCTGAAAGGGGTAGAGGGAAAGACACGTTCTATTTGTCTTTATTCATTGTAAATTACTGAACTTTGAGTTATTCCTGTTACTAAAGGAAATTATTGCACTCCTACCACCTTTAAAAAAGAAACATTCTGGAAGAAGCAAGGAAATTACTGGGGGAAATATATATAACCAACTTCAAATTCTCTCCTCCTGACCCCTCAAACTGCACCTGCCACCTGATGGCCTTATTTGTGTCCCTGTACACAGAGCATGATAAATTGCTCAGAAGATCAAACTAATTAAGTAGCTGTTACTGTTAAGAATGCCTTTTAAAGATGAAAAATTAAGTTGTATTTAGCACTCAACACCTACACACCAAAGTACATAACCCAGATGAGCTAATCTTTAAAACTGGCGTAGAAATGAGCTAATGTTTTTAGGGAATTGTATGCACAATATGGCAAGAGATCAATAACAATTGAAAAAAAAAAACAACAAAACACCTAAAACTACTCAGCTGCTAGCAATAAAGAAGTACCAAGTTGCAAAATGTGTTAACGGTTTTTTGGCTTGTTTGTTTTGTCTGTTTTGTGCAGTTTCATATGACAGGCACCAGCACTTAAATAGTGTTCAGTGTGACAATGTCTACCTTTACAATTCATGGCAGCCATGCAAAAAAAGAGACAAAGATGTTATCTCTGTGGAATGATAAAGAGGCATTGATAATACTGAATAGACTGGAAGCAAAACTACATGTATACTGTATATGTGCATGCATGTATGGTATACACACACATATCCAAGCACACACATACACATATATGAATCTCAGTAACAACATTTTGGTTTTAAAAGCATGAAGTTGGCCTCAGGAGCTAAGAAACTGAATTTGTGAGCTGTTAAATGTCAGAGCTGACCTCTGGGAGTTTGAGGAGGGATGATGTGGTGAAGGGCAGGCTTCAGGTCATGTTTTATACAAGAAGTTTAATTGTTCTGGCTAGGAAGCAAAAGTGACTCATTTACTTGAAGTGGGTCCCTATCTCCCAATGCAGATTTCGAATGGGGGAGGATACTGCTAGCAATAATATCTTTAAAAGAATTGGACTGGTTTACTTCAGTATTTTAACTACTTCCATTCAGATTCATTTGTTTTGGACACATAATTTGATAGCCTTCCAATGATATCAAAAAACAGTGCTTTTGTCACCCTTCTTGAACCCATGCAAGCCTTTTCGTTGTGTTTAAATCAGAGTTTTTTTGCCAAAGAAAATTGTAAGCTAGTGGGCTCTTTCTGAGCCTTTTATTGAAAAACGTAATAAACCATTTAACTGTATAGATTGTAAAGTCATCATGACACCGGGTCTGTGGTGTTGCTCTTTTCAGTTTCACTCCTGTCCTAGAAAGCTCCCTCTACAGATTAAGCATGTGCATTTTGAGTTATGACAAAAGACAAATAACACATATATATATATACATAAATTACATATTTCACTTTTTTAGTAGCATCCAATTTATTAATGAAGGGCTGTCATTCATTTCAGTTCAACTTGTTTGTGTCCTGCTTTATCCACTTTCATTTATCGAGCTCCTATTTCTTGGTTACCAGCCGATTCCCAGCCTTTAGTTACCTCCGGTTTCAATTTTGGAAACTCGTATTTTTTGGTGACATATTTTCCGTAAAATGTGAATTTCAATAAAGAATTGCCCTAGAAAATGTAAGTATATTTACTACTTTCTCTTCAGTTTATGATTAAAGGAATGTAAATAATTTAATGGTTAGAATTCTTGTTGTTTCAAGATGCTTTTATCAATCACAAAGGGTAAATACATTGTCACTGAAATGTGACAATCCACTGCCACTGAGATCCTGGTCATGTACCACTGAAAAAAAAGTTAGTTTTGTTACTGAGACAGGGAAAGGGGCAAAGAACATGATACCATGCAAAGTACCCACTTTGTCCTGAGGAAGCAACACAATTTATGTCTTCAAATCTACAGCTAAGGCTGTATTTCAAGCTGCTGAGAAAATCTTTTCTCCTTTGCAGAAAATGTGTCTTTTCAGAGAAATTATTGAAGCCAAAGCTAAAAATACTTAAACTATAAACTGGTTATTTTTAATCATAGTAGATCATAGAAATGGTGTGTGGGAGGGACTTCCAAAAAGTCCTACCTTCTGCCTGAAGCAGGATTATCAGTTCTCCACTGAGCAGAAGCACTCCTCCCCTTTCTAGAAGGTGGAATAAAGCTCATATGGTTTCATTGTTCATTTAACGATATGAGCTTCAGAATTAGTTGCTGGTATTCCTTTAATGAGGATGATTTGCAGGCTGCCTTCAAGCACAAGTCCCATGACTTCTGCTGGCACAAGGTGAAATTCCTACTTCAGTAATGATACTGTGCCTGGCAAACATAATGTTGACTTAGTTAAAAATTGAGAGAATTCTCTGAAAATGAGATTTACTGATGAGTAAGATGAATAAGAAAATATAAATAGAAGATATATGAATGTATACTAAAAATTGGGCCAAGCTGCAAAACCTGGACCCACAGCCAAGCCGCCCTGAAGTTTGGAAGGCTGACATTCAGTGCTCTTTTCAGCTCATTAAAGATATAATTGGAGACCAATCACAAATATTTTATCTGCTTTCTCTGAAGTTCAGGTATTGAAAAACATCTGAAAACTGTTTTCTCTGTGAGCCCAGGTGTAGTATCAGTGTTCTTTCATATACCACGAACCTCAGCAAAAGGAAACCAAATATGCTATCAATTAGAATAACATCTGTTAAAAAATTGTATGGAGATGAAGATATGCCCTATATTAGCTCTTCTTGTCTTATGACCCTATCTGGTGAGTTCTGTTTGTGCCTGAGAACCCAAAGCATTTGACTTTGCTGCAGTTCTTTTTTACAAATATTTTCTTTGGTTTCAGTAAAGACCGCGCTAGCCAAAAATCTGGACTGAAAATCTGGATCAGGGTTAACAGCTCAGTGAACTAAACCCAAGTACTATATCTGAAGACAGGAACATGAAACCTTATGAGAACCGTAGGTCAGTGAATGCAGCCCTTTACTGTTGCAAGCAGCCACGGTATACAATCTGCCTAGGAAACTAATCAAGTCCTTTCTGTTCCTACTAGTCCTGCTGGAAGGCCGGATCAGCACCTCACTGTTCAGAGAGCTAAGAACCTCTTCTCACTTTCAGCTTATGTTTATTCATTCCCACTTCAGAGCCATTAGCTTCTTTGTCAACAGTGCCATATAGAATCAACTGCTTTACTCCCTCTAAAATGTTTAGAGTGCAATAGTATCTCCTTCCTGCTTTTGTTCTCCTAAACTAAATTATCCAGTTATTCTCATCTTCCCTCATCCCTCTAATGAGTCCTAAAGCCTTTCTTTCTAAAGCTATTTCAGTTTAAATTAATCCCTTTTAAACATGTGTGACTAAAATGATACCAAACGAGCTTTCTTCTGAGTCGATGCTGATGCTTCTTCTCTCTGTGTATTTACTTTCTGCTTGATTTTCTTTTTTGGGGGGAGGAGTGTTGTCACATTCCTTTCACAGATCACAGCAGTTCTGTAATAGGGTTGCTAGGGTGTAATGAAGGAAATTCAAACAAAAAAGAATATAGCATCAGTTTTGAGGTCCAGCTTTATAGGACAGTTTTGGCTATGACCAGGTTCAATTCATTGCATTTGCAACCTACAAATGATGCTGTAAAGCAGACCCAAGTCTCAGAGTAAAACAGCAAAGACCGCACACTTAGTTAGCTTACTTCATATCAAGCCATAAGAAATCATAAATCTTCCCTTTTTCTTTCAACAGATTTATGAACTTAAGCCAAGCACTTGAAACACACAGTCTAAAATTTTATTTTGCAATGAAAAATGAAAACAGGTGAATTTCCCATTATTGTCATTTTACTGTAAAAACTTTGCATACACTGATCAGAGTAAGGCACCTTCTCTTCACCTCCAGATTGAATCCTTCTGGTATGCAGAGTGTTTCAAAACATAATCCAAACTTAAACTTTGCAAATTGCACTTATCTTCATCATGCACTGGGAATAAACAGATGGCTCAATATCAAGCCCAGTAGAGGTTTTTTTTTTTCTTTATACAACCAACTGACCTTTTTTGATTGTTTCTGCTAAAGGGTTTTTCACATGTTGTTTTTAACCTTTCCTGTGGCAATGTATCATTATTTCTCATGAATAACTGAATTCCACATAGTTCTTTCCTGACAGCTCTTATGAACATTTCCTGGTGTATGAAAAGCACAAGCGCTAATAGACCTGATTAGATAAGCATATATGAATATGCCCTTAAAATGAGGGGAGGCGGCCTCATTATTTTTGTTGCATTTCTTCCAAAGATGCAACATGTCTTCCTGATCTCCTGGTGCCAATTAGAATCAGCATGTGAAAATGAGTCCAAGCAAATTTAAATGCTATACTTCGAGAAGTATCATCATCAAGGGGTTATGTTTAGTTCATACACAAAGGAAGTAATCTTTTTGCATAGCATATAATTAAATTTTGGAACTCATTACCACCTAACTTTGTGAAAGCCAAAAGTTTAAAGGGATTCTTTGAGTAATAGACTAACTCATTGGGGATGGGTCTAGTGCTATGAGGAGTGATAGTCTCTCCAACTCAGATGGTTGCCTAAGCCATGTGCCACTAGACGGTGAGAAGATATGTAAGAGAAAGAGTCATTGTTTATTTCTGCTACCAACGCTGTCAAAGACAGGCTAGTGAATTAGAGAAATCTTTAACTTACCCCAGGATGGCTATTCATAAGTTTATATATGGATTTAGGTAGTCAAATGCAACAACACAGCGATGTATGGTAAAAGAAACATGGTGACGTGGTAAGAGAAAGTTCTAATGTACTTATGAAAAAACTTATCTGCAGGTATAGCTTTTGAGTCTTGAATGGGCTAAGAAATGCAAGGAGGTATTTTTGGGTCTCATTCGTACAGATATCATACAGCGCTTTTGCTTCTGTGGATGTCTGCCAGCATTCTGAGAAAAGGATAACACACACATTTATCTCCCTGGTGCATGGATTTGTCTTCCCGAGAATTGTTAGAAGTTCTAGTGAATATACACCATGTAAATGTTGCTCCACAAGAGAAAATAGTGGGCAGCGATGACAGATGGGCTTGCACTGACTTGCATCTACAAAATGGAGGTAGAAATCTTCAGTGAACAACCTCTCTAGTGAGACTTACCAGACAGCCTTTTCCTGGTTGTGCCAAAAATAGAAGATTAACATTTTTTCTTTTTCATGTGTTATTTGAGCACTGTCATCTGCTAGCCTGAACAAAAGCACGTAAATGGCTAAGGAAATAAAAAAAAAAAACACACCAAACCCAGTTTTGATTAATTTCTAGTTTCTTGGGATTCTGCTGTCAGTAACAGAGCTGTAGGTCCCTGACAATCTAGGGGCAATCTAAGAGGTTAAGGTTGTGCTGCAAAAGGCAACAACTTCAACATTTACTGGAAAATCTCTTGGCAGCCAGCGTGGCCAAAGCAGTGTGTGGAGTGGTGGCCAGAGAGTATCCAGGAGTGACTGGATGAGACACTGTTTCAGCAAGTCTTTCCTTTACTCTTCATTAAAAGAATTTCTGTTTAGCTGCAAATAGAAGCTAGAGCTGCCTTGGAGTCGGTCCTCAAGGACAGACAGGACTAGGAGCATAAAGGGGCATTACGCTGTATTGCTCTTGGACCACAATGGAAATGTGGTTGGAGTTTTGGGAGAGCTCAGGTTAGTTTTTATTTGGCACAAATAGTTTAATGAAGCTTTAGATTTCAAATAGGTCAAACTGGCAGGCTAGTAGCCCTTCTGTAAGGCTGCCCAGTTCAATTTGATTTTACAGTCTATCAGAAGATACGCAGTAACTAGGTACCAAATTTGGGTATGCAGAATTAGAGCAGCCTTTACAAACTGCTCAACAGAATTTAATATACTAGCGCAGGAAACATGGTTTCACAGGAATTCAAGGTTACGTCTATAAAACAACTTATTCTTGTCAGTTGATTATTCTCTTTGTGTTGCCGGGGAGTGGGTGCTGAGGATTTGTTTTAAATGACCATTCCCCGGCATCGCTTCACAATGTTGCTTTTCATAAGAATGTGGTGAGCTATCTAAAGCCTGGTTTATATAAAGTGTTTGGAAATGCATTTGCAATAATGAATGGGTAGTGGAAATTCATCAAGTCATACAGAGGCAGATACTGTGAGGCAATGAATTAACAGTAATAATAGCATCTGATGCCATGGGTTATTTTCATTCTAAAATAAACTAACTCGTGCACAATACACACCACTTGCGTTTTTTAACTCTTTTCCGCTTTCGGGTGCAGACAAACAAAAAATAAGCATGCTCTTAAGAGGTAGTATTTTTAGGAAGAAGCCTTACAAATGCAATTACAGCAAGATATTGTAGCTTAGATTGCACGTGGGTAAACACGTGCTTTCACACCAAGGGAAAAGTTTAGCTTGGCAGCTGAGGCTGAGAAGCATGACTCCGATCTCACTTAAAGCCAAAACTGCAGAAACCCAAGCCATTTCCAAAAATAACATCAAAATTAGAGCCTTGAACCTCCTCAGACTGGTCATGCTGAGAATGATGATCCTGGGGACCAACAAAGCTACTGAGTCCCCCATGGAAACATTTTTGTGTGCTGATTTTGTGCTTCAGCCATGGAGAAAGAAATATATTTCGGCAACTGAGTGCAAGTATAAATCAAATTAATCCAGAATTAGTTTGCTATTTAAAAATTATTATGAATTTTCAGGGCATTTTTAGAATTGTACTAGCTAAAAAACAAAACTATTGCCTCTTAATTGACATTTATTAACAGGGAAAGTAGATTAGAGGAGATACACCAATACCTTTCTTGCAAGCTCAGAATGGGTTCTTGAGATAGTTATGAAGCCTCATTTGATGTAGTAACTCAATGTCCCACTCTATTTCAGTGATTTTGCTTTGCAAAATCCCTCTGGTGTTAGAAAGGTAAAGAATAATTTTCATCTCTATTGGCAAGATGGAAAGCCCGCAGCCTGCTAAGAGATTTTTATTAAGCAAGAGTGAATAATCTAAATTTTGGAAGGATCCTAGGCTCTGATCCCTTCTCAATTCATTAAATACACAAGCCATGTCGGGAGCTGGATCTAGACTTTGCATTCCTTTCAATCAAGCTTAGCATAAGACCTGGTGGGGGTCATAGTCCTGGGCAATGGAAAATTTCCACAAGTGAATCCTACCACTTCTGTGTCAAGAGACCTACCTGGTGAATCCTAACAATGCTTAGGAAAGAGAGAGAGGTGCTGAGATGTCCACTTTAGCCAGGAAGGCTGTGCAGAGGAACATAACTCGTGTAAACATGTGTACCGGGGTGATGATGCTTTTGAGCTGTCTGCACTAATTTTCAGCCGTTTAAATGAGATGTGCCAGTTTGTGTAGGAAATCTGTGGTGAAATGGAGAACTACACACTAGCCTGAATCCAAAAGAAAGCATTACTTTCTGGTTATTTTTCCTCTAGACAAAGTTGCACTGTCTCAGAAACCAGCGATGACATGCAGACATGCAGGATTGCTTTCAGGTTCCCAATAGCAGGAAACAAACTCCCCATTAAAAACCTATCTAGATAAATTCAGCTAGGACATGAGGCAGTGGGACCAAGGCAAAAAGCCCAGGAGGAGCAGAGGTCCCAAGTAAAACAGATTCCTCTGCAATACAGGTAGCCTGGTACGAAAAGTAAGAAGGTTGGTCTTTGTAGCCCTTTTTTCTGCATAGGACTGCAGCCAAGATCTCTAAGTACTTGCAAAAGTATTTTCACTTTTTTGGAGGTATGAAAGGGATAAGAAAGGATGTTTTCCTATTGCAGGCCCATGTTAAGTGCCCACTGTCTCGGCAATGCTAACACACACACACAGGAGCGAAAGACCCTTTCTCCTAGTGCAGGAGGGGCAGTGAGGGGCTCTGAGGGATGTGAAGTTGGTTCAGTCAGAGCTCGCAGTCTGTTTCACAGTGGGAAGCAAGGATGCAACACCGTTTTAAAGAGGCATTTCGAATTAACCCCCACCCAAGCATAACTAGAGAGTCTCGGGGGGCAGTCTCCATTCAGCAGTTCTTAGTGTGGGCTGCGTGCAAACAGCACTAGCTAGCACAACATTATTTAACCTTTAGTGTGTTTATTTGGCGGTAGAATAAGTTTTGATTTTCCCATTTATAGAGATTCTGCTGGGAGAAACAACATATTTCACACTAGCCGTTGCAGTTCCTGAGCAGAGTAATAAAGCAGAGTGATGGATAATGCACCCCCTCACTCCCTGTGCTTTATTATGCATTTCTACATAAAACTATTTTCAGTATTTTGAGAAGGAAGTCCTGACAATCAGCACTGGTGTTTATGAAACTCCAGACCCTATCCAAGAGTCCCCCGACACAAATGTTCTTCCTCACAGAAGGAACTGTTTCCTTAGCTCTTTCACCTCTTTAGAGCCATTCCCGGCAACTCTTTTGTAGGCATTTTCCATCTGAATAGACTGTATTTAGGTTTTGTGCTTTTAGGTAGCTGTTTAGTTACTCCACCAGAAAATCAAAAAAGCCCCCCACAAACTCAGAAGGATGCCTGAAGACCTTACACAGGAGGTTTTTGTCCAGGCAAAAACCAAGGAAAGAGCTAGGGCTGTTTTCAAAGCTTGTCCAGTGTTGCGTACTTATCAATATTCTTCTTTGTGCTGGGAACTGCTCGGTTGCCCTGTGCATTCTGTTGTTGTTTTTCAAAGCTTCAGCACACAGCGTGAGGAATAACAGTTGTTTATCCATCATTAACAAAAATTGTTTACAATACTCTGTAGCTGTATAGTGCTGTTAAATGCACTACTGGATTTAATGAGGCCGCTCATGTACTTAAAGTTGCTCACATGCTTACATAGTTTGCTGAATCAGGGCTTAAGTGAACTGCCTAAAATCACTCTAGATGTCTGAGAAGCCAGAACTCCTGACTCCTAGTTCTGTGCATTAACCGCAAGATTATCTTTCCCCTCCTGGGAGATTCAAACTCAGTGCATTTCAAAATGACCACTACTGAATGACGGATGAATGAAACGGTACACATAAAAATAACTATGATCAGAAGTTTTCCCTCAAACTAAACATTAGCACAGACCCATGTGAAGTTTCCATTTGAACATTTCCATTGCTTTAAAATTTATTTTCCATGTTCATGTACATCTCGATTCTGGCCCAAGCCAGAAGGTGAAGTGCCAAATTACTGTACGAAAGGATATTTTTGTGGTCCAAGTGCAAGCATTCAATGCTGAAAGTCTTGCAACAACGCTTGTTCTCACAAGGTCTGCAGCCAAGTCTTGAAGATTTCAAGTGCTTAGACAGATCAAGGCCAGATCCTTGACTTCAATGGAAATATACCTCTTCATGCCAGCTGAAACTCTGGCCATAACACATATTCAGTGTCTTTCTAATCCACTATTACTGTAGTACCTAAGTGTAGAAAACACCGGGTCATTTGAGACAGCCAGCGTGGCTTCACCAAGGGCAAGTCCTGGCTGACCAACCTAGTGGCCTTCTATGATGGAATGACTACATCAATAGACAAGGGAAGAGCTACTGATGTTGTATATCTAGATTCTGTAAGGCCCCCACAACATCCTTCTCTCTAAATTGGAGAGGTATGGATTTGATGGGTGGACTGTTCAGTGGATGAGGAATTGCTTGGATGGTCACATCCAGAAGGTAGTGGTCAATAGCTCAATGTCCAGATGGAGATTGGTGACAAGTGGTGTCCCTCAGGGGTTTGTATTGCGACCAGTACTGTTCAATATCTTTATCAATGACATAGACAGTGGCATCAAGTGCACCCCCAGCAAGTTTGCAGATGACACTATGCTGAGTGGTGCAGTCGAGAGGCCTGAGGGATGGGATGCCATCCCGAGGGACCTGGAAAAGCTCGAGAACTGGGCCCATGTGCCCCACATGAGGTTCAACAATGCCAAGTGCAGGGTCCTGCACCTGGGTCAGGGCAGCCCCCAGTATCAATACAGGCTGGGCGATGAACAGATTGAGAGTAGCCCTGTTGAGAAGGACTTGGGGGTACTGGTGGATGAAAAGCTGGACATGAGCGGACAATGTGCACTGGCAGCTCAGAAGGCCAACCTTATCCTGTGCTGCATCAAAAGAAACATGGCCAGCAAGTCAAGGGAGGTGATTCTGCCCCTCTACTCTGCTCTTGTGAGACCCCACCTAGAGCACTGCATCCACCTCTGGAGCCCTCAGCACAGGAAAGACATGGACCTGGTTGGAGCAGGTCCAGAGAAGGGACACAAAAATGATCAGAGAGATGGAACACCTTTCTTATGAGGACAGGCTGAGAGAATTGGGGTTGTTCAGCCTGGAGAAAAGAAGGTTCCAGGGAGACCTTACTGTGGCCTTTCAGTACTTAAAGGGGGTTTATAAGAAAGATGGGGACAGACTTTTTAGCAGGGCCCATTGCAATAGGACAAGGGGTAATGGTTTTAAACTAAAAGAAAGTAGATTTAGACTAGATAGAAGGAAGAAGTTTTTTTACAATGAGGGTGCTGATGCACTGGCACAGGTTGCCCAGAGAGGTGGTAGATGCCCCATCCCTGGAAACATTCAAGGTCAGGTTGGACGGGGCTCTGAGCAACCTGATCTAGTTGGATATGTCCCTGCCCATGGTAGGGGGTTGGACTGGATGACCTTTCAAGGTCCCTTCCAACCCAAACTATTCTATGATTCTATTCTATGAGTCTAAATATTCCAAAGCCTGTGTGCCTCCGTGGACCTCTATCTCAGAAAAGGTAAGAAGAAGGAAACTTGTAAGCACCTGGTAGTATCCTGCAAAGTCAAATACAGAACCGAGCAATTTCAACATCTTAGAAAATGTTTTTTCTTTGTACATAGGGCTAACTGTGGGCTACATTACGCAGTGCTGATGGTAAACATTTTGAATGAGCAAGCATCCAACCTTTACATCAATGGACTTTGCATCACATGAGCAATCTACTGTACCTTTTTCCACTCCAATACACAAAAGTGCCCAAAAATCCCAACTTGGAAGAGCTGCCAGCTTCCTTTGTAAACCGTTATGGAGTATCAATGAGCTATGCATGCAATGAACTTGGCCTGCTTTGGTGGTGTTACAGCCAGATATGGAGAAGAGAGTTGGACACAAGCAGGCAGAATGCCTGTACTTGTGGTATCTGCAGTAGCTTCTTTTTACCTGTACTCTGCCCAGATCCGTGACTACTCCTCACAGTAATACACACACAACGTTGCTTGCATAGTTGTTGAAAAATATTGCTGCTGGACCTCTAACAAACTGGTAAGGAGGGTGGAGCACACGTGCTAAAGAAAAATGGCTGCTGACACACGTATACACACACATGTGGAATGTCCCAGGTTTAATACAGAATAAATGACCTCCCATGCCATTTGCATCACAAGCATCACTTTTTAAATGAACCCAGGGACATTTTTCTTTTCCCTGTTGCAGATGAAGTGAAAGTATACAAGAATACACAGAATCTTCCGCTACAAACATGAATTTTATTACCTAATATTGCTAGGCATAAAAGGTGAAAGACAGACTGGGTTTCTAAAGCCACCCAAAGTGGATCCTAGCTACACC
Source organism: Charadrius vociferus (assembly GCF_000708025.1). Classification (NCBI taxonomy): domain Eukaryota; kingdom Metazoa; phylum Chordata; class Aves; order Charadriiformes; family Charadriidae; genus Charadrius; species Charadrius vociferus. Next base: position 2,672,696 of record NW_009646856.1, read on the forward strand.
CTTAGGTTTACAGAAGCAGCTTGGCACCCATCAAGCCGAAATCACAGGCATGCAGAAGGGAGCTGGTCTTAATGCTGCAAATGTGTTTATACTGGAACTCAAAATAAATAGGGAATAATGTGTCTTGTGTGTGCTGAGCAAGCCTATGACACCAACAAATTGAGCTGTTTTGGAAAACGCTGCCTGGGGAAACTTTAGCACTAAGCTTTAAAAGGAGTGGAGCCAGAAGTGGAAAAAAAAAAAATGCCCAACCCAACCACCAACAACAAATAACCCAGAACATATTTCAAATCTGTGCATATGCTATAGGAAAACCCTAAATTAAACAGCTTGGCTTTGGGCAACACACAAATCTTCACCACTTCGTAGCTCATTAAAATGGTCAGGGTTCCCAAGAAATATAAAAAATCATCAAGTACTTAACAAACACACATCTTATTCAACAAGAGTTGAAAAGTTTTGTACATTTTATAGAGGGTGAGCCTGGGCTATTTAAGGTGGTATAATAACCTGGAACTGTAACGGTAGGCAGAAAGATTGTCTGAAACAAACACCCACAAATGACTGCCTCATTAATTCCTAGTCATGATTGAGGATTTAATAAAGTATTGAAAGGGATTGTGTTTGTAGTTTCTGTAAATCAATGAATTTTGATGCTAAGGAAAGTAAGGTATTGATTGGGAATGCTACCAAAGTTAAACTGAGCAAAATAAAGACAGATTCTGCACAAGGGTCCTTTGTCCTTTTCTAGCAATGCCTCTATATTGCAATTCTATAGTCCCAGAAAGCCACAGTGAGCACAAATAGTAATAAAACCAAAACATGTTCATTTTTTTGACAAATATACAGTAGATGTAATGAAGGAACTCTTAAAACCATTTTCACTAAGGATCTGAGAAAGGTTTGTTAGTTTGATGCTATGAATCATGAGCATGTGTATATAATAAACATCAAAGAGCTAGAAAAAGAGTTTTGATAAGCCCAAGGAATATTTGGAGGTTTTGCTGAAGTCTCTACACCTCCTAAACCTATAAAATTGATATGGTTTGTCAGCCTTTTCATAGCATTTCTTCAAATGCTAGAATGAATGCATTAGTAAGAATATTGTACTATAGTGCCCTAAAGAGTGCTCTTCTCCTGGGACAGGTCTCTTAAGACCACCATTTGAACTTGTGCTGCACTCCTGGTGCATCTTTTACAGCCATTCATAATCATAGCCCTCGAATCTGAGAGGAAAAAGCATCTGGTAAATCCCAGTGGTCAGTAACATTAGAAAGGTCATGAGGAAACACGCTTTTCCCACATAGTCTTTTAATTGAGCTCTGAAAAGCTGTTATGAACCGTGAGCCCACTGTATCGTTTCAAGGTACTGTTAGAGACTGAGCAATTCTCCTGCACTCCCACAAATTCTGCCTGGGATTGTGCAGCTGGGGAGTGACCCCTTTGCAGGTTTAGCCTGAATGCCTAACTCAGCTACAATTTTACAGTTCATGCCTGGGATCAGGTAGCTGGTGACTGAGACCGCTAACATGCAGTGGCATTTTCCTAATCTACAGGAAACGTTGCTACTTGCAGCCCAAATCAAGGTCTGTCACACCTCAAAAAGTGAAAGTTTGATTTGTAATAGCTGTCACTGTTGGCACATAAATAAATTAGCATCTAGTAATATACAAAATCAAGGGGTTTGCTATTCTGTGCCCCAACCTTCTATTACATTCAAAATACCATTATCCTTATTAAATACTATATTTCATAGGCACTAATATATGACTACTATATGTTAATGTAGAATATGTTTTCTATTTATACTGTGATTTCATACCCTTATGTTTATTACATTACTATTATATTCAAAATACCATTGGTAGCACACTGGTTAAGATTTCCTCTCTATTGAATTTTTGTGGATAAAGAAACCACCAAAGTTCCCATTCCTGTGACAGAGGCAAATTCATGCCAATGAAATGTTTAAATGTACATGCAGATGTTCACACATGTGCTGGCAAAGACAATGTATCACCTCATGAACAGGTTTTATATAGCTGGTGGCAAGAAAAATTAGCTGGCATCTTTAGTCACAGCTCAGTTTGGTTATAGCCACACCTATATTCTATGTTCTATGGCTATAACTATATTGTAGATGCATGACAGATTGTCAAATACCTTTTAACATGAACATTTTTGGAATCCAAGCTATTTCTTCTTTTTTTTTTTGCTACCTACTGCATACATACTCATGACATATTGCCTTCCTCCGCATAGTTTTTGCTTCTTTCTGATGTTTAGTTCTGTTTTTTTCTAGCTCTGACATACAAGATCTTCCAGCTGCCCATTTTTCCTTCCTATATCTGCCTTGCCATTTTCTCTCACTGCTTTCTGGTTTTGTCTCTACAGTTGAAGTTCAGTTTGGTCTGGATCTTAACCTTAGTATAGCTTAGTAACACTTAGTAGGAACTATGTAATGTACAAGATTCTTTACTACCCATACTACTTACACATAGAGGATACAGGTTTGCGGTAAATGTCTTGCCATATGTCTTGGTTTTTTTTGTAAAACTCAGGTACTTTTCCTTCCTATGTAGATATTATGTGCTTTGGAGTGTACATGGTCTGTGCATCTGCATAACCTCCATCTGCTATAAGCTATCAGGCCACAGCATTGCCCAGAACTGTTGTCCTCACCCACGTTACTTCATAGAAGCAAATAATTATATACTCTAATATGGAATAGCTTCTTTGTCGCACATTGCCTCCAGAATTTCTGAAAATGCCATACCTGTTTAACCATTCGTATTGGTTTTTCCCCAAACTAACAGATGCTTCAATCCCCTGAACCAGGTATGAGAGGCAAAACTAAAAAAAAAACACCCACAAACCCACCAAAACCAAACCAAACTAAACCCAAACAATTATAGCGCCTGTAGTTTTTCCCCACTGCCCCATTATACTTTTTGGTTTTCAACAAGCTATCCCTTGCCCTCCTAAAACTGCCTGCATTTGACTTCCTGTTGATGGTGTTGGTAGAAGACATTGTTCATTGGTTAGTGTCTGCGTAGGGCCCCTGGCAGCGTACTTGTTTCTCATTAAGTTAGACATTTCACAATCCCCAACAAAACATAATTTTCTGGAAGAACTTAGTTTAACAAGGAACTACTGTAACAAAACCACAAGGCCTGCCATTTGCTCTTAGGCTATATTTTACTTTCTGCCAGTTTCCTTTCTTTCTCTAAACATCATTAGGATACAATCTCTTTCCTAGAAAATACGACTTTTTCCCTTCTGAGTGGAACAAATGTTCACACGACAAAGCAGTCGGCCACTTCAAGTAGTTTTCTTGTAATAAGAGCAACAGAGCTCTTGACATTCTTTCTAAGCAACAACAATAACTTTCCTACATCACCTTCCATTTTCTGTTTTCCAAATTAAAGAGACTGCAAATTAAAAAAGGAAATAAGGTAGGGAACGTAAACATAAGTCAAGTAAGTCCTAGAATGTAGACTGAAGAGCAGCCTTCCCCTTCTTGCCCAGGCCATTTCCCAGCTACTGTGTGTTGCCTTCTCACATCTCCTTGATTTAAACTCTTGGCTTCCACAAGTTTCTTACCTCATTATCCCCATGTGTTTCACCTGCTTTGAGCACTGAGCACAGCTAAGCTAAGGATTAACCTCTTGACTGCCAATGCTTGGGCCCTGCATATTGTCAGGAGAAAAATATTATTCAGCTCCTCAATTTTACAGAGATATAGCAAATGCTGTGGGTGGAAAGTTGGACTTTCACTGAACTGTTGTATCATGTGCATGAAAAGCCTTTAGATAAATAACTGAAAAAATATTTTTGAAGTTACTAAGAAACTGAAAAGGAAAATAACAGTTTTGTTCTAGTTTGTCCATTCATTTCCAGTGGGTTTGAATATTGTCAGGCTGATAGCTATCATTAGGGATATAATTCTTCTTTATTATCCAGAGCGCAATCATTACAGAGACAGGCTTCCCTTGCTTGTCTCACCAAGGCCCTGCCTCTTTTTAGGAAGATAATCTATGTTGATAAAAAACTGCAGTCCCTGCTGAGCCTACAGAAATTAATTAGAAGTGGATATCTGAGTCCTAAGGAAAAAAACCCCACAAATCTCAAAGGATACCCACGGAAAATATGACTCCACCATTTCCATTCAAATCTAACAAAACTTTAGAAGACAAAGAGAATGACTTAAAATGCATAAGCCAAACTTCATGCTCTTCGAACCTCTATGGGCGTTATATATTGCCTTGACGTTGTTCCTCTGAACGTCTTATGGTGATGCATCAAATGTTATAACCAGAATCTAGTATGCAAGATCCATTCCCTGCTCCTCACCTACAAAGAAAGGACGAGTGTGTTTTGAGTGCTTAATGAAGTCATACCCTCTTGGGAAGGTTCAAACACTGGGTGATGTGGGGCAAGCTAGCAGCAAGCCGGGCAAGCTCTTACCCACAGCAAACATGGAGTGGAAGAGTTTTAAGGTAGGTCATAGAAACCGTAAGTTAAGAGCATGCCTAGAGCCAGCTGCTAGAGGGCAGAGGAGCAAACAGCACACCACACATCACACCCCTGTTTACCTCCCGTGTAGCAGCAGTTTGTGCAGTTGGTGCCGTAACTCACTGCAGCCACCCTGAGTGTCACAGACAGGACTGGTGTCTTCGCTGCCAGTGGGTTACACCTGGGCAACCCAACATCGTCTGCTGGGCTCTGCAGGTGTACCTCAGTCTTTTAGCTGCCACAGGTCTTCATAGCAGAGAAAAACTCAGCTAGATCTTCACATCTCAAGCTGAATGTGAGAAACTGATTGGGGGGGGTAAGCGAACAAGCCACAGGTTGTGTCTCATCGACTACATATGATGTGAAAGTCATGGACGGACAACAAACAAGCCATTCCCCTCCCCTCCCTCCCATTGTTATTAAAGATACTTTGCACAGTATAGCAGTTTTCAAGTAAGGGCTGTAGGGTCAGGCCTTAAATCTAATTGTAAAAACCACCTGGTGCCTGAAATGGTTAATACCTCAATGATCCATGAGAAACAGATGCTTCTTTGAAAAGGGATGTGGGGACTGTGGAGATTTATAATCTTTAAGTCAACAGGTGAAGTAAAAATCTCCAGGATCTTGAGTGCAATCTGCTAAAACTGTAAACTTTCCATTTAGAGCATCTGCATTCTCTGTTTAATACCTAGTTCACAAGCTGACCTTAATTCCAGGTTGAGCTTGGTAATGGGATAGCTTTCCAGGCAATGTTGTAAGCATACACTATACTTCATATTGCCTGCCCAGGGCTTAACTAAGTGATTGACCTCATGCAAATGTTGCCCAACATTTTATTAACAACAACAGGTAGTCTGCAAGTTGCCCCACACAAAGGTAAAAGATTTGAAGCTTGATCCTTAACATTTAGGTTCACAAATTCATTTTACATTTTAAAAGTGGCCTGAACTGCTTAGCACCCAGAGACTCAGTGGAATCTCACAGTGTTCAACAGCTGTGAAAGTTTAAAAAAAAAATTAAAAAATTAGTTGTTAAATTTGGGTTAAAAGACCTCAGGGAGAACTCAGTTGGGAGAAAGATTTGGCAGTAATCTTTGGTCAACTAAGACACATTCCTCGACATGCTCGTCCTCAGGAACCTGGTTACAATCTGTTCTCTCACAGCTGGCATACTAAAAGGGCTGTTTAAGAGTAACAACCCCAAAAATTAGTTGTACCAAAGCAACTGACTGCTTAAAGGTACTCAAAATCAAGGGAGAGTTTTGTCAGTTCTTTTTAAGATTAACATTCTACTTTTGTAGAACTGCTCTGTAGCAGGTTAGAAGTAGGCAAATATAGTTAGCTGTATTCAGTGAGTGTGAAACTAGTATAGTAGAAGTGCCCCTGGCCAGGTTTCCTGTGTGCTGAATGTTTTTCATTAATGTCAGATTATATGTATCTTCACTATGGAGCCATAAAACCTTCATTAATCAATAACCAGTTCCCAAAGCAGCCCAATGTATTGAATAAGTTGCCAGGCAAATATTAGATAAAAATAATGTTTGAATTCATGATTCAGAAAGAAAGAGAGAGAGAAAGAGAGAAAGAAAGGAAGAAGGAAGGCAGGAGGGAAAGCAGGAAAGCAGGAAAGACTGTCAGACTGAGCTCACAGGCCCCATCGCTTATTTGTTTTGTTACACAGAATATATAATTTAATCCTTCGATTTTTGAAAGCTCACCACTGACTGGATGCTTAGATGTTCGGTCTATATCTAAATGTTCTCGAGACTGAGTCAGTCTCCCCTTTGCTATAGGATACCACCTGCTTTTCCTCATACTTTGTGAAAAAGTACAGGAATAGTTTACCATATCCAGAGGAAGGATCATATGAAAGACAAGCCTTCCTACAAACTGGAGAAGGAGACTCTCCGAAACTCTGAAAGAGTTAGGGAACATAAAAAATATAAAATATAAATTATACACGAAGAAACAATCTATTGCTTGGCCGTGGGTTAAATTTGCAGCAGCACTGAATGTCAGATACCCATTAGCAGGATACAGGCACTCCAGAAGGAATCAGGAATCTTTGATGTCTTAATTTCTTCATTAAGATGCTAAATTTTACAGAAAAACAGTGAAACATGCACTTTTAAATCTAAAAGCACTTTAGAAAACTTACACTAGCCATTAAATGTGGATATTTGGGAACAGAGAGAAAATTTAGAAACACGCTGAAGCCCAAAGGAATAGTTCAGTCTCTGGAGTTCACAACCAGATGAAACACAGGAAATTACAGAGATGTAAACAAGTCTTTCAGCCAGGTTTACCATTACTTTTCCTTTTTCCTTTCTATGTTTCAGTCAACAGTTTAATCCCATAAAAAAATGAGTTGTTTCTTGAACTTTCCTTCGTAATTGTTTCAGTTAAAAATACTGCATTCAGTTACCATTGGCTTTATTATGTAGATTAATAGGCAGAAATGGGAACTGAAAGGCTGTGATGTTCTGGATTTGGTGTAACAACAAGCGTTGATATCACGAACTGTTGTATCTTGGCAGTTGTTTTATCACCATCTTGATGGATTTGTTTTCCTCCGTCTAGGGTACAAATTGAATTTCATCATGTGTTGGCTAGTGATATAGTAATGGAACAGGGAATTTTTTAGCCTTGAGGCTTTGTTATCTGCTTCTTTGTGTACTCTAAAGAGCCAGAGTTCTTAAAAACAGCAGTGCAAACGTTCAGCTAGAAAATGCCCTTTTGTAGCCTTTGCAGATTATGGCCCTTCCATACAATGTATTCAGTCAACTTTCTTCCTGTTTCCCAATCGGTTAAATTTAGAACTATTGTCTTGATCTATTAATGAGATAGCACATCCAGGAAAGTCAATGAGCAGTTACAAAACTGGCACCTACCACGTCTCTGAAATTCTCAGCCAAACTGGTATGCCCATCTGAAAACAGATAAGTTACTTCCTTAATTTTGGAGACTACTGCCTCATAAACAGTCTTTCCTTTTCCATATTTTTTTGAAGTGTACGATGCAAATAATGAAATGACTATATGAAAAATTAGTAGAGCGTGCCCAGAGTAGGGGGTGAAAAAGATACTTTTCCTAAGTTGCCTGAAAAAGTCACTTTGATAAATTTCTGCTCTTTCTGCTGTTTTCCACCATGACTGACTTCTTAAGTTGGCTATTATACAGCCAGTGAAATATAGAAAGTTATGAAGTAAAAGGCAAAAAAGACATTAAAATAAATCTCCATACTCTTGAAGGCCTTTGTACTTCATGAGACCTTCCATTGTTTTTGTTATGGTGCATTATATATTAGCTCTCATGGGCCTCAGCACACTTGCAAATCCAGAAACACAGACGTCACAAGACATGGTCGTGACTTTGAAGAGTTTGCTATCTGAATAGATAAGACAAAGACTAGAAAGAAAGGAATGTTCCACTGAATAAAATGAAACTGGCATGTATAGGGTGAGGTGTGCCATGTAGACATTATCTACTTTCCTCTCCCAGCCCCCACAAAAATTTACGATCAGACCAGCAAACAAATCTCAGGCTCTTTGCCGTAGCCCAGGCTGGAGCTGCTTGATGTTAAAATGTATTTGCTTAAGTTATTTTTACTTACTTATTTTCAAGCTTGGGTATCTCTTTTGCTTTTTCTGCTCAACACTATTAAAGCAGTTTTTTGCCCGAGCCTTCCGCAAGTTGTGGCCCTGTCCGTCTGCACCGTCTGCAGCTACACAAACGCAGATTTAGACACTATGCTTGCCTGAGAGGAATCAGCTCCTACTAAACAAGTAACTTCTGATATTTTCTCCTTTTATAGAGTCTGAGAGACTTATTTCAGTTCTCTCTGAGTCAGTTGCCTCCCCATCTGAAACATACATATTCTGGTCTCCACGTTTTCTTTCAGGGTGCTGTCACAGTGAGAATTTAGGATGGGGTGTTCAGATACTGATCCTTATCTTGTTCTCCTTACAGGCATGCAGTGTATCGTAAGTCTTAAATTAGATTACCGCATTCGTCTCTCTAATTGCTCTCGCCACGAGGAACCCATCCTCCAACCACAGTTCTTTTCAACACAGAGCAATGTTCTGGAACGCGCATACTGCCTGGTGGTTATTTCTTAAACTACTAGGTCACTTTTTATACGAAAAATAAGAGACTACAGGGCCAAGAGCAAACCACTCACTTGGCTTCTTATCACAAATGGTTGGCAAAAAGAGTGAAACACCACAATGTATCCAATGTATTAATGACAGTATTATTATGACTTCTCTTTTTACCTCTGAAAAGGTAAAACACAAGCAGCTCAGAATCCCCATGTTATTTTGCTGGCCTGTCTTAACCGCTGTTGACTAAATCTTCATCACTGTTTAAAACCTGGTCTCTTTATTATAGTAGCAAATAACTGCGCCCACTGATGCAACATGTTGATTTATTCTACTTATCCTCTGGAAAATTTAGGGAAAGCACCAAACTCATCTCATAGGGCTACTGAACCACACCTAAACAAATATCACTTGCTGAAAACCTGGGATTCATTGAAACCAACTGGACACAAAGGAACACCCACTTTTAGAATGAAGCATTTGAAGTGTAACATTTTCAAAACGTATTCAAAAATCTACTGCAGACTATGGTATCTGCTTGGCTGTGTTATATACCTGTTTCTGAAGATGGTCAAAACATAGGGTTGGAACGAGACACTTAGAGACTATTAAAAAAACCCCAACAATAAAGAAACTTTCCTTTTTGGGAAAGGTATTATTTTTCTAGTACAGTAGACATAATTTGAAATATGAAATGCTAATTTTGTTTGCTTCCACAATGTTTTTGCACTTTCTATTTTGCTCTCTGGAGCAACAGAATTTTACTGACAAAAATGTCTGTAGAAGGAAAATGTCCAAGTCACAAACATGAATATTTGTAAAGAACAAAACTTAACTGTGCAGATACAGACTCCAGCAAATAGTGGTTGGTTGCTTGTCCATGCAGGGAGCAAAAAATTCTCAGGAGATTTAATCTGTCTGGCAAAAGCCACCCAGTCCAGCTCATATTTCTAATATTTGTCACTTGTCCAGAAGTTAAAAATATTGAAAATATTCAAAATAAGTCAGAGTACTGAAGAAGTAGAAAGCAACTCCGATCTGTTCTGTGAGAAAATAAGGTTGCATGAACTAAAATATTACTTTTGCAAAATAATGATTTAAGAAAATAAATTATAGAATATTTGATTTCATTCGTAAGTCCAAGTAAAAATGATTAATGATCAGTGCATAGAGATTAAGAAAGCAGTGAAAGGGACAAGATGGCTCAGGGAATTGGTAATGTGGTACTGTGCCTTTTTGGTTTCAATTTCAGCTTTTCAGTTGCTGTTACTAGTGAATCCCTCATGCTTTAAAACTGGCTTTTATGTTTTAAATCTAAGTTCTCCTGCCAAGTGGCAGATTGCCTGAAAAGTCAATAAAAGTTGGGGTCTGGTTCACCACTGCATTGATCCAGTATCACGCCAGTGTAGCTCAGTTGACTTCAAGCAGTGTACTGGAGCACCAGGACCCAGGAGTGTAGTACTCAGCAGCAAATAACACTTGCTTGGAATATGAGTTCTCTTAACTATAAACTGGGATGCAGCCTTGCCAAATCCTGAGATTTTATCACGAATCTCACAACGTTTGATGCTTTCCTTATAGTTCCATCTCTCCCAGCTTTAGGATTAAAAGAGAATCTCAGTTTTCATTTTAAAAGTTAGCTTTCTAGAAAACCCTCACATTGTACTGAAAAATCTGTGACTCGTGTATGCCTTTGAGACTCAAAAAAGGGGAAGGGCATGAATAAAACATCCTAATGGCTACTGTTGCTTTTTTTTTTAACATGACTTTTTAACCCAGTCTCTTCGTCTCTAGGGGTCTGCTCCCTTCTATTTATGGTTGGCGGTGTTCAGGACTGCTAATATGCTTGCCTTCCTGGTCAGCCCAGTATATATCTCTGTTGACCAACAGTCATATCTCATATTTCAGGATGAAACCTGAGATGAAACTTCTTCTGTAAAAAGTGTATGGAATTTCTTCTGTAAAAGAATGGTGACGATCAAAACCACCGGTTCAAGCAGGATGCCTATGGGGTTTTCCCCTCCAACTCTGCCTCACAAAATAGGGTGTGGAGGGGGAAGGAAAGGTCTACATTTTCCTTGGAAATCATATATGTTTCCCATTAACATTAATAAGTGTTTACATGAATTCATAAGACTGAGAGTAGGCCTTGTACTACATATCCATAATGTTTAAAAAGCGAAATAAAAATCAAACCAAGCATTATACGTCAGGCAGCGTTGTTACGAGCTGGAATACATTACACTAGCTTCTGTTCCCCAACCAATTATGCCTTTCATAAGATTTGCATTGTATTCCCTGGCCAAGTACCATCCTTGCCTTAATCGGAAAAGACATTTGAAAAAACTGATATGGAAAATCAGCATTTGACCTTGTGCCCTTGCTTCATGTCAACAATTTCAACCACATCTGCTCTTGCACTGTGAAAATGTTGGCATATTTTTCTGAGCTCTGCTCCGACAGCTGCAGGCACTCTTTCTTTGTACAGGATAATTCCACTCCCAAATACTCGGAGAGCAGCTAGTGCAGATCTTTCATTGCTCTCTCATTTAATGCGGAGGCTCTGCAAAAAGAATTTAAGGGGAGTTTCCACTGAAAATCTCTTTGGTTCTGGGTCCTTGAGGAAGAATTTATTCTTTCTGTTGCCACAAAGTGATGGTGAAATCATGCCTACTTGATCAGTGGAAGGTGGGAAAATGTTTGCGAAAGGAATACAGCAGTATCCATACATCAGGTTTATCACAGACAACAAAAAGGCAATCAAGCTATCAAGTACAGGTTTTCCATTATGTTTAGATCACGTAAAGTTAATGGTTTTTGCTTGCCTGATTTATTGTCTGAAGCATATGTAAATCTGGATGATAAACTATCAGACCAGGACTGTGATTAATTTCTCCACGCTGCAAAAGCTATGTAGCTTTCTGGAGTCCTGCCGAGATGACAATGGCAATATGTGCAATGCTATGTACTGAAGTTTGGATGAATGTCCCATCAGTGAGAAGTCTTGTTTCAAATTAGCTTTAGGCAATTTGCAATGTAATTTCTCATGATTATTCCTTGATGTGGTGCTACCAGAAAACAAGTTTCTTATAGAATACCATTTGTTTCCCTGACTATACATATAATGCTATCTGTCACTTGTGTTCCATTTGTACTTCATTTTAAGGACTTAAGGGGCACCCCTTTTGACCTTCTGCTTGACTTTACACTGATAGCATTGCATTTATTCATCCATTCATTTAGGGTAAGGGTTACTCAATATCATACACGGGAAGTTGGCACCTTGCTGCATTAGTACCTTGCAAAACAAAGAGAGACTTTCCACTTTTCTCTCATTTCAAGCACAGGATTACACACTAAGGTTAGGTAGTGGAAATTGGATGAGGAAGCGGGGAAGACAAAGAACCCGCTTATTTCATTACATGGAAATAAAACTGTCAGAACGTATTCTGCATTTCTAGTCAGACTTTAAGTTGAACCCATGATACTCAATACTGTAAAGCAAATATGAATAATTGAATTGTGTACTTTATTGTCTCCACAAGGTTATTAAAATCTAACATAAATTAAATGGAATATGGACTTCCATACTGATGACCTATTCTCTTATGGGCTTGATATTTTGTGCTGGTTTAAAATCTTTGTATTTCTTTCTTGCAAAATTCCTTCTTGATTATAAATCCTCTATGTTTTCATATATGGTAGTAATATTGATGTGGCTTAGCTTGTTTGGTAATCATGAAAAAATCTGGTCTACTATTACTTATACTACAATGTATAATTCTTTGAGTCTTCGATTTTATACTTCAAAAAATTGTTGGAGCATAATTTTGATCCAGGGTGAAGTGAAGGAGTACACAGGGTAGAGAGTCAGTTTTGCTTTGTGGTTCTTACACTCTTTAATGGCAACCACACAGACAAATACATTTCAGAGAAATTTTAAAATGGAAAAGCCAAATAGACAAAGCTCTGAAAGAGATGTTAAATAGCAGTTGGAAGGTATTAAAGACAGGCTTGAAACAGCGTAAGAGACCTGTGAGCTAGGCTGTGCCGTTGCTCTTCTGTATCTTCTCCCTGGGAGGGGGGGTTCTGCAGCATCCTCTTGAATTTGGAACATGTTCTCTCTCTATATTTTTGAATGTTTACATTCCAAATCCCTTGCTTTATGGTTGTATAATAAGTAGATTGGGGTACCTGGATATTGTAAAGCAGGAAACGTTAATGTCTGTGAAATTCTGGGAACTTCTAATATTCATATGAGTGTTTAGCAGATGTTAATGCTTGCTGGTTTATGATGTCCAGGTACATTAGCTGATCTATGAAGTTCTGAGTGTTTTGCACATGTGAGTAGTATAAATACACTGGTTCATGCCACTACTCCTATCAGAAATTAACATCTTACAAAATATTTGTGGCAGAAGGTATTTAGATTTCCATTCTATTAAACGGTTCTATCAAAAAAGCCCTTGGAAATATATTAAATTTAAAATGTTATCAACAGAGTTTATCCATAAAATCCTGAAAAAGTCATGACAACAAAGCAATGAGAAATAAAAATAATTAATTTTGACGAAGACAAAATTATACTGGGCCTTTTACTATGTGCCAGACCGTGCTTGTACTTTATTTTAAAAGGAAGGCTTTATGAGGACAATAATAACATAGTAGATAAATATTTAGATTCTGAGTTAAGTACTTCAGCCATAAGTTGCTATCAGAACTTGGGAAATCCATCAACACATATGATTAGTTAGTAAAGTCTAATATTTATTTTTCTGGTTGGTAAACTGCACATCAATAGATCATGGATTCTTCCAAAATAATTATTGGTTCCTACACCACCAGCTTGTTCACAGGCAGTGCCCTGTGAACATTAGATGGCTGGATTTCAAGTCCAGACTCTACCTTTCCAGTGTGAACTGTTCATTCATTAGTTACTTCCTTCAAGCATGATGCGATAGTTTCTTTGGCGATAGTTTCTTTCTCACTTGAGTATTAAGGAGAACAGCTAATTCATCTACAAACTCTGAGGGAAATTTACAGGCTTTGGCAATATTCACATAGTAAAATAAATAATAGTCGTAATACATTTTGCTTATTTAGTGGTTACACTTATGGACATCGACAGGCTTTAGAAACGTTAATTACCTTAGTCTCACAATTGCCCTGCTAAGTGGGTGATTATTATCATCCTTCTTCTACAAAAGAGGAAAGTAAGGGAGCGAGAGATTAAGTGATTTATCCCGTGTCCACAGGAAATCTGTGACAAAGCCCAGACCAGAACCCAGGTCTCCAGACTCCCAGCCACATGGTCTCACCCTGCCAAATTGTCCCCTATTGCTGTTCTGATGGCTCTGCCGAAGTTTTGGGAACAACGCCAGAAATTTCTGCATCAGAAAGGAAGCAGAGACAGTGGCCAAACATCCACACATTTAGCTGGACTGACATGATTTCTGTATAAACAGATGTAATAATAATTAAGGGGTTCATCGGCCTTATGCTTAAACATAATAAAATGTACTTTGGGTGTGATAGTGACCACATGAATTTGTCAATACTCCTCATGGGGTAGGCAAGTCCAAAATCCTATTATGTTGTGCCTACTATTTGAAACAACTGAACGGTACTAAGGCTTAGCCTTGTCCTTGGGCAGCTGCTCCTGAAGGAGGTCCAGTTTACAGACGGCTTCTCTTTGACCACCCAGATGCCCCATCCATATGTGCTCAGCCTTTTTTTCTGCTTATTTAGCCATGTCTCATATGAAATAGAAGAAAATCCTTTTTCACACTCCACATTTTGGCAGCTCTTGCCAGACTCATGGATACAGAATAACAAAGTATTATATACTGACTTTATACAGCACTGTTAATTTGCTCTAAAAGCTTGGCTCTGTGTTCTTCCTTCGCCTTTCAAGGAGTCGGTGACTTTGCCTCCTCTGCAGAAGGTTTAAAATGAAACCATGGGAAATGCCTGTGTTGTTCATGTGCCAGGAAAGCTTGTATGAGAACACAGCTGCAGTGAGGCTGGTTCCCATTCTGTACTGGTTCACAAGGGAATGAGGTCCCCATTCATCCACTTGGCCATGCATGATGGCACAGGGCTCTGGGAGCCTTGAGTTGAGGCACTGAAAGGAGACGTGTGGTGTTCTACAGCCACAAACATGCATGTGTGGGTTCTGCTGAAAGGTATAGGAAAAGGGTATGGCCATGTCACAACAGGACTCTTTTCTTGACCTTCTGTGAAGGACAAATTAGCCCAGAGAGCAAGAAGTAGCCAGGGTATTTCTTCTTTGTATGGGCTACAGATCATTCCCAGTAGCTCTACTGTGGTGATGGGGACACAAGCCAGTTCATACTTAGGGTTGATCATAACCTCATCCCAAATTAGGGGACAAAGAGCAGGAATTTGAATGAGCAGGAACAGGTCAGTAATCCTCCAGAAAAACTCTTTTCCAGTTTTGTATTGATGGTGCATGTGAGCTTAGCTTGATGATGATGCTCATCATCATTGATCTTGATGACATTTCTTCATGGCACCTGCTGTCTCCTTCCTAACCAAAGCCATTTTTACTATGTGCTGGTCTCTGGTCATGCACCTTTTTTTCCCCTAGCAGCTCCAGTGGGAATTCTTGTCACTGCACCAGCCTCCTTTGCAGTGCTGTTTATTATTTTGTGTAGATGGAGGTACGTCTGGACTTTTCTTTCTGCCCATTAACTTCCATGTCCTTGGTAGATACTCTCTTCTATTTTTTCTTCTTAATGAATAAGCTGCTGGTAATGCACTGGTTTTGTCATTTTCAGTTGCCCAGCATTAGTGATATGATGATTAAATCTGTTGCTGACATCACCTTGAGAGAGAGATCACAGTACCAAGAGGAAGGGACAGACAGCACAGCATAAGCTATGAGCTGGAAACCAAGACGACCTAGCACCAAACTGAAGGCAGAAGTTGTTGCAAACTGGCTGTTTATTTCTATATGCATGTAATCTATTGCTTACAGAGTGGATGTATTGGTCACATCTATTTTTCACTAGCAGAAACTTTATTTAGTGGAAGCAGAAAAGTTTTAGAAATGATAATTTCTTTAAATTCTTAAATATTTGTATCCAAAACATGGACTGCATCTGATATATAATCTCGCTGCATAGTTCAGCTGGCTAGTTCGTGAGTTTAACACATTAACAAGCTCTAGTGCAGTTAGATGCAGGGATTTAAAACATTTTTGCTTTACGTATCCGGTTGCAGGCAGAATTTTGCAAAAACAACCCAGAAGACTCAGAAGTCAGAAGGGAAACAGAAAGATTCACACGTGCATTTTTTTAAACAAAAATCCTTTTTTTTAAACCAGTCTTCTCATATTTTGTGTTCAAGGTTTTGATCATTTGTGTCTGGTGGCTCCGCAAGCAAAATTATTTGGTGTAAGGCCTTGGTTTCTTCCTCACCCAGGTTTAGTCAAATATCAAAAAGAAGAAGATGACTGATTTAAGGTCTTCCACCAAGGCTGTTGGCTTGCACAGCACAACAAAGAGTGTCTACTTCTTCTGGGAGTGGAAAAACCTATTCCTTAGTTTATATTTGTTAACTTTGAAGTAGAAAGTATCTCGTCCCCTGTGCACTGTCACCAATCTCAGCATGGGCCCCTATGAGTGAGACCAATACAAATATTAGTACTTGTGTGCGTCTTATCATCACGGTTGACTGATCCTCAGGCGTGAATCCCTCTCTGCATCAGCAGCAGTCCCTGCCAGCTGTTTGCCCATCATGGCAAAGGCAGTAAGTCCAGAAGAGAGTGCTCTTGGAAGGGGCTTCTTTGCAGTTGGGAACTCTGGCAAGCTCTGTGCAGATCTTTTAGCTACAACTGTTTAAGATTATTTAGTGGCTTTTAAACACTGCTCATGCCCATTCCGAACAAGCCCACAGAACATCTGCACAATGTCTGCTAGCTGTGCTCAGGGAGTGTCTACCAACAATCCTATATTGTTCTCAGCAAATATATATCAGTCCAGATTTTTTTCCGTGGCTTAGTATCCTCTTCAAGCACTGAGGAAACTGTGACCTTTCATTGGTTCAGGCATGGAAACTATAATCACAATATTGAGTAGTTATATTTGCTTTGGAAAAGTAATCCTATTGTTCTCTCCTTTTAAAGCTTAAACTAACAGTCAGCATGAATGTCATCTTTATGAAATGATAGGAAACCTACAATGTCTGGTATTAATAAATGCCTCTGTGCTCAGTGTCTGAACAGGGTTGGGACTGAAAGGAGAGAATGAAGTCCTTATGACAGAACTCAGGGGTAGTCTCTCTTGTGAGTATTTTTATGAGATGCAACTGCTACAGAAGTGCCTCTTGTGCATCCCAAGGCAATCCGTTTGCTCTTCAAGGGAGCACAGTGATAATTTATTCCTGACAGGAGAGGAGAACCCATAATGGTGGTCTGATCTGCCACTGCTGTTCGCTGATTCACTCTGAGAATACTCTGAATTGCTGACTGTATAATCAGGGGGAGAATGGTCCTGCCGAGAATAGACAGGGAGAGAGCAACCTCACCGAAATCCATGAGCTTAGCACAGCAGCATCGTCAGTCTCAAGCGTTGCTGACACTTTCTTTTAAGAAAATCATCCCCAAACCTCTAAAGTGCTACCAACAAAGAGTTTATAAGGGTAAAAGTAATAACAGAAAATTACATAATCATAACTGCCAACTACAATCACTTAGAAAATTTATGTAATTTGCAGCAACCTGTATTGCTGTTGTAATGAGTGGTAATGAAAGAATCAGTGGTGGAAGAAGATTTGTCTTAAGGTTATGATACAGGGCAGTGTCTCAAGTGAACTGGATTCAGTTCATGGTTCCTCCTTAGTCTTTCCGCATGGTTTCAAGAGAGTCACTTAATCTCTCTCCACTTCTTTTCCCTGTCTGCAGAAGAATAATGTTTTTGTCTATTTAAGTTGTAAGCTCTTCAGAACCACAGTGTAAATGGACTATATATTTATACTGCAGAAAATACATGGGGCTTTGATGTCCACAGTGGCCAACATGCAGTTGTTGATAAAAACAGTAATAATTAGGAATAGAGATTGCATTACACTTTGATAGGACAGGTTTAGATAACAATGGCTGTACATACTGAATTCATGTAATTTCCACAGTTGTGCTCAGAGTAGTGAGTTATTTTGGCTGGAAAACAACTCAAACAAGCAGTGCCAGCAGCTGTGAGGTCAGGAATAACTGTTGGGTTTTATTTTTCAGCTCTTGGTCTTCTTACAGTTCGTTCAGTAAAAGAAGGAGGTGAGAAATATACAGAAAGGTCGGATAGTGTCCAGCACTGCTTTTGTGAAGTTGATCTTTGAGTACCTCAGACTCCCTGGTTTTAAACGGTCCCAGTTATAAATGGATCAAAATTGATTGCATTATGATAAAGTCACTTGCTGAATGGTCAAAAGATGCTCAGCTGTTATACTCTAAATCATCAAAGTTTTCTTTTGCAAGTCACTCCCAGAGCTAATTTTCACAACCTACCTGTAGTGGACATAAAAGCCAGAGCTTGTAAAAGTGAAAAGACCTGAAGTACATCTTGTTTATGCATGTAAATGGGTTCTTCTGGATAACATTGCATACAAGTACAGTTGACAGCTGACCAAAAATGTGTGTATGTCAATGCATGCCAGTTCTGGAGATAATCTGAGCTCATCTTTCATCTCTGAAGACAGGCTTTACAGAAAAGTCCTGCTATTGCAGTTGCAAAGAGCAAGAGACGAGCCAGGATCCCTTGTTAACGGACTCTTCAAAAGACCTTTATTTAAGAGGCAGTCTTGTAAAAGAAGTTGTACGTGTCTGACTCAGCTCTTGAGGAGTGCGTTGTGACTGCTTGCCTCTTTCTGGGAGGCAATTAGGGAGAATCACAGATTTTTCTCTTTCTTTTTAACAGCATACAAAAATAATTTTCTGCAGTTTGAGGAAAAAAGTGAAAAACATAGAGTGCAAGAATAAACACAGGTAAATAAATGAGAAAATGAGAGTTTCAGGATGGAGAAGGAGGTGAAGAAAAGCAAGGCCAGCAGGGGAAAAGAATCTTTTACTTGACTTGACAAACAAGTATAAAAGTTCTTTGGATCTGAAACAGAAGCAGACATAAGAGAAATTTGAAAGACTTACCCTCAGTCTGCTGGTTTTCACTCCTTAGTCTTTTCAGCTTGGAGGTTCTATCTTTTAAATAAGAGTCAGGGTCATTCTCATGTTATTTTCCTTTTCTGTGTGAGTGGAAGGGTACATGGCCTGGAAATCTGTGGCAGAGATTCCGTTTCTGCAT
This sequence comes from Charadrius vociferus, assembly GCF_000708025.1. NCBI lineage: Eukaryota > Metazoa > Chordata > Aves > Charadriiformes > Charadriidae > Charadrius > Charadrius vociferus. The sequence goes on from NW_009646856.1 coordinate 2,691,623, forward strand.
AATCAGCCCATGACCCATCTTCACTTCTGTGCCTTTTGGATCCCGAGCACATTCCATTTCCCATAGCTTTTATTAATGCAGTGAGTTTGAACATATTTCATATAAATTTTCCAAATCAGACTGCTGCTAGCCATGGCAACAAGGACCTGACTTCTCCAGGAGCAAGACAGCCATGAGGCAAAGAACAAAAGTTAAGCTTGTGGGACTAATTCTGGCCACAGTCAAACTGTCCAGATGTCAGTATAAAAAATGAAAGCAATGGAAACCAGTACCCCCCTTATATATATTTACCACAATGATATAAGTATCGTCCATTTTACAACATGGGAAAAAAAGCCTTTTCATTGCATGGAAATGTGTTGCGCAACTACTGTGCTCTACTGTTTGGAAATTGCTGGGACAAGCCAACACCAACACTTCCTCTCATTCTCATGTTTGATTAATCAAATTACTTTTTACCAGACATCAGCCAGAACACTAGATAATTGTTTTCTATTTTAAATAATGGCTTGCTGAATTCAAAGGGCCTTGTTTGAGTCTGCAAAACCTGGCATTAAACTGGAATAAAACAGTATCCAATTATGCCCATAACCCCTAGGCAAGTACTTTTCTTAGAAAAATCACCTGTCAACAGCACAGTATTCTGCCAGAGTCATTTTTATTCCCTTTCTGTTCCAGAGGCATTTTATTTGCTGATCTATCAGTTGAAAAGTCCCTGTCAAGGAGGAGGAAATAACGATAATGTTTTAGTGAAGTAAAACACTTGTACAGGGTAAAAGAGTTGTACCAGTCCAACACAATGCATTCTTCCCATTATTCTGACTCAGAGATGCAGACTGTGAAGCACTCAACTCTCGTCCAGGAGTGATTAGGAATAGATACGGGGAAGGTCTAGGAAGACTGTGGGAGTTAAAAAAGCATGTTCAACATTATGTGGAGAAGACTGCCTTTACCTTTCTGAGCTAGCTTTTCACCCTGCTTTGGGTAAAAGGCAAAAAAACCCAACAAACCAACCCAAAATCCAAACCAAGAAACTTAAGCTTCTTTAAGTAGCTGGTGAAAAGGTTTTCTTTGCAAATAAGGACACTATAGGCTCTCACAGGAAAAGCGATAGTGGCACCCAGCTGACATTAAGACAAAGCATAAAGTTTGAATGTTGTGAATCCCTATGAAGGTCTCCGTACCTTTCTCTCTCGTAGTTTTTAGTTTGCTCCAAAATATCCCTCTGATTTCCAATTTCATTTAAGTGGGCTCCACAAAGAAGTCTTTCTGTGATTTTAAAAACTATAGTAAATAATTTGCAACATAGAACAAGGGTTGCTTTGGGGGTAACATTTTGAGAAGAAGAGGCGTTTCAAAAGGAAATAAATGAATCTGAGAATACATTTAAGAGAAACAACTAAATCGACTTAATCTGATGCCTGTGTTGCATTCTTCACAACAAAAATATAAGAAATTCTGGAGGTCAGAGCAATAAACTGTTTTAATCTAATTCAGTAAGGTATATTAAAGAGACTTTTTCAGCAAAAGGTTATTGAAACTGAATCCTGGGGAGAAGTAGCCAGCTGTTTCAGGGAACATATGATCAGGTTTTAAGATGATTAATTTTTCACAGCGGTGGTCCTTAAAAACTTTCCCATCACGTTTGATAACTAATGAGTATTTGCTACAGATGACTGCTTTGTTCCGTGTTTATTGAGCAGAGGTCCCTTCAGTCTGAACAGGTAATGTTGAGCAAACAGATCTATTTTTCTTAGCCAAAATGGCAGCTACTTAACAGTCACAAAGATTTCTTTTTACACTTTCTTTGCCAATTCAATGGTACACAGAGGAATAAGAAAATTGGAGGCCAGGGGAAGTCTTGACTTCTAACACAGGCTTTACCACAGATTTCTTGTATGACAGTGATTAATATTTTAGTTTTGCCATTTGTTAATCAGGAATAGCAGGAGATAGGGTTGCATTAAAGTGTCTCACCAGTAAGGACTAGAGAGCGATCCCTTAAAGGGGCTGTTCATACAAATGTATCTCACTCTGAGTTTACACATGTGATTGGTGCACTGAGCACATAAAATGATACTGAACTGCTGAGTACTGTTGTTATGAACAGAAAACCTGTGATCTATGGACACTCCCCGCAGCTCTGCTTTGGCACAAGCTTGGCAAATGGCTTGCACGCAAGCATCAGCACTCCTCTCCCCAGGAGAATCAGGAGTCCTGACACAGGGACTTAAGCATGTGGTGAGTTTTACATACCTAAGAGCGTGGGCTCCAAAAAGACCATCATGCTTAGTGGGAAACCACAATACTACCCACTGGTAAATATCAACATTGAAGAGTAGTTTAAATTCCACTTCAGTTCTAGGTGGTGGTTTTTTTGCTTCCCACCCCCCCACAATGTTTCCCTTGAGAATTCAAAGTCCTGAAATGTCTTGTGAAAGATATGTGTTTGAATTCTTTCGAAACTGATGGAAGAAAGATTGTTCTTTCTTTCAAAGCATGCCCAGAGGAGTATACAGTGATAGTCTGTCTCCACCATCGCTCAGCATTTAGCGTAAGCAACGAGGATGTTGTAAGCCTGACGAAATTTAAACATACGTTTCGCTTTCTGTTGGAATATGCATTACCGCCCAGTCTCTTGGGTTCTTCAGGCAAAGGACTTCCTCACCTTTTCTTGAAGCTTCTTCTGCTTTCCTTGGAACTGGCAAGTGTTCACTGTGTCAGAGAAAAGTGGCGGGAATGACATTCATTAGGATGTTCCTTGCTCTAATTAACACGTCACCCTTGGTGGAACACTAAGCATTTCCTCATCTCCTATCTTTCACACCTCTGACCCACTTGACCAGGGCTACTCTCTCTGAAGTACCTCTTACACCCTCACCAAATACCATTTTCTGATGGTGAGGATGCTTTCTGCGACGTGGTAGGTGAGGATTCAAAGGTTCTTGGTCAGTGAGGTGGACCTGTCCCTGTCATAGCACACATGGATGATGCTCTGACATTGGGAGCAGCATCAGGGAGAAGCACCAGCACCCGCCTTCTTCATTCCTTTTTTTCAGTGGCACTCAATCTGTTGGTGGGTACCCCCACAGCATGTCCCATCCTGCAGGGAGACTGGTGAAGGTTAACCCAACTCAGCATGGGAGAGGTGCTAAATTATCAGCCCTAATAAGGCAAAGGGACTTGCTACATTAAGAAGCAGAATTTCAAGCACGTAGAAAACTTTACCATTGAAAGCTTGGTTGCCTACAACAAGTGTAAACGCCCCACACTTAGGAGGCAACTGAACGAGGGTCCCGAGGGTCAACATTTTTGACTGGGGGCTTTAAAGTAGCAGGTGAGCATTGAAGTTGTATCCAAGCCCTTTCATGGACTTAGCCCCCAAGTCCTATTAAGCAAGCAGCCACCTTAAACACACCTCAGGAATCTCAATCTGTTGTTTATCACTTCCCACAGGCACCACTTTAAACACACACATGTGTGTATATGTGTGTATAAAAGGAATACCTGGAGAAATTTAAAACATGTTAATTAAACTTAAGATGTGTGGTTCAGATAAGATTGGCATGTGGCCACCGCATTCCAAGATTCTCAAACAGCATAATCTAATTAATTTTGTTTAAGAACACAGAGGTCATAAACATACAGTAATTTGAAACACTTAGTACACTGCCAGCTGGCACTGTCTCCTTTCCACTTCTTTGCACTGTAATTTCACTTCCATTTGTGCCGAGCCTGAAATCTCCTCACTCTACTAGTAGGGTGTATTATGTTACACAGTATTCAGCTGAGGTATTTTTTAATGAACTAATTACATGTTAGTTAATAATAGAACATTTCTTTAGTAGTCAACTGCCGAATATAATTCTGAGAGAACTACTGTAGGCTGGGATCCTGCAGGAATGTTTAGGAACAGGTTTCATCTAAAAGCATTATATTTAGTCTTTAATCTGCTATAAATAAACAAAAAAGATCTCCTCTGAAACGCCTGATGTTTTATCTTTTCAATGCTGGGTTGTGCACTGAGAACTGATATTTTCCCACTTTTGTTAACAGGTGGTTTTTGAAAGTCATTCAAAAAATAATGATGTGTATTTATAGAGACCTGCCATCAGAAAGGCATATTTGGATTTCCTTCTGTTTGCCATGCGCTCATGCCCAGCCCGTTTCTGCTGTAATGCTGTAGACATAGTCTATGCGCTCATTTGCTAGGCAGTCTCCGAGTGCCTGGAACAGATAGCTTCTAAGAGGTTCAGACCCTCTTTATGGCTCTCCTGAATGGGGCAGCATGATGTCATGTAACATGATGTCGTGCAGATCTTTCAAAATTCTTCTCACCGCTCTGCCCACCGGGGAACCATTTGGCTGATGTGTTTAGCCAAATATCCAAAGAGCTCAGCGCATTTCTAGTTACTGAGATGCAATGCAGATAAATTTCACTACTTTAGAGCTCAACTTTGTCATTCAGAAATAATTCTCCAAGGACACATGCCCTTAAATGTTGACTTTTGACCACTGGGTCTAGTGTTGAGATAGTAGGAGCCAGTGAGCTACAGATAGATTTTGATGACCTATGGATATTATTACTTCAGACGTATATACTTTTGAGCATGCCATAGGTCAGATTCTCTTTGGCTGATGTAAATCAGCACGGCATGATGAAGTAATATTTAAGCAACACAGATTTATAGCAAGGAAGGATCTGGCTCTGCATACAGAGACACACACACGTCATACACAGGCTTCACTGTTCTCCTCATAGCACATGCATAACTATCGCTAACGTTAATGAAAGGCAGGCATTGAAGGGTTATGTTCTTACATGTACATTAGTGTGCAAAGATCTCCATCAAAGATATTCTCTGCTGGAAGACAGGGATACAGTTACAAAGCTATTCTCTGTCTGGTACTGCCAGCAGCGCTGTAAATCCCCCACACCCCGTATCTAATGTACTCAGATGCAGAGGAGGCAAAGAGCCATGCCAGGGGAAAGCAAGAGGAGCACAGGCTGGCTAAAAGGCAGCTCTCGGAGACGAAAACCAGACGGAACCCCCTACAATCCCAGCACCGGGCTCCTGAGAACTACTTGGCCTTAACCCTTAGCCAGCTAGAAACTGAAGGAGAGTTACCAAAGCTCGTTGCTAGTGAAAATACGAAGCACGTCTTTTTGAGTACGAAATGCTGTGTAGTGTGGAAGCATTGGGTTCTTTGAAGTGTTATAGAGGAGAGAAACCTACACATCCCATTTCCTACCTTACACTGCTGTTCGGGAGAAGGACTATGAGCTGCAGAATCCCTGGAGTAAGCAGGGGTCATCGGGGTCTCCAGCCCAACTTCCTGCTCAGACCAGGTGCAACGGGAGCAGGCTGCCCAGAGCCTTGCCCAGTCTGTTTTGAATGTCTCCAAGGATGGAGACACCACTACCACTCTGGGAAACTTCTACCAGTGCTTGACCATGACTCAATTTTTTTCTTATATTGAGCTAGAATTTTTTGTGCAGCAACTTGAGTCCATCGTGTTACATCCTTAGTGAAATCAAGATTGGACCATAGCTTCACTAATCCCACTGAATTTATTTGAACAGTTTTAAGTAGTTTTACTGTAAATTGGAGATAGAACTGCAGGGTACAAATCACCAGTAATGCTATGTAAACCTTTCCACTTGGGGTTTAGCTGGATCTGATACTTATTAAATGACACTGTCATATAAATGGTTTGAGTAACCTAATTGGCGATATGAGACCAATCCTTCTTCTGTCATATAAGTTTCTGATGTTGCTTAGTGATCTCAGTCCAGTTCTCAGTGGACTGGTCTTCACATCAAAGCCCACTGTCACTGTTCTTGACAAGGTTCCAGGTTCTTAAAGGTATTTAGGCATTATTCTGCTCAGTCTTGCAAGGCTTAAGTGATTTAGACAGGTAAGAACCATTTTCAGAGTAGCCTGACTTAAGACTCCTTGAAAGCCAAGGTTTAAGTGAAAAAGAAATTGGAATTCACCTCTCATCCTTAGAAGTAGCCTCTCCACAAGAAGTAGGCAGGAAGGAAAGTAAGAAGGGCAAATTGTGGAAATTTATGTTGTTTTATAGGTGTTGTGCATGTTAAAGAGTATTTCACTTCCAGGGACTTTGTCACTCAAAACTAATAACTACATTTCTTAAAATAAAGTAATACAAGGAAATGTTATTGGCTACAGGCCAATTTGCATCTTAATTTTTCACGGATATCACAAAAAACCCTACAAATTCCCTTTCCTGAACAAGATTGCAAAGAGGAAAATATCTCACTGTTTTGTTTGGGTTTTTTTTTTTACTCCTCTTAAGTGTCCCTTGAATAGGGTCTTGATGAAAGGTACTCTACAGGAACATAACTGAGAATGACCAAAGAGGAGATGTGGTTCACATACTTACCCATATGAGATCAAACCACTGCCTTGCGTCTGGTGAGTTTATACTGACAGTTTATTTCCAAGACAGTCATCAATATAACGTCTGAGAGCTTAATCCTTCTCCCACGAAGTCAGTACCAAGACTCCCACTGGCTTCTACTGTGTAGGTTTGAAGCCTGCACATTCAATGCCTGCAAAATGAACTACTACTTACCCAGGAGTAAAGCCAGGCAGAAAGTATTCAAGCATAAACATTTATGTTTAAAGAATTACCTCTCATTGAAATCCATCACAAAAGTGATTGATTCTCTATCATTTTGGAGAGTTTTCTTTTTTTCAAAATATCTTTTCTAAATCAACATAGCTATTGAAATAGGAATAGCCTGTTTTATTTTAGGTTTTAAATAGACTGGAAAATTCAATCTTATTTTCTGAGTAAAATAAAAACTTATTTTATAAGAAAATGGGTGATTTACAAAAATCCTTGCTTTGGATAACAGAAGAATAAACACAATAATCTCATTGTTTTGGGGGAAAGGTCATAAAATATCACCTGAAGTTACACTTAATCAATCAGATAAGTCTGTTTCAAATCTTGAAAAATAAAAACATAATTGAGATTTTCCTAAGTTTTCGGTGTTGTTTTTTTGACCTCTTCTATCTGCTTGGAAACTAACTGCAAATTCCATTTGGAGAATATCAAGATGTTCAGAGCAAAAATAAAGCACATACTAACATTGGTTTTGTTCAAGGGCAAAGAGCGTAAGGGGCAACGTGTTTCTCTGTGCCCCTTTAAAATCTGGTTCTGTATAGTTCAGCAGAGCCGAGCTTTTGGGGGTAATTAGGATCAGTACTTTTAACAATATGTCACTTAGTTTCCTCCAGGCAGATCTTCCAGCATACAGAATTTCATTTTATGTAGGATGTGGTGTTGATTGAGATTGGACGAATGAGAAAGTTACAGACTCTAGTTCATGAGTTCTTTCTTTAAAATACGTTTCTAATTCAGAAATCAAACATTGCAATTAACAGTAATTCACTGTTAATGTCAAAGAGCAATAACACTTCCCTTCACTGTCTTCCTGATTTTGATGAAAAGGCACCACAGACAATAACCTTCCTCCCTGACTCACAATGAGGGCTGTGGTGCAGGGACTGTGATTCTTGTCCTGCTGAGCAACATTATACCACCAAGTGCTGAGCCACATGAAGTTTTTGGCTGTGGTCTTTTATTTTTTTTCCAGTTCTCCAGATTCCTATGCCCTGTTCTCCAGTTCCCAGAGGTAGGCATTTCTGTAATTTCGATTCACTTCCAAATATCTTTAGAAAATGCAAAGCGCTCTTGGCTTGGATTTCATACACAGACCAGTGCCAAGAACCTATCTGCATTTTTTCCCTTGTATATCCTAATTCTAAACTTAGTTTTCCTTTTACATTCTGCAGTACTGTGCAATCCTGGGGGGAAATAGCTATTCAGGGTAGCATTAACCCTGTGTGAAATACAAAGTGTGAACATTTTAGCTGCCCATCATCACTCAGCTGAACAAAATGGCTTTGTGGCTGGCACTTCTTCCACCTTACTTCTCCTCCCTGAAGTTGCTTAAACAAAATCCATCTCACTCGTTCTTTCTGAAACCATAGACTGGCATTGTCTAGCCTGTCTAACAGCCCCCTAATCCAGTCAGAAAGCCCAACCTGTTTGAAATAACCAAATATGCATGTGGAATTTGCATTAGAAACATAATAGACCTACTAACCACGGTTATTACAGCCTGCTCAATTGTTCAAACATGCCTCCCACCTGTTGCTGCTTATAGTGTGATCAAGTGCCATCAAGTGCAAAAGTTATGGTGCTATTTATATGGAACCTTCTTAGACATGCATGAGGTGCAAGATATATTTACAAGAGCTTTCTTTCATCTTTTCTGCTAGGCACAACAGGGGTCTCATCTCCTCCCTGGATGCACATGTGACTACAAATGTCATTACTGGAAATAAAACATTCCCACCAGGCAGTGAGCGAACCCCAGGGACACCAGCACAGGAATTCTCTCGAGCTTTTAAATTGGCAAAGGACAAAGTGGGGAAAAAAAAGAACCAACAACAAAAATGCCTCACAGCTTTGCTGGTTTAATTGCTGTGTTGTGGATGCACACGTGATGAAAACGAGGAAGGAACCACAAGCATTCGGGCAGGAGTTGTTCCAAAATCCTACAGGAAATTTGTGTTGGCGATGGGGGCCTGAAGTTAATGGAAAGATTCAGACTCACTCGAGTGGGCTCTGGATCAAGCCCTTAATACAGAAATGTGTCCTAAGAGGTGAGGCACCTCTTGTGCATGGCTACAAGGCACAAAACTGTGAACTCCTGGTTCTAATTAAGCCAGCTAACATTTTTATCATTAACTCACCGGAGCACGGATTTTACCCAAAACTTTGATACTTTAAAATTTCAGCAGACTTAGTTCAGACTCTTTAAGGTTAGGCTATGTCAGGGTAGAAATAACCTCCCTAAATCTATGCAGAAATAAGTACAAAGAGAAACAAGTTTTAGACATGGAAATGGTGAAGTTTTAGTTGTCTTACATGTCTGACATTTTAGGGCAAGGAAAACAAAGTCTGGGGGAAAATGTCTCTCCTCAAATAGGTATTCACACACATTTTTATGAAGTTTTACAGGGTTTTTTTGATTAACAAATTTGATATTTCTAGTATGTTCTCTTTACTTTTCTTCTTTGTATTTTTAATTAAATTATTTCATGTTTCTGCTGCTTCAAATCAGTGCCTAGAGAGTGCAAAACAAAGATGGGCATTATTAGGAGAGTTCTGGCTGAGGACCTGAATACTCAGCCAGTTATGAAGTAAAGCACAGTCTCATTGTACTTCATTGGTGCACTCAAAAACTAGGAAAAAAAGTAGAAATAAAACTCACAATTTGTTTCAAATGGCCTTGTAGAATGCATGAGACTTCTGTCTTTACAGATCTCTCATCCCTGATTCTGGAAAGCAGGAGCCTCTGTGAAGACGTGGGTGAAACTTCACAGGGGCAAGTTTCTGCAACGTACCCATGGAAGGATACTGAGATCTTTAGGTATATGAAATGGCTGTGGTGTCGTATAGAGAGCTGCATAATGGGTTTGCTTGGGCTGCAGCAGACTAGCTACAGAAACATGGAGGTCCACACAAGCAGGCTTACCTTATTCTTATCAAGGGCTTCCCTAGCTGGGAGATTTTCAGTGGCTGACCTATACTTAGGACATCCCATGTTCTCTCATACATTTGCTGTGTCATGAACCACACCTTTTTCTTCATGCTTATAAAAATGATGGCATTGTCCTGTTATAAAATGAGATTATCCTGTGTGCTCGAAGCTTGGAGAATCTCTAAGTCCATCCGCTGGTTTGATGCCACCGTGCGTATCTCTGTGGACCTCTGTGTGAACAGTATTCCAGGCACAGCTGGCTGAAACACTGCTGTATAATCTCTTTTGGAAGGAAAATTAAGTTTTCAGCTAAACTTTTTTTTTTTTTTTCATGGATTGTCTGCTTTCCGTGGTAAATTCCAGCTTCTGGCTGAAAACCCAAAGCATTTGCAATAAAATGCCCTGTGTGTTTCTCTGAGACGGTGCATGGCACGGGAAGGTAGGGGAACATTTTCTGACAAGTATTGCTGATATATAAAATCCTGTTAATGTTGATGCTTTTTCATGCAGCAAGTTGTTAGTGGAGCCACTGGAAATTACAGACAGATGGAAGATACAGGTTGTTGCACGAAGCTTGTTCAGCACGCTGAACAACACCACAAATATGTTATTATACACACTCTTCTTTGAAGTGTGATGGATGTAGCATGTGTGAGTTGCTGTCTCATTTTTCTATTGAGTTATAAAAAAAACAACCCACAGATCTAGCTGGGTGGTAGCTCCATTTTTCCCAGTAGCTTCTGACAGTAGTTACATTTCATTTAAAACATACGCTTACTTTTCCTGCATTCCCCAATGTAAACATGTAAGAGATGCTGGAATTTACTGAAGAAAAAGAACTTTGCAGTCCTGTACTGCAGAGGGTGGCACAGGAGGGCCAGAGAAAACACGTCTGTGGGTGAAAGGCTCACACTCCACCTTTCACAGCCAGAAAGCTATAGGTTTTGCCTCAGCTGCCCACGGAAGCCCTGAGCTCAGCATTCGCTTGCTCCGAAGGGGATCGGGCTGTGTCCAGTCCCAGTGTGTGACTTCCAGGGGAGGGGGGGGGCACGGGGAATGCAGCTGGGCCCTGCTTGGAGAGCGAAGGGGTGAAGGCAGTTCCAGTGGCCCTGCCTTGCTCCTCTCCCTGGGTTTGCCCCTTCTCCAGGAGCAGCCGTTGCTGTGCCTCCCCCTTCCCCTCTGAGCGTATGCAACACTTGGACATATTTTCAGCTTTTAAAGGCCATTCAAACAGACCACTTGACGATTTTCTCACTTAAAAAATACATTCGACCGCCAACACCTGAATGTTTGCAGCGTCTTCTGCTACCAGAGTAAATGAAGTTTTTGGTTTTGTTTTTGTTTTTTAACATTTATTTTAATTGTGAGCCCTGCGTCTCTGGGTTAATTTGCTCTGGCTGCAGTTTGAAAGAGTGCCATATGCAGAAACCACAAGAGGCTTAAAGAGTGGAGCAATCACTGCATCCACATTCTTGGAAAAGTCTGATAACAGCCGAGACCATTCCTACAGCTCAGTGGCAGGCCCGAGTACGCTGTGAGAGAGTACAGCACGAAAATGACTCATGGGCCAGCGCAGCGTCCGCAGTGCTTGCACACTGACATCAAAGCCTAGGAACTCAAGGCCTCCCTTGAATGAGCTCAACTGCATTTAAGGAGATTCTGGTAATCAGTCTAAAAAAAGCACATTAGACATGTATAAGGAAACAAAGCGCACAATTCCTTTGTTATCTCTGGCATCAGTGGAACGATAGAGAAGAGGTGTATTTTCCCAGGGTGTCCATCAGAGAAGAGCCCTGCAGGGTTTTTCAGATGCCCATCAATGGAATTAGCATATATGAGGGAAAAAGTACACACTGCCATCCTATTTGAAAGGAGAATGTCTTGTATGATTGTTAAATGGTGAATTAGGTTCTCACAAAGTGTTGATTTTGTCAGATCCTGAAAGTTTGTCAAACAGATGATTTGTTTTGTGATACTGACATCTTCATACACATAGAAATGCCCCTTGCCGTTTTGTTTGTTCCCTAAATTTTTACTGATTATCATCAACTTTTCTGTCTACCCGTAACAAAACTAAAGTCAATTTTGTCCAGAAACAATAGATCCCACTTTGTTCTGGACAGCTCTGACTGCAGTGTGCTGAGCCTCTTCATTTTCAGAGTCCCGCACACCACTATCCTCTCACTTCGGGCTCAGTAATTTTAAAACTAAGCACATCTAACTCTATTTTCCAATGGTGGAGAATTGTCTTGTTTTCTTATTACATCTACATTTAATTTCTCAGTATTTAGCCTAGATACTAACAGTTCCAATTCAGTTTCACACCAGGTCATTGTATGGCAAAAGCTCTTTAACTGGTACCAGTGCATAGAAGATCCTTTGTAGGTTTCTTAAAGGTCTTGGAGCTCTAGCAAACTGGATTCAATCCTGTCTCTGCCCCAGACTGCCTTCTTGACCACAGGTAAGCTTCTCTTCTAAACCCCTAGTGTAGGTCAGCTTTCTCTCAGGTGGGCTAGCTCTCCCAGTGCTACTTTTTTCCATACTTACAGATGGAATAATAGTGTTTCCAGGTTTCCATGTAGCAGTGATTTAGAGTTGGTATTAGTTTCTGACTACAGCTACTAGCCACTGTGTACCACAGCGGTGCTCTAATCCTGGCTGAGATCTCTTTGTAGTGCTCATTAGTGATTCTGCAAACAAACATCAACAACAAAGAACAAAAATACTGTAGGCTCTGCTTCTGAAATACATTACATCTTAGAGACAAAAGACCTTGTAACACCATCTGCTAGGAAACCTCTGCTAAGAACATTGTTCAGGTTATTCTTTCTTTAAATTGGCCAAATTCTTCGAGTTTAAATGGACTCGGCTTTTTTAAGAGTATGGGGCGAGCAAAAGGAGAGGGACACAATAGCATAATGACAATAGAATGAAGTCATTATAAAAGTTATGGGAGAACACGGAGGAGGAGTAGTGACTTAAGAATAGGCAGGAGGAAAGGTGTATTTGAAAAGAAAGGAATTTCTTGCAAACATTTCACAAAACAGCAGAACAATATTTTTTGGAGTGATGAAATCCATTGTTTTAGTGCTAAATTTATGATGAACACCTGTTGCGGCATATGGCAAGTACTGTTGTGATATTGTGGCTAGCAGCAGCATAATTCTCCATAGATATAAGCTTTAAAAGTCCTGCTTTATTATTCCCTCACAATACTGGGGACATTCCCACACTGAAGTTTCAGATAAGCCCACATAAGTACTCATTTTATAAAAAAAAAATTAGTAGAACCGATTCAGACTAAGTAGAGGAAATCTCATTTCTGCAGAATGGGAAAATTACCGAAACAACAGATGTGAGTATCATTGGTGCATCTTTCAATGGCAGCTCTTTGGCACAAGTACGTATTTATTTGAAGAATACCAAATGTCCATTTGTAACTGGCCTAAAAAAGCCCCATCTCTGTTTTACTCTTTCCTAGCTGGTGACCTGTAAATTTGCACCTCTAAGGGAACACATCTTTGCCCAGGCCATATATTTTTTGAAATGGTCCAGGGTCTCATTAAATCATATTTTGTATTCCTCTTCCTGTTGTGGCAGTTGTTCATTCAGAGTTAGGTTTTGGGGTGAGTGAGGGTGTGGGTTTTGGGGGTTTTTTTGGAGGGGGGGATAGAGAGGGGGACGAAGGGTGGCATTAACAATTTAGGGCTCTTCCTCAGATGAATTTCAGGTTATGAGCTTATTGGTTTAAAATGTGTCTGAAATCTTTAGTATCATGAAAACAAGAATCTAGGCAAAGTTGTGGAAATGTCTTCTCTCATCCCACCAATCACTCATCCGCCATCCGTGTTACAGTATAGACCCTTTCTGCTTTCACACAACCTGAGGGAAGGAATGAGGAGGAAATAACTTCCCCTTTTTCAGGTATCTTTTGCTTAACTGGTAGTGACCAGCTCTGATAGGAAAGTCAGAACTGAAAAATCAGTTACTCCTTTGGTACTTCTTTTAGGACCAGGCACTAGTTCAACCCTAGCAGGAG
>NW_009646856.1:2705285-2713886 GCF_000708025.1 Charadrius vociferus
ATGAAAAAGAGCAGACTGTGGAGCACAATAAATACAAAAGACAAGGGCTGTGGGGACTTACAGGATCAGAAATGGATGAACATGGGAGCAGAGGAGGGACACGGAGAAGGGCACTCATGTCAGTGCCCTGTGCTCCCAGGAGGGATGCAAGGAGCCGGTGGTGGCTGTCCAGGGGTGCTCTGCCCTCAGGGCTGGGGCTCAAGGCAGCGAGGACAGGACCACTGACAACGGGGCTTCCCCCACCTCATTTTGCTGCTGCTTCTTCCTGGTGACGCCCACGGCCAGTTCAGCTGGATCCAGGAGGAAGCTGATGGAGAAGCTCCGGTGACTCGCAGGGCTTTGTTCTGAAAGGTTAGCCACGACTACTTTCCTCTGGTTATCAAAGGTGGTGCCCCGAACTGGCCTGGGAGGGCAGCTTAGAAATAGCTTACACTGCAGCGTCAGGCTAGTTTATGACGTCCCCGGCAGAATAGCGAGAGACTTTCACCATGAGAAAACAAACAAACAAACAAGAAGTCAGAGAAAAGAAGCTGTTTTCCATATTTTGCTTGGAGGCAACAGACGTTTATCATACCTCTTTTGGCAGGACTAACTCTTGGCTCAGAGCAAAGCAAAACTTTCCATGGAGAGTGAATGGTGCTACTGACCCAGACACAGAGGTGTGGGAATATATGGACTAATCCAAGCTGTCTCCAGCAAGGATGCCTTACTGAGGAGGCAGCTGCTACTTTGTAAGGTCTTTGTGGCAAGCGGATTTTTTGATTTTTTTTTTATTTTTGTACAGAGGGGTTTTCCTCCGTGCCTGGGCCTCAAAGGCATAGCCGCCACACGATTTATAAATGACAACACTGATCACTCTTGAAAGCGCAGCCAGAGCCCGGCTGGAGGGCCTCTGCCAGCACTCTGAGCCACGGAAGGCCAGGGGATAATGTTGGCTGAGTGAAATGGCTCTTGAGGGATTTACAGAGTGGATTATACTTGAAAAGGGAATCCTCTTTTATGTCTATTCTTGGGAAATAAATGCTAGGCACTGTTCAAGGTTGTTCTGAGTTGGGCAAGTTCTCTGAAACTGAAAGCAGAACCAAATTCTTGCCATTCCCTCAAGGTACTCCAGCGAAGTCCCACACACTTCGAGATAGGAGAAGTGAAAGAAACCCAAGCTGTTTATCTGCTGTAATGGCACAGGGTGGAACCAAGCCTGAGTTGAACAGGGAATATTCTGTTCTTGTCCCCATTCATTTTACTATGTTATTTGCTGTTGAACTATCTGTGTGGCTTTCAGCAGCACATCTATAATGTGATGAACATTTGTCCTGTCATTGTTTTCTACTTTAATCTTCTCTTCGAGGGAAGAGATATTTAGAGTAAGGTAGTTTTGGCAGATGTTTAGTTTGAAGACTGTAAGGAGGAGGCAGGGCAAAAAGTATTTCTTTTAATATACCTGCTTCCCCGTATTTGTTTCAGAGAAGAGAAGGGCAAAGAAATTGATTTTGTATCTAATACAAAGCATACACACAAATGAATTTTATCTGGACAGAACAGCAGAAGAAATAATTGACAATGGACTGTGTGTCCATTGGACATACACACAACGGACTGTGTGTGTATCTTTTAGATACCTGGAGCCTAGATATATGAGTCTTGGCAATAAAATTGTATATTTGGATGCCACAGAACTGTGACATAGCTGAAAAACACTGCAAGTCAAACAAGTGAAGTGAGCTCCTGATTCTAAAATACTTGAAGTTTTCATTAGTACTTATTAAAAGGAATTTTCAGTTTTAAAACCATCGCATTCTCTTTTGCTTCTGTCTAAGTTTATACCATAGTTAAAAAAAAAATCGTAAAAATTAATTATGGATTGTAAGAACTCTTTCTAGAAAAGTCATGCTCAAATGTGTGATATTTAAATTGCTTCAGTTTTTTTTTGCTTGCCTATGTTGCTGCTTTATACATTTTAGGCAACCCTGAGCAAAGTTTTCATAATCTCTGTTTTCCAGAAGTTCGGCTTTCATTCAAGTCAATGAAATCCAGTCCCAGAAAACTTTATCAGCCCTGACATAGCTGGTTAACCTGTCTACCGATTGTCCCTTGAATATGTCAGGACTAAGCTCAAGAATCATGTACTTCATCCAATTTTGAAGATTTATTTGGCATTTTTGTTCATATATGCCATCTGACTATATGACTTCAGCTATATGAACGATCTACCATAGACATTAGGGATACTCATGAAGTTAAGATCACACCTGTGTGCAAATATCTCCCTGATTCAGTGTGCAATTGACTTCTCAGTTGCGTAAAGAATGTTTGTGGATCTAGAAATGAACCTTTTAACTTGCAGTCATGTTTTGTTCCCACACTGCTATCCTCCCTCTCCTGCAGAGGCTGTTATTTTATGTTAAATATTTATGTTGTAGCGTCATACACTTAGGATGTAACTCTGATACCTAATATGCAAGCACTCCCTGAAAAACTCTATATCCTGTACAATATTAAACGTCTGTATTTTGTTTGGTTCAGGTTCTCACACAAGTGTGAAAAGGAATTTGAACCTATAAATCACTGTCGGTCAGTCTTTACCTTAAGTGCTAACCACATCCCTGAATCAACAATGTGTTTTCCTTCCTTTCCACAGATGGGTTGACCCTGTGGGTTCACCATGCGTTATTACACCTAGAAATTCCAGCCGCGCTCACTGATTGCATCACTAACCGCTATTCATTGCTGAGCTAAGGAACGTCTTCTCAGATGATTTGCAATCACACAGCTGAGAGCTTTTACTCTCCTAGCAGAGCTTGCTTTCAAACAGAAAACCCCAGCCCTGTTAATATAATCCTAATAGTCAAGGTAAAATATTAAAACACTTTCTAATTACTTCCTTCCCATTTCCTATGGCTTTTCTTTTAATAACATGGATTTTTATTATTATTGCTTGGTTTCAGACTCATTTATTTTCTGTAATAGGTCTGCTCCATTTCCTTGAACTTTGAGCATGAGGGACCTGCATATTCAGCTTAGCTGATGACTTGAGATGGTATGAAAATGAGATGATATAGCAAAGCTTGAAAATATCACTTGTTTGTGCAGTGTTGCTACATGGGTTCCCAGGATAGCTTGGTCTCGCTTACTGAGCAACTAGCCTACAAATAATTTTAAATTGCAGCTAAAAGCACTGCAGTGAGTTTGTGCTTCAGGAGGAAGAGTGTCAAATATTGACTCAGGTGATGAGTTCCTGCCAAATACAGGTATCCCTCAGAAACATCCGAAATTAGTACTGGCTTTCTGCAATGCAGTCTCAAGGGAAAGCCAGTTTAGAGGGGCAGGTTGAACAGGATGGTGGTAAGACATCTAGGAACAAGAATATCTCAGGGAAATGACCTTCCATGGGAATAATACTGGCTTGCAAGCAACTCCCAAGTCTCAGAAGGATCCGCCTTCCTAAGGAGGGCAGGAACAGCCACGAGAAACTTTATCTGAGGGCAAACAAACAGTCAGACAGCAACTTTCCACCCACCATGCTAATGGAGGTGAGTCAGTTGTTTTCTTTCTCAGAGCTTTTCTGGGTGGTTAATATGAAACATAAGCTCCTTTCATCGCTGATTTATGTGCTTCCTCTGCAACTGATTGGATAAACCCTATCTTCAGCTGGTGTAATTCTGTCTCATCTCATTGATTTCATCTGAGCTGAGGACCTGATCTTCAAAACGCTAAGTTTCTTTTCTGTTATGGCTGTGCTTGGTTTCATTATTTAACTCTTGCATTGCAATTTTAAGTTTATATGTGTAGTTTTGGAGCTCCTTAAAAGAAGGTGGTTTACATTTGTAACTATTCAGTCACTCCTTTTCTTAACACACATCACTTTCATTAAGCCACTTGGTAGTTCCTTTCACTGATACCCTCTAGCCCTAACTCTTCCTTGGTCATGTTTGACCAACCTGATAGCCTTTCATGATGGCATGACTGGCTGGATAGATGAGGGGAGAGCAGTGGACGTTGGCTACCTGAACTTTAGCAAGGCTTTTGACACAGTCTCCCATAACATCCTCATAGGTAAGCTTAGGAAGTATGGGTTAGATGAGTGGACAGTGAGGTGGACTGAGAACTGGCTGAATGGCAGGACTCAGAGGGTTGTGATCAGTGGCACTGAGTCCACTTGGAGCCCTGTAACTAGCAGTGTTCCTCAGGGGTCTGTACTGGGTCCAGTCTTGTTCAACATATTCACCAATGACCTGGATGAAAGGATAGAGTGTACCTGCAGCAAATTTGCTGATGACACAAAACTGGTAGGAGTGGCTGACACACCAGAAGGCTGTGCAGCCATTCAGCAAGACCTGGACAGGCTGGAGAGTTGGGCTGAGAGGACCCCAATGAAGTTCCACAAGGGCAAGGTATAGGGTTCTGCACCTGGGAAGAATTACCCCATGCACCAGTACAGGTTAGGGGTTGACCTGCTGGAAAAAGCAGCTCTGCAGAGAAGGACCTGGGAGTCCTGCTGGACAAGAAGTTGACCATGAGCCATCAATGTGCCCTGGTGGCCAGGAAGGCCAATGGTACCCTAGGGTGCATTAAAAATACCGTGGCCAGCAGGTCGAGGGAGGTCATCCTTTCCCTCTACTCTGCCCTGGTGAGACCACATCTGGAGTACTGTGTCCAATTCTGGGCTCCCCAGTTCAAGAAAGACAAGAAACTACTGGACAGTCCAGCAGAGGGCTACAAAGATGATCAGGGGACAGCAGCATCTCTCTTACGAGGAAAGGCTGAGGGACCTGGGTCTGTTTAGTCTGGAGAAGAGAAGACACAGACGGAACCTCATCAATGCTTATAACTGTCTAAAGGGTGGGTGTCAAGATGATGGGCCAGATTCTTTTCAGTGGTGCCCAGTGACAGGA
Source organism: Charadrius vociferus (assembly GCF_000708025.1). NCBI lineage: Eukaryota > Metazoa > Chordata > Aves > Charadriiformes > Charadriidae > Charadrius > Charadrius vociferus. The sequence continues at coordinate 2,710,178 of NW_009646856.1, forward strand.
CAAAGGGCAACAGGCACAAACCAGAACATAGGAAATTCCATCTCAATATTAAGAAGAACTTCTGTGCTTTGAGGGGACAGAGCACTGGAACAGGCTGCCCAGAGAGGTTGTGGAGTCTCCCCTGGAGTTATTCAAAACCTGCCTGGTTGTGCTCCTGTGCAAACTGCTGTACACGAACTTGCTTTGGCAGAGGGGTTGGACCAGATGATCTCTTGAGGTTGCTTCCAAACCCCTACCATTCTATAATTCTGTGATTCCTTGCATTCTCTTGAGCTGCTCTTATCATGCCCCCACTCCTTGACAATAGTATCTTTCCTACAGTACAATCACCAGCATGCTGTACAGGCTCTTGCAACTGGCTAACACAGAAAACGTATCACCTGTTTTTTTTGCCCTCCTATCCTTTGGCTACTACAAACTGTCTTTTTTTTTTTTTTTTCGTTTTTCCCACTTTTTTTTTTTTTTTTTTTTTGCATTTTTCACCTTTCTTTTTTTTTTTTTTTCTTCTTTTTTAGCACAGCTGTGTGGCTGGCTGCTGGCTTCAATTATTTTTCCACAGTAACTCCCAGGTCTTTTTCCAGAGAACAGTGCTGGAAGACTATTTAATTCAGCACATACAATACTTCTTGCATCAGTTTCTTGCCTGCAGACAAATTACTTGATGTGTGCTAATATTGAACTACATTTACCACCTGCTGGCTCAGATCATCTCAAATGATCCAAAGACTCTTGACTTCAGTTCCACTGTTCCTTGTATTCTGTCCACTTCTAATGTTAGTATTATATTCCACTCCAAAGGTTTATTTTTAGGACACCTTTGCCAAATTGTTTACACATGTTAGTTCCCTTAATGTTTCCTCATTTCCAACAGCTTTTGACCCCAGGGACAAACTGAAGGCCTCTGTACATTAGTTCTGAATGGTATACAGCCATGACAAGGTAAAAGTGTGAATATGGAGCCGGCCATACACGGGGTCTCCCCTTTGAAAAATTAAAAACAGAGAGGGCACAATTTTCAAAAGGGCTCAAACCCAGACAAGGTGAGTCAAAGCAACTGTGAAGAACAGCTGAGAGCACGATGCTTAGCGGCCTCCATGGGAAACCACTTTGTCTGAGTCATTAGAACTAAATGATACTGGAAGTGCTGCTTCGTAAAGACAATTGGTGTACTTGTAATGTGCAAATGTAGTTTGGAATTATATCAGTCCCATTAAGTACTCTGAAAACTATGGCATCACTTAAATGTTTTTTCATGTCAGTGGAATGTTTTGATGGTGCCTACCACTTCTTGTAACAGTTTACAGTGAAATCAGATCTTATCAGGTTGTGTCTGTAAAGAGAATAACGTGTGGTCAAAACAGAAGTCCTCTCAGACAGAAGGGTAGTAATCCCTATTCTCTAGGGCACCTTCAAGTGAGGCAGCTGATTTCAGGACCACATGTACCCTCTTTTTGACTGGGATTTGGCCCTTGCTCAAAAGCTAAAAGCTCCTGCTTAGTTTTTGATTCAAAACAAAACAAAACAGCCCAGCATAAGACTATCAAAATGTTTAAAGTGTGAAGGAAGAAACATGAAGACTGGAGATATGAAACATTCAGTTAGAAGGGGAAGTTTTTTTCTAGAATTACCTGGCTATCTGAAAATAAAGCCACCATTTCAGTCAAGTGACAGTGTTTCAAAAGGTTATGAAGAAAATAGCAATCTGTGACTTTAATATCCCAGTCCATGTTAGACCTTTTCTGGCAGTGCTGCAAAAACATTTCCTACATACTTTTAGCCTTATCATGGAAAGTCAGACAGCTCAGGATCACATGGGTTGATAAATTTTCAACCAAATAAGAGTCAGAAATGTAAAAGAAAAATACCCTGGGAAATTTTCCTTCGGCTCATATGTATGAGAGAATATAGTACATTCCCCTGTCCAGCCTATAATTAGGATGAAAGGCATATTTCCATATAATTTGCCATTCAGTGGCATGGTTTGCATTCCATGTGGACTGCATCATCTTGATTCTTCTAATGCAATGAAACAAAACAAAAAATGAAATCAGGCTTAGTAGTTGAATAGGATGTGTTATTACAGTTCAGACTATTTTTAACTCTCAAGAAAGAAAGCCATTTTAACTGCTAGCTTTTCATAAGAATTGAAATGTACAGGCTATGCAAAAGTGTGACCTTGTATGAAACCAGCAAAGTACCCTGGCTTGAAAAATTAGCTTATATCACTTTTTTTCCCTACTACCAGGTGGCCAGAGGAAGACAGAAGAAAAGCAGTAAAGATATCCTTAAACTACCTTGTCTTCAGCTACATTTTTAGCCCTCCGTGGCTGTCTATGGGTCATAACATCGATCTGTTGGGTTGTCTTGCTGACCTCTAAGGCACCTTTACATGTACACACACAAACATGCATGCATTCAACCCATAGCTCCATGCAGGTCTGACTCACCATGCCAAGTCTCATCAAAGTGAATTAAAGCCTTTTTTTCTGAGGTCAGAAATATATTATGAGTGATAAACACTTGGTAGCCCTGACCAACTGGAAAAGGTTTACAAATTGATTCTGCTTCTGTTGCAGTTCCACTGACTTTATTGAAGCCCGGGAAAAGCTGAACACTTAAGTAAATCATAAGTAATTTAGGAGCTCTTGAGAAGATTTTCCCTTGTGAGATCTCTAGTACTTCCTAATTCCATCTGTGCTAGAAATGGCATAAGAACAGTCTTTCTCATGGTAAATCAGTATTTCCGTATTTTGTCTAAGCTGGGATGAAGAACAGCAGAGGACACATACATGTAAACAACTTAAAAGAGAAAGTAAGTTAAGAACTTTTTTCAACCTCAAACACAGTTCAGTTCAAGTTTTATGCTAGGGCCCGTGCTGATTCTTCTTTTATATAAACCTGCTTGTCCATCATTATTAGAGTCTGAATCCCAAAGAGATATATGCTTAAAGTCAGATGTTTGGCCATAGATCTATGGGAAATACAAATGTCAAGACACATCTGGAGAAACCACAGAGCCCTTCAAACATGGATTCTTCTATGCAGATATACCATTTATACTGGGGGCCCAGTGAAGCCACTGGAAAATTGCCAGTGTGTTGAGGACCAGACCCCTGACGATGGGGCTTTGCCTCAGTGTCCTTGTCTGATCGTAAAGCAGCATTGGGAGTGAAGAGAAAGGAGAGGACCTCTCTCCGGGCTCCCTCTTGCACAAATGAAGCAAGCACTCAGTGTGCCTTTCCTTGCCTGCACAGCAGCTGTTCTGGAGTTTTAACACTCCATTTTGGCTTGGCAACATCCCCAGCTGAAGCAATTCTCATAGTTTAGTTCTTTACTTGATAGTTACGTGTAGTTTTCAGAATTTCCTTATGCACTCCCCCATTATTCCTTCTCCTGGAGCTTCTGCATCAGTGGAGGGTTATCACCACCAGGAGAAAATGTCCACTCAATATACAGAAAAACAACATCATTTATTAAGAGCTAAAATGTCGCTTTCTGTTGGGCGTATACTAAGTGAACATTTTCTTCTGGTGGTGATAAGCCCACAACTGATACCAAAGCCCTAGGGAAAGGGGTAATGGGGATATGCATAATGCTCTGGAAATGATGTATCACTAACACATCACCACCTGTTGGGTCCCAGATAAGGGACAATGTGTGGCTGCTCAGCTACAAGACCAAGCCAAAGAATGAAAAATTTTAGCATATT
>NW_009646856.1:2714188-2718666 GCF_000708025.1 Charadrius vociferus
GTCCCTACCCACGACAGGGGGGGTGGAACCAGATGATCTTTCAGGTCCCTTCCAACCTAAACTGTTCCATGGTTCCATGATAGAGTGTTCTATGAAAGGCTCACTTCTCCCCTCTTGCTGGCTACTGTGGCTAGCCAAGGTACTCTCATTCCTCACTTCTTTCCTCTCCCACCCTTCTCACATTTGTGAGGACCAGAGGGATTCAGGCAAATTTGGTGGTCTCAGGAAGGAGAGAGCGGACAGGGATATGGAAACAGAGCTTCCTGAGGAAATCTGGTTTCCCACGTGAGACCACTCAGGGAATCGGTAGTATGAGCCTGAGTATCACTAGACACCCTCTGTATATCAGAACAATGCCTGTGGTCTCTTCAAACTTATTTCTGATGAGTAATGGTATACAAGGAAGGACAAATGCAGAAGTAGAGGGCAGGAGAAGCAATGCTTCCATGCCACTTGGCACATTGGTTTGTCTTGTTTAGATTTTACACCGTGTCAGTGTCTGTGACAGACAAACCTGAGAAGTTTCAGAGTTCAGATTCAGCTTGTGTAAGTGTTCAAAAGTTTAGAAGTTTGTCTGAACCACATCTGAACTATGCAAAGTAACTTCTTGAGACCGCTCTGTTGGGCTGGAAATCTTGTAGGAACAGGCTTTCTCGTGACATTTCCAACACTCCTGCTTCCTGTCATGGCAGTGAGAACAGCCGTCCTCGTGGTATTTCAACAATTCTTCTTCTAAATGGAAACCAGAAGTGGAGGGGGGGGGTGGGGGGAGGACGGGACCGAGGGGGTGGAAATACATGAGACATCTCCAAACTTTGGAAATCTGCTGCTTGAGTTTCATTCTAGAAAAATTTAGGGTTCAGAAGCTTTCAGATTTTTTTCCAAACCTGTTCTACACAAGAGAGAGCACAGAAGAGGGACTGAAAGCGCTGCTGGCTTAAAGGGGTGAATCAAGCCATCTCCCTTTTTGTATTTAAGAAATCCCAGAGATATTTGATGGAGTTGAAAGACAGCATAATTAAAACAAATAAAAGTAAACACTTTTTCACATAGCTTATAGTTAACTTCTGTAGCGCATGGCCACAGGATATCACTGAGGCCAAAAGCTTAACAGGATTTAAGAAGTGATGGGTCATTTATATGGATAATAAAAATATTCACTGTCACTTTGGATACAGTTATATTAAAATATTTGCAAGGTATATAAACTCATCTGCCTCATGGTATAAGCCAGATCTTAAGTGAATGGCGTTAGGGAAAACTTTGTTTTACTACATGCCTTTTAATAATCACTCTTTTATTGCATATTAATGTGGTATTACAGAAGAGAGGATGTTGGACTAAAAGAAACAATTGTATGATTTTTGATTGCTTTCCATAGCATTCCGCTAAATGTGTTGCATTAGAAGACCAAGATGTGGAAACTGCATGGGCTGATACAGGGGCTGTTTCCTCTAGCAGATGTGAGGTAAGACATAAGCCCTTGTTTACAATCGGTATAGTACTTATCACAACAGGTTAGTGAGAACTGTGAATTCTTATTTCCTTAACACAGAGTTTTAAAAAACCATATATTTTAGTTCAACCTAACTCAGTGTTCTACAGGAGATCAGATTAAATGATCATAGCGATCCTTTCCAGCCTGTAGTACCTCACTCCTTCAAAGGATACTGCAAAAAGTAGCTATTTAACCTTGGCAATAGCCAGTGAGTAAAAGTATGATATATTATCTCAACCATATTTGGGGGAAATGAAACAGAACAATTAATAACTTTATAGAGAGTTGCGTGGTAAATCAACAGGAAAGCAGAATTACACTCGTGCTATTTGGGATTTCTCTACCTATTAGTAATACATTGAATCATGGTATCTCTTTTCTGTATCCACAGATGCATCTAGGTGTGAACATCTGTAACAATGATTCTCAAAGGGCTAATCTATTCGACAGCAAGAACTAGTCAGAAAACAGAATATCTATCCCCAGTGGAAATTTCAGTATTTCAAAGCTGGTTTTCATTTGAATCAGAAATAAAAACTAAAATATTCACATTTCTCCATGAACAAAAGTTTACTTCAAAATCACTGAAGTGTTTCATTTTGATAGCATCAACTTCATGTGTCATTAATTCCCTTGTTAATACATTTTAAATTGACCATGTTGAAACACTATAGTATATTACATTTTAATAACTCAGGTATTGTAAGTAATAGTATATAATTCACTGAACACACTGTGTAACTTTAATATTAAAATTACAATCCTAATACAATTTAAAAGTCAGAACAAAATCAAAGCATTGTTCCTTATCTAAATGGAACACTTCAATATGTTGTCCTCTCCCCTATGAGGACAGGCTGAGAGAGTTGAGGTTGTTCAGCCTGGAGAAGAGAAGGCTCCGGGGAGACCTTTCTGAGGCCTTTCAGTACTTAAAGGGGGTTTATAAGAAAGATGGGGACAGACTTCTTAGCAGGACCTGTTGCAATAGGACAAGGGGTGGTGGTTTTAAACTAAAAGAGAGTAGATTTAGATTAGATGGAAGCAATTTTTTACAATGAGGATGGTGTAACTCTGGAACAGGTTGCCCAGAGAGGTGGTAGATGCCCCATCCCTGGAAACATTCAAGGTCAGGTTGGACGGGGCTCTGAGCAACCTGATCTAGTTGGAGATGTTCCTGCCCACGGCCAGGGCATTGGACTAGGTGACTTTAAGGGTCTTTTCCAACCCCAACTATTCTATGATTCTGTGATTCTGTGAGTCTGTGATTCTATGATTCTATGTTCAAAATGAAACATTCTCAGATTTCTCATCAACAAACATTGCTAATGTTGCACGTTTCCTTAAAAATCTTGCAATTAAAAAAAAAACAAACCCACCAAACTTGTATTTTCAATCAAAAATCATTTCTACTGAAAAATTTTCACCCAGCTTTCTGAAAATTCTAAGCCACGTTCCTTATGCAATCGCAACTGATATAATTCAGTGGTGAGGAAAGCTACTGCTTTTGTTGTAGTAGAAGAAGTAATGGAGAAGCATTCATTAAAGCAAAAGAAAAATGGAAACGATGATTGCAGATAGCCTCAGGTTACTGTCTGGTACAATAACACAGTTCCTCTGCACAGTAATGAGCAAACCAGATGTATCCTGTAAAGAGGAGAGTAGGAATACAGTTAGCTCAGTAAGGTATAAAGCTGCATTTCAGTTATCTAGAAAGATTATGAACAAAAATATCTTTTCTCTAGATCTAGCCGATTGAAGAAATCTCTTTAGATTACTTACTAACATTTGCAGCAATAATAACGCTCTAATAACAGTTTGGGGTTGAATCATGCTCTTATCCCTCCCAAGTGCCAGCTCATTCACAGCTAGTTGAGTCTGGGGGCTGAAAAAGCTGCAGTTGATGCAAATCCTTGCCGTATCTTTTCTCCTCCCCTTTCTGTATGCTTGTTTCTGTATCTCGTCTACATCTGTCTACCTGTTTCTATCTATGTATGTCTGTGGCTATACCTCCACCTATGGTAAATCCATGTAGAAAAGAAGTATTTGTACCTGTCTCCTTTTTCCTGTGAAAGGATGCTTGGTGCAGACAGACTGGGAAAACAGCAAGCCGTTTTGAAGACTCCTTCCTGAAACCCAGTTGCTGAGGGGTCCTCCTGAGGCAAGGAGCATGTGGTTTTGGTCCAGAGCGGTGAGCAGCAGAGGTGTTATCCTCACGGCTAACTGTGCTGCTGATGCTCGGTGACTCTTGAGTCCTTTCGGAGCAGCCCAAAGGTCCTGCCTGCCGGGCGTGCTGCAGAGCCCACCCTTCTCTGGGGGCCCTGGGGCAGCGCGGGTGGTCTGTAGAGAGAGAAGTGGGGTTTGCGGTAGGAAAGGCAGGGAGTGAGGGCTATCAGCAGAGCGAAGGGGTGGGGAGAGGCAAATCCTGTTTGGTTTACCATTACAGGCCAGAGTCACCTGCTGAAGTCATGTTTCCTTGCAGCCATTGGCCATGCCTCTTTTTGAAACAAACAAACAAACAAAAAAATTAATTTCATACTCGCTTTGTCATATGCCCCTGCCATCTATCAACTCCTGCTGTCCTTCACATTCATTTTTCCATTTTATTTCCACTGGTGGTTCATCTTCAAGAAGTTATGCACTCTCTGGCATCTACATTTAAACATTTTGCCTTCTATTAAACAGCTGTGTTCTCAAGACGACATTTAAAGAGATAGATGGTGAGCAAAAGTAAATGCCACTGTATGTTTCAGTATTTTGTGTTGCACAGTAAGACTAATGTGCATCTGAAAACAGTAAAATCCAAACTGGATGAGAGAAGTGATATATGAATGTCTCTACTTACACATGTGTTTCTTTGGAGCTAAACTGAGGTAGTTTGATGGAATTAAATGGGATAATGTCAATACACACAAGGGAAAAATCTACACTCTTTAAATCTTCTGTTGTTTAGCAATACTAAGAAGAAAGGAATCTATAGAAA
>NW_009646856.1:2718709-2724977 GCF_000708025.1 Charadrius vociferus
TGTTCAAACCTTTCAGTGGGATCACTCCATAAATTAAAAGACAAAGTAATTGCACCAATTCTCAAGTCTTCAAGGAGTGAGAGCAGTTCAAGGCTGATCTTTATTATGGCAGTGAATAGAGGCTTCATAGTTAAGGTTGAACTGAGATTTGCAGTCATAGCAGAAACTAAATCTTCTCAAGAAGCATAAAAGTGTAGCGTATCCCCCCAAAATTACATCACTTGCTCTGAGTACTGAATGTGTTCCCTGAGAATTTTCTGTCACATCTGTTAATTTGTCATGGGTTATAAATATACTTAAGATTTTCCATGAAAAGTATGTTAGTCTTTCTAATAGCCTCTCAAAAAACTTCCCAGTTATGGATCATTAAAAACAAAACAGCCCCTAAAATGGAACAAAATCTAGAGCACAGTTCATCTTTTCATTTACTCAAGTAGACAAGACAATCCAAGTTGTCCAGAAGAACTGGATTTTATTCTTGGTTCATTGGAGACCAGTATCCCAGTTTGTATAGTGGAGGGAATGATCTATCCTTTCTCTCTTGAAGTACTAGAACACATACAGTTCTCAAATGTAGTTACCTGAAGAGCGTTTTCTTATTCATCGAACCTACTTTTTCCCATTTGTAGATATGCTACTTTTCTAAATCTGCAGCTATCTCTGATGAGATACGTAAGGCACCAGGGGCATCTCTTGCCTATCTACACATTAACCTTCCAGTTTAGTTCATCCAAGCACTGTTTCAAAGTACCTCTTTCATGCTGTGCATCTGAACCCTGCTCAACCCTTCTGGAAACCTTAATTGCAAGGCAGCCCATTCATTCAGTCTGGCTCATTCAGATGCCTCCCAGCCAGGAAACCAAAAACAGCACTGATCCCCCTCCACAATGCTAAAACCGAAGTCAGCACTAGAGTTTGGTACTTACTTGGTGTAGTTCTCTTTTTGGTGGCAGGTATTGAACAGCCTCTCTTTTCCAAAACCAGATCATGACACATGATGTGCTATTCTAGAAACAATTTTATGCCTCAGCTACTTTTTGCTGTCCCATGTAACGAGTCCCATGTGTTTTGGTCCCTATGATGGAGTGGCAGCAGCAGAAGTAAACGTCTATGTATTCAGATATCTTCGGAAATGGAGTTTTAATGTTTCAGGTCGAGTTGTGAAATGGGAGAAAAGGTGAAAGGGGTAATCATCTTGATGGAGGAGAATCTGGCAGGCCTGAACATATCAAGTTTCTTTGCTAGGTTAACAGGACACTGTCATTAGGTTCAGCTATATAAAGTTCAGCCCATCACTTCTGTAGAGGAACTGGTGATCCGTCCTGGGGTAGCATGCATTGTAACAAAAAGTGTTGTACCATGACTAAGTATTTTAACTGTCTAGCCTTGGGGAAGAGAAATCTGGGCTTTGCTGTTTAGCAATAAAGTCTACAAATAAACCATAGATTCAGTTCCCCAGTAGATGTGCCATATCATTAAAAATGTGCATGCCTTCATAAATGTCATAACTGAACAAGACTTTCAAAAGCAAGACCCCAAAAGCTAATCTCCAGAGACCATAGTCAGACACAGTGACGGTACCCATGCAGCAACACCCACTGAGTTCACAGTTCTGGACACTTTGAAGGAAGCTATTACCCCTTCTACTGAGCTCTCATTAGTCAGTCACCGTCTAGAACATTGCAGTCAGTTTGGGGGATGCAGTTCAAGAAAGGCATTGATAAACAGAAGTGAGTTTAACGGAGGGGTGCCAACATGCTCAGGGTGCTGGAGCACAGGCCCTGTGAGGAGGGGATGAGAAGCTGGCCTTGTTTAGCTTGGAGAAGAAACAGTTGTGAGGGACTTGATAGCAGTCGCCCATTACCTGTGAGGAGGTTATCAAGAAGAGAGGGTGGGGCTTTTGACAGTGGTCCAGGATGGGAAGATGAGACAACAGGTGTATGTTGAAAGAGGAGAGTTCAGCCTAGTTGTAAAGAAACTTTTTTCACTATGAGGTCAGTCAAGCAGTGAAACTGGCTGTCCAGAGAGGTTGTGCAGTCTCCATCTCTGTAGGTTTTGAAGATCCCACTGGATAAAGCCCTGAGTAACTCCATTTGACCTTATCAATGACCCTGCTGTGTGCGGATGGCCGGACTAAATGGTCTGTTGTCCCTCCCACCTAAATTATCCTATGATCTTATGGTAGTATGACAGAGCCTCTTATATTCCAGAATTGTTTCTTCTATTCTTTGAGAAAATAATTTTTGTAAACCCAATTTCACAAAAATCTCTTTGAATGATGAGTGACACAGGAAAAAATTAAGTTTGCTGAAATAGCATTGCCTGAGAATGGGCTGCACTTCCATTGTTTTGGGGTGTTTGCAAGGGCTGTTACTTTACCAGCGTGAAGCTTGCAGTGCTCTTGTTCCAGCTCATCTAGTTAACTAACTATGCAACAGGATGGCACAACATATAATGTAAATATAGCAACAGGCAGCTAAAAGGCACCGTAGAACTATGCCCTATCATCCCTCAGTGAGTGTTGTCAAATGGCCATATGACTTTATAAAAGCAAAAGAAGTCAGTCTCCTTTAAGTGTCTTTCTTTTTCTTCCTCTTCTAACTGTTCTGTATTACTTCCATCAAACAGATTTCCCTGCCCCTTCTGCTCGGTAAGATTATATTTGCTTGAAGCAACAGTAGGTTTAGTTTCAGACGTGCCATTTGGCACCTAGTCTCAAGGATGTCACACGAGGCAAAACCAAAACACACTACTCCTGTTTACTCAGACCTCAAATCTTGAACAGTTATATGCACCTGAAAACTCCTCTTAGATATGAAATTATTGTGCTATTTTGATTCTGCTTATAATTTTTTTCTAAGTATTCATTTATCTAAAAGCCAAGAAAATGTTGAAACTGAAGGAAGAAACAAACACATTTTGCTTTTGGTGTATTGTACTCACATTTCATTTTAGATAAATGTTTTTCCCCTAACCCAGGTAGTTCCCCTGCATTCACATTCCTCTCATAGACTCACATAGAATTTGTGCAGAAATTTTACACAGGCTTATACAAAACCGAAAGTGCATAAAAAAGATGAAGTCATGTACAGGTTTTATAGCCATTTTCTTTAAATTCTGTCAAGACCACCTAATCTTTACCTGAAACATCAACCTGAGAAGTCCTAAGGCAGAGCTTTGCAGGAAAATGTAATATTCTGATGGAGAGAAAATGGACCCAGAAGAAGGAATGTGCAAACAAAGCTGTAGGTTTTGTGAGCTTGCAGAGAACAGAGGAGCATTCAGAAATTCCAATCTGTTTTCAGTCATGGATATCTTGTAAAACTGAAGTGAGGCGTGTTATCTACAAGCATGTGGAGGTAATGATTTTCTAGTGATCCTTTCTTCTGAGCAATGGAGAGCAAACTTGAGGAAGATAAAATAAGAAATAATGAAACATGTTACAAGGACAATAATAGTTATTGAAATTTACCCATTCTGGTTGATAGCTTTTCTCTCTGATTATGGCCAAGAAAAATGTATTTCTTAGAACTTCCCCTAGAATGCTGCTGTAGGTATCTTTTGAGCTAAAACAGCCCAAACCCCCAAAAGTCAGTGAGAGTATAATTTGCACAGACTGCTTTTATTGCAGTGGTTTATTCATTTAACTCTAGCTTAATGTGAACTTATTGTAAAAAGATGCTTTACTGTTACTTTTCAAATGGGAAAAAAATGAGGGTCAGTTCATCCTTGATTTTTTGACTGGTCTCGTGAAACTACACAGATGTCTTAAAGGTGACCCACTGAATACTAAAGTAAGTGAGAATTTTTCCATTACTAATGACAGACATTTGATTTGATGCCTTCTCCTTACACACAACACCAGGAAGAAGAGAAGCCCTCCAGGTTCCTAAAAAAGCGGTGCAGCACTCCTTTTCTATGCTTTATATCTCAGAGAGGGAGTATATCCCACAGAAACACCATCCATCATCCCTAGGTTCCTGGGGAGCTGTGATACTCTACCGTCTACTCAGAGTTGTGGTTATAAGAAACAGTGGAGGCTAAGAAATTTAAAACCTGACCTTCACCTGGTATAAATTGACAGATTGTATTGAAATCAGTGCCAATTTCTCGCCTATGATTTATTTTTTTGATGCAGAATGTTTAAGTTTAAACAGGGCATTTGAAATTCAGTGTTAAGTTTCAGGGGCACCTACCCATATGAAAATGTTTGTGTAAATTAGAAATAAACAACTACGCAAACTCGCATATGTTCTCATCTGTTCGCCTTTCCGTCTGTACATTTTCAAATAAACTCTTTGGGATTTGAGCATTCATTACCAGCTGAGAAAAACTGACACCCTGAAGACTGATCTATTTAATCCAACATCCATTATGCCAAGGAATTTTTTCTTTGCTTGTGTCTCTGCTAAAAAAATTGAGTCTACGTGTCAGAATAGGTGCAAAGATTTTGTTGGTGCTGTTTAGGTGGTTTCAGTTTACAGAGGGTGTTTCTAGGGAAGTAGTGCCCTGTATGCTTGCCAGCAGGCTCATTTGGCTCATCTAGCAGCAATTCATTTAGCTTATATGTAGGAGATTACAGCAGGGGGTGGTAGCAGAATTTAGAGAAGCACAGGAAAGGAGAAGCCGCGGCAGAAATGGCTTGGTACCCTAAGCAACACAAACAACAACAACCGAAGAAGCGGAGCCAGGCAGGAATTGGATTGTCCAGGATACTCTCCTGATGCTGCACATAGCGATCATGAGCACTCAGGCAGCAGAACGGTCCTCGTGCAACCAGGGGAAAAAAAAAAACAATAACCACTTCTGGAAAGTGCAGGGACGTGGAGAACTCTCTTTCCCAGGGTGAGGGCTTCTGCCTACCACACCCAGCATCAAGTGTTTTGAAACCAACAACAAAGCCCTGCACAACAAAAGAAGAGCAGCAATAACACTAATAATGCTAAAATAAGAAGAGTTTGGTGCCTTCCACTGAGAATCTATACAACACGCAACGATGCCAAGCAACCAGTCATCCTGGCCAAAATAATTGATGGCAAGAGCTGAGTGAATCATTTCACCGCAGAACACCTTCTGCTTACATGGGGCTCTTCTTTTTACTTTTTTATGCTAGTGGGATATCCAACAGCACATCACAGGTTTCTCAAATACTTTTTCTGTTTGAATATGTCTTTGTTACTCTTTCTATGTTAATCAGTTTTAATTGAAATTAGACCTCTCTTGCCGTTAGGCTACTGGGACAAATCGCATTTTTCAGTTCCCAAAGTGTGCTGCATAAGCACATCCACAGTTATTAATATATTAAAAAAAAAAGCTGATGGGAATACCCATTTGTATAACTTCAGAAGCCTTTTTAGTCAACTTGCATGGCTAGACATTCATTTGTGTGCATGTGCATGGCAAGTGAGCACACAGAGAGATGTGACTGAGGCTGAAGTGAATTAATTAAAAATGCAAATTAATATGTCCAGAGAAGCAAAACGCACACATTGTTATTTAAGTTTAATCAAGTGGTTAAATTCTTTGTAGCATTGGTGTGGAATCAGACTTAAAATGAAGCCTATGATTCAGTATTTTATTGAATCAAGGCCCTTTTGCAGGAGTATTTTGGGGGGGACTTTTTGCGTTTTAGCCAACTCTGCTTATTAAATTACAGTTTCTGCGTGGCCATATCTTTGTTTTCTTTATTTTGGATTCATTTTACAATGACAGGCCATAAAAAATTTCATTTGTCTTTAGAAAAGTCCAAACCCAGCAGCTCTCAGGAGCCGTTGATTTATGGTGTCCTGCCTTCACGATCTTGCAATGAGCATTTGTTCTGATGATGTGATGTTTGTGATTTCATATCCTGCTGTGGAGCTTCAGTGTGAGAAGGCGTATTTTGGAACTAAGATGAACTGGAATGTTGCCTCACCTACTCATGCAGTTTCAGGTCCAATGAATTGATTTAATCTCTTGCTCTTAATAAAAAACAGTTGTTATTTTTCTTACTCTCCACTGGATTCCTAGACCACATCTACAGTGGTGTCAAGAAAACAAATATGAAAATCAGTGTTTAAGTCTAACTTTAAGTTCTTTGTGGCCAAACGGGCTTTCAACAATGTTTAACTATCAGAATATGAAATAATTTTAATATCTAGTCATATCTATTTGTCCATGAATTGTATCAAGCATTATTGTAACTATCGATGACCACTGCAGCTGTCTGATCAGAATTTACCTTCTTAGAGCTTGTGACCATTGATTCTCAAGCTGTCGCCGTGCTCTT
>NW_009646856.1:2725045-2734472 GCF_000708025.1 Charadrius vociferus
TTCCGAAAGGAGTTCACCTCCACCTTGTCTGTATCCTCCCATTTTGTAGCTGAAGAGCTCAGTAAGATACTCCATCACCCTTTTTCTAATAAGACTGAAGGAACTCAGTTGTCAGCCACTTCTCATATGTCACAAGTTCCAGACCCCTGCTCATCTTGATGGCCCTCCCCTCGACTACTACAGTACATCCCTGTCTCTTTTGTAGGGATAGCAACAGAGAACACAGTTTGCACTGTGACTCAATATAAATGAAACAACGTTGGGAAATTTGTAGCATTTGGTAGGTTTGTTGAAGGGTACTGGCTCTGGAAGCCTCTTGCATCAATTGTTAACCCCTCTTCCCATCCCAATTCATTTGCTTAAAGTAATAAGGTTGTAAATTAGCTTCCTCTTTACTCACCACTGTTAAAAAAAAACAGGCAAGGAAAAATAAAAATAATAGATAGCAGTGCCATGTGGAGACCTTCTGGAATGGGTGATTCGAGGATGGTCAGCCTCTAATCTCAGATGAACCCATAAAGTGAGAGGTAACTCTTCTACTGTCCCTGTATTTGCCTTGTTCAACACACCTGTACATATATTACTATAAATCACTCTCTGATCCCTGACACTGTCTGGTTTCACATATGTGTTGCCAAAGAAATAATGGTGCCGGATGTACAAGTCAGCAAATGAGGAGGTGAGTCCAGCGACCCACCAGGGAACAGGCAGACTGAAGCCCTTTCACACAGGTGAGTACAGCTGGGTCTGACTCTGAGCAAACCACAGGAAGAGGAAGGAGCATCCTACAGAGTCAAGAACTGCAGAAAGTGTATTGGAGGAGCAGCAAAGGATGGAGACAAAGTTCTGGAAGCAGGTTTTCACAGTCAATTCAGAGTTTTTCTGAGTCATGTTTCTTGCTGAGCCACAAGTGTGGACTGCAGCACAATTCCTTAGGCTTGCAGTGGAATATGGTTCACTTACTGCAGGTCCTCCTACATCAGATATTATCTTTCCCATATCTGTCTCACCCTCTTTGGCATGTTTAGAAGAGAAATAATAGAAATTCTGCTGGTGCAGAACCTGTCTCCAGCAAGAGATGAAGATGCTGTTCTGAACACCATCGCGCTTACAGACATGCTGTTGGAAACAGCTATGAAATAAAGTGCTATGCAGTGAGAATACGAAAAATCTAACAACAAAAATAATATCTAAACTTTGACATATGCTGAGGCTATTTAAGCCAGAACTGAATTCAGAATAGGGCAACCATCCACTAACTGATACTTCTCTGCTAGTCCTTCAACTCTCAGTCTCTGTTTCACACCCCACGTAATACACTTTGCCTTCTCTTCATTCACACTTTTTCTAAAAATGCACTTGGTTGCATTTGACCATCAAAACTTTGGCTTTCATCGTGTACTAAATGACATATGGAGTCAAGGAGAAAGCAAAAATTGATTGAAAATGGTAAGTGTTGGAATAAGTTCACTGCAAATCAATGCATTACTCGCAGCGTGGCTCCTTTCCTAACAGGCAGGACCAGTGCTACTACACAGATTGCAGAAGCAGCTGCCTCGATCAGGGGCTGGCAAAGGGCAGTAAGCATATCCATTAGTAATTTGTGCCCGTAGCACAAATTTGTTGTGCTCTCAGGGCTCTGTTCTGGGTGCAGGAGCCTCTGACAGAGAGCAGGGTATATCTCTAGACAGCAGGGAGTAGCTGGAGTTCAAACAGTGCGTCATTCTCTCACAACTCTTTCTTCTCTGCACTTTTGGCGAAGGGTGGGCAGCCCAGAATCACAAAAGAATGTGTCAAGGACACACGTTGCACTCAGTCACGGCTCAGTCATGATTTACTTGCAAGGCACTTTTGTATTCTTAGCATTCTAGAAATAATAAGGTTATGATTGCTGTTGTTCCTGAAATGTTATTATTCCTGTAAAGGAGAACCCTGTATGGATAGAGTGGGTGACCTGAGAGATTTTTCTGTTAACATCATCTGTGGTTTCCTTACCATTCTGAAATACTTTCACTGTATGAGCTTGAGCTACCTGCATAGAAAGTAGCCAAAAACCTCTCTTGCATTTCAAGTGTCACAGGTTTTATCCCTCAGATTTTCTGACTGTATTCTCTGGTGTTGAAATCATCGGTTTCTGTAGGACTGTATCTGTACAGAATCGGGAACAGAAACTGCATTTATTTATCAAAAAGCCATATTGCACTAATGTGTCCTGCAATAGGAACTGCTGATGACTGCAAAGGAAAACAGCAACATGCAATGTGCTTCATTAATCGCAGGACCGTATGTTCATATTCAACTTGATGTTAAGCTTAAAAACAGTTGTTGGTGTACCTTGTTATTTAAACTCTATGTAAGCAATGTGAGCTAAATCCAATGATGGAGACTTGGCACCAAATAAACTTTACCAGCAAATAAAGCATTAATCATAAGCTATAAATATCAAATTGTTTCCATAGCATTTTGCAAACTTTTTTATGAATAATCCCAGCACACAGCCTAGCAGCCTATAGGAGGGAAACTACAAACAAGAAGCTGCAATAACATTCAGTATGTAGTTTTGTCAACACTTACTAAGATTATAAAAGGCTTTTCTGCTACTGTCTAGAATATTTGTTACAAATTGGGTTTAGGCTGATTTTTAAAAATGTAGATTTAATATACATGAATGTTGTGATAAATAGGATTTTTTAATGATTTAGAATTTGTGAACACCTGTGGGTCTAAGGCACATATTTACCTGTGTCTATTGCACTTGGTTATCCCATTGGATGAGTTGAGCACTGTTTTGTTTTATTCTTGTAGACAGTATAATGAAATAGAATAAGGAAAATAGAGCAATTATATCTTCCTGTTCTCCTCTTTCAGCTGTGCCATCATCACTCTTTTCTTGTTAGACCCTTCTGTCACTTTGAAAGTCTTGTTAAGACTTCGTTTGCTCTGGCACAGAGCTGATAAGAAAAGCAAATGTTTACATTGTAATTGGATGGTGGGAAAGCAGAGCTGCAGAAAGCACCGAGAAGATAATGGCATCCTTTCTCTGAGCAAGTCCTACCTTACCATCGGAGAAATACCTTTGATTTCAACAGAAGAAGAAACCACTGATTTAGTTTATATTAGATAGCATACAGTACTTTTAAATACAGCTGCCAATAGAGATTTTCATTGTAGTTTGAGCTTATAGTTTGAAACACTGCCCAGTTTTTAATTTGCCATGAAATATAATGAAATTGCAATTAATGCTCTCTTTTCTATGAGCCACAAGGTCAGTTTGACACTGTGAATAGTTAAATCATCCTTGGCAAGAGTCTTATTCTGGCATAAATTCTATAATGAGCAATCCAGATTACTAGCATCATTTGAAATGTAAATGCCCAGCACTTAATCTGGTACCATTTGTTTTTGCATTGAACAGTAATGCCTTTAAAGCAGTCATTAGGGATGTCTATGAGTTTAAGTGGTTTGACATTAGATATTTTCCTTTAACTGCATCTTTTAATATCTGTTCTTTTCAATAAACAAGCAATTGCAATGCCTTCCGAGCTCTACTTCTTCAGCTTCTTCAGCTCTACCGCTGCACGGGCGGGAGGCACTCAGTTCAGCTGGCTTCGCACATCAATCAGCGAAAACACATGAACTGTCCCTAAAGGCCTTAAATCACATTTCATTGAAGAAAACAGAAACACAAGATCTGGCCCTCTCCCCCTTAATGGTCCTTGGATTTTCACTGATTGCCTAATTTAAGTCTTCAACACTAAGATCATCCTCTGATACTCTGACTTAATAAAACCTTCCTCTGAGAATCAAATTAGAAATGCCACAAGGGACAACTTATGAAGCAGAATGCTACTGACTATGAGTAAGGGTATTAGTATCTGGCGTTAGGCTGTTTGGGCCACTTTCTCATCTATGACGTGTGCTGCAGTCTTCCTATACCTGCAGCGTTCAGCTCAGTCATGGCTCTTGCAGTGCTTGGGAAAGTGAGTTTCTCTACTGTCTCTGGAGCATCCTTAAAGAAAGACAGAAGCATCCCAGAGTCAGTCGTGGTCCACCCAGAGTGCTAAGAAAGAGGTCTTCTGAGGCAAGAATAACCCTGTCTCAGCATACGGTTGCCCCAAGTGACTGCTGCTGCCACAGTGCAACCTGTTGCTCCATCTTCCCTGTCCCTTTCGCCCACCTGCAACGTGGAGGAGGTGATGCAGCTTTGCAGAAGCTGTTTCACCCCTGCACGGGGGGAGATGGCACAGGGAAAGGAAGGGCCAGATGTTTCCCTTTATAACTCCACGGTTTTGTGTGGTCTGGCTACATTGCCATATGTGCATTAAACATTAAGAATATATGGATGGTATACTTAAAGCATTTAGTCTGAATAAAAAATAGGGTGCTCCAAAGTCTTTGTAGCTGTAGTAGTCTCTATAAAATGTTGATTTACTTCAAAGTTTTGTCAAAGACACAAGGAAAGAACCAGAAGGGTTTATATCCACAAAGTAGCTTTAATTTAGCTGTTATCCGTATCACACACATGTTATCTCTTTAAATAATTTGTGCTGATTCCTTCATTCTGTATTTTAAAACAATGCTGTACATTTTGTTTGGCTTCAGGAGTAGAATAATTAAATGTATTTATATACTAATAAAAGGCCAGAATAGAATGCCTCTCATTTTTAATTTGACTCTACAAAAAAGATGTGATTCTTTTGCATACCCGTGCACCACCAGTGTCTAGCCAACGAATTCATTCCTTAGTAATACGCTTTTAAGTATATGTCTAAAAGTGTTTGCAAAGTGAAGTTAACTGCTGTTTACGTCAGTCCTTCAGTGTTAAAATGGTTATGTTTCCCAAAAGTATTGTCTGTTCAGATTATACCATCTTCCAAAAAGTATTGACTTTAGGAATATGAGTGTCTAATCCAGCAATGCCTGCTTGAGATAATTTTCACAATTGCCATTAAAAATAACAGGAATAATATTGTGCCAACTCTAAAGCCCCCTGGAAGAGGCTAGAAATTGTAGGGTACAAGAGAAATGATAAAGTACAATGAAGATGGACTACAGAGAAAGCAGCTGACCAGCACTCTTGTACTCCACTGGACTCCACCATTGTCATATTTATGACTGCCACACCAGTGGATTTTTAGACAGTGCATCTGCCAGAGAAATCAGTTGCTAATTAACCAGTCTGATGTTCATGCTCAGGCTGAATTCAGCAAAACCAGGTATGAGCAGAAACAGCAATGACATTTTTTTGGAAAGCTGAAAATTAAATTTCAGTGTTTTTTTCAGTGGAGGTTTTCAGTTTTTCATCCCTCTAGAAGCTGGTGAGGATGCCCTCACCCTGGCGCCCATCATAAACTGATCTTGTCAAGGCTTATTGCAGCTCTTAGACTGCTGCCAGTTACAGCTCAGGGGTAATGGTGTGACATGGATCTGGCTCTTCTCCTTACCTGCCCTTCAATTCAATGCAGCAAATCCCCTCTACTAGGATTTGGGGGCAGGGGAAGATGAAACAGCTGGAGCAGGACCTAAAAAAACAACAGAAGATTATTTTACCCAAGACCATTGTGATTTCAGAGGGAACTGTATTTTGCTGCTCGCCTGGTCCTTAACAAGGTACAATATAAACCTACGGAAAGGCAATGTGGTTTTCAAAGTGACTATGTCATACATCAAATGTTCTTGATGAGACAGATGGTCTTGCGATAGATGGTCCAAAAGTGCTGTAAGCATGTAAAAGGTCTGTACATGTGTTTTATGGACCCTGAGCACGTATACAACTAAATGTAAAGAGATGGTGTCAGTGAGTTATTGAGCTCTGTGGAGCAGCTAGGAGCAATCACACAGCAAAAGCAGATGTTCCATGCGTGCAAGTTCACAGGCTGAACTATGACACTTCTCAAATTCTCTGATTTGTTTTGTGGGGTTTTTTACTGCTCCTGCAACTGTATCTGATGGATTTTTTTTCTGCTTGACATCTAAAGAAATGTCTTCCCTTTGCTTTTCCACTTCTTGTTCTTAACAAAAATTTTGAGCTAAAAAGCTTTTAATTTTCAAAACTCTTCATGCTCTTGAGTATGAGTGCATGTAGCAAAGCTGAAAGATTGATAGCACAGTGAAGCTTATGAAGGTCCCTCATTAACTATGTCTCCTAATTCTGTTGACTTCTACATATTTTAAAATTTTATCATTAATCTATGACTCAATAAGTTCTTCTGTTCAAAACACCTGACTGAGTCAAGCAGTAAATTTGAAATGGCGGGATGTTTAAAGTATAAATGGATGGTGTCTGGGGTCTCAGCGTCTTGGCCCTATGAATGCTAGTGATGCCCATAGCAACAACCATTAAAAGACAAGATTTTCTCAAAAACAACTTCGGAAATTTTGCTCAGGATGAGAAATTTCTGTATCTCCTTCAGTGCAGATCAAGATTTTCTCACAATTCCCTTCACGGTCACACCACAATAGAAAAAATCGGTGGAAGAGGTCAGCTATAGGTAATACAGCTACCTTTTGGCCAGCACACAGAGAAGTGCAGAGAGTCTCTAGGACTAAAGTGCACACTGCAGTGGGTGCTAAATAGCTCTGATTTTTAGGGATCAGCGGGTCATTCACATCCCTCTGTAGGTATCAGCACAGCCAGGGAGGTCTTTAGAATGTACTTAGCTGTATAATGAAACAGCAATGTCTTGACACATTTCCTAGTAGGTACTGGTAAATGAAGCTTACTGGTCCAGCCCCATCCTGCCCTTGTCCCCAGCTGGGGGTGGTGGGACAGCCCAGGCTGTAAGACCCTGCCCCATGGGAAGCCCCCCCAGTCCCCATGCCCTGGCCCCAGGGAGCCACTGGCCCACACTGTGTCCTGATGTCTTTAATCGCACATAATGCTTTTTTAATCCAAACTCATCTAAACCAGTGTGTCTCCACCCTTTCAGGGACCACACATGCAGACTCATTTGCCCTTACCCCCTCTTTTCCCATCCCCAGCGAGTTCCCCACTTCCCTGTCAGCTGCTGACTCTGAAATGTCCATGTGGAAAATGTATGGAAAAGGCAATACTGAAAGTATATGTGTTAATTTAACCCATCACGTATTGTGATTTCACAGGTGGAAGTCAGCTTTGCATGATCAAGTAGCTTCAGGCACTTTTCAAGCTGTAGGTGCTTTTCCATCATTCAGGGAACAATTGCTGTCAAACAGCGGGAGGCAACTTTGGGTTTACTAAGTGGTGCAGTATGTGTTCCTCATTGGAGGATCTCACAGCACGACGGCAAAAATATGAATATGTTTTAAGTATGATCATATAATTGATGCTACACGTATATTATGTATGACAGCAGTAGTGTATAGTGCTACTTAAGATCCAGCCTAAGGTGGATTGTGAAGCCATCTCAAAGTATTTGAAGGTCATAAACACCACGCAGGGAGACAAATTACCTAGGGTAGTGTAATACACTTATAACAAGGAGAACTAGGATGCCATGGAACAAAGTAAAATTCAGGCTGCATATCAGGAAAATTTTCCTAACAGCAAAGTCTATTAGCCTGTGAAATAGCCTCCCAGGGGAAGCGGTGGAAGCCCCACAGCCTGAGTCATTTAAAGCTAGACTAGAAAACATTCGAGAATAATCCTGAATTGGCAGAGAATAATCCTACATTGGCAGGGAGATGGAAAAGATGACCTAATAGGTCTTTTCCATCTCTAGCTTCTATGATTCAACCAAGGTATGTTGCTGTGTGTTATGTATCGGGGCATGCCCAGCCCATTAACTCCAAGTTCCACTTCAAAGTGGAAATCTTGAAATTTTACTTTGGCTGCAACTAACTTTGCCATTTCAGCAGACAGTGAGAGCTTTGTGTTTCTAAAGCATTTGTTCATTTTTAAGGCCTGCATAGAGAATGAGAATAAGAACAATAAATTTAGAACAAGCTGTGGTTTCTTTTAAATGAGAAGGATATTTTCTGTTTCTTTTGATTATTTTTTTCTCTTTTCCGGCATGGCACTGTGAGAGGCAGCCCTCTGACCAGGTTCCAGTTCTATCTATATATTTCCACATCTGTTCCCATCATTATTCTGTTTGAGTATCTGATGCATATAGTGTTGCAGGGAGCAACATTTCTTTCACAAACAAGCCTGAATCCTGCAAATGGATGAGCATTTATATACATATGAGCCCACATAAAACATGGCTGTTCCCACAGCTGTGCCAGTTAAATATATTGACTCAACGGACCACACTCTCAACTTGGTGTAAATCACTGCAGCTCTACCCACTGAGGAGCCGACTAGCGTGTTTTTATTGTAATAATTGTAATAATTTTATTGTAATAATTTGATGTGCTGCTGCTAAAATGCACTGGAAGAGGTCCTCTAACTGGTCAGGTTTACCTTGCATCACTCACAGGGCGCAATGTGAATGTGGTCTGCCCGGAAGTGGCTCATAGGGCATGTCCCCTGCCAGGAAAGCTCTGCGCTTCCAGAAAAATGGCACATGCATCACAGCTGGTTCCTGAGCCCTCTGCAGCGTCAGGGAACAGCCAGGGCCAGGGCTGGCATCAGCAAGCAGAGCTCCTCTCCAGTAACGCTCGTGTGGTGGCACAGCTCTCTGCTGCAGAGCAATGGGGCATGGAAGGGGCAGAGCACCTAGTCCATGAAGTCCTGTTGTTGAATGTACTCTGATATTGTAAGAAATAACCCCTTTAACATCTCTTCCTAAGGAGATGGGTCCAACGCCCAATCCTGATCTCAGCTACCTCTCACTATTGGAAGGTGACAGGAGAGATCCTGCGCCCATAGACCTGGTTGTATCGAGGCCTTCAGCTTGGTGAAGAAAGAAGAATAAGTTCTGATACCAATGCTCTGTGCTGGCCTTATTTGACTCAATGTAGGGCACTTATTTTTCTTGCTGAGGCCAACTCACCATGGGAAACACTTATCCGAGTGCTGTGGCTGTTACTAAAAAATCCTGACATCAAAACTGGATAGTTTCCTAGTTCGAATCAGAATTAGCTCAAAAGTGTGTCTGTAAGGCTGCCTTATGCTCTCACCCTTGTGAAATCCATAGACTGCATGAGTGTGAGGACATTTAGCAATTATTTACAAGACTGAGTGTGTCGTGCTGGAGGCGTGAATACCCCAATACTTCTCTAAGCATCCAGATCTTCATTTCACTCTTCTCAACCCATATGCTTAACAAGCGACATAGGACTTTTCTTGTCTTTAGAGCACACGCTTCCCTCTGTCCTTTTCTGTGGAGGCCCTTGTTTTTTGGAATAACTGAAATGACAGCATTTAAAGAATGAAAAAGTATTGCTTCTGATATCACACGAAAGAAAAATGGCTGAAAGTGAGGTTAGAATAAAATGAAATAACATTCTCTTTCAGGAAAAATACGTATCAGTTCAGAGGTGTGCTTAGGCAAATTACTGCACG
>NW_009646856.1:2734515-2811793 GCF_000708025.1 Charadrius vociferus
CCCTTCTACTTGCCCGACAACTTACGTCAAATTCAGACTCTATTTCTTTTTGCAGTAGAGGCCTTTCTTATTCATATGATGCCTGACACAGTTCCAGATACTTGGTATCTAGAGGAGGAAGAGGGTAATAACAATGGTCCCAGGAGTCTTCAGCTGAAAATGTGTATTTTACACCTGCTACTGCACGCTGGTTGAGCCAGGTGAGGAGTCCAAGCTCATAAAGAAAATTTTAAAAGTCAGTGCATTTTCTGGGTAGCAGCATAAACATTACATCTGGCTCCTGGTTTCTTCACTAGATATTTCAATGGCTAGTAAGGGCGGGATTTTTTTCAACCTCTTCTACTTTTGGCAGTGACTTCAGTGGGAGAGAGGCTATTCCAGCACTGAGCCCATTTGGAAAATCTCACCTTAAATAATCAAATGTAAATTAGATATCCAGGATATTATCTGCCACATTCAACATCAGCTGCAAGTGGATCAAATTTAAGTCCAAAGTAGGAAATAGTAATCTGGAACACTGCTTGCTCTCAAAGCAAACGTCAGTGCCAGGCCTTGCCTCAACTCCAATTGCCAGGTCAGGAGTGGTAACACAATATCATTTAGGTCTCCGTGCTACAGAATAAAAGCTTCTCCATGTGTTAAACTTTTACTGTTTAACCTACTGATGCTGGAAATAAGCACTTGTTAATTTAGAACGATAACCTGCAGCTCGTGCATGCAAGGAAATTTAACAACACTAGCATTTAGGCTTTAAACCATTTCTGTGAACCAACGATGCTTTTGGGTGTGAAGGAGCTGCTTGTTAATGCAATAACATGTACTTTCGAAGTCTGGAAGTGAAAATTCTACGTAGGAGCAGCATCTTTCCTAAACCAGGATTAGTTGCAATTACAGTGTTACAGCACCAGATTGGACTCTGATCACGCAACAGGGTAACATCGATTGCTCATAAATAACTTTGGAAGAAACAAATTCAGAATGAGTGTCATACATTCTTGCTGCAATGTATCTCTGCAAAGTTTTTGTTGTGCAGAGTATTGTTATATGACAAGACAACTTAAAGAAGGAAGAGCATAGAGTCTCATCATTTTTAATTGCAATGGTTACTGCTAATTAAAGACTGTGAATGGTGGTTCCCATTATACTAATTTATCATAGCAAGCCTTTATTAACATAAATATTTTATTGTTCAATGAGGACACAAAAAACCTAAATTGACAATTTGGCAGTCATTCAATGTTTTTGGGATCTATTTTATAAGATATTTTGCTGATGAAAATGTGTCTTAAAGCCTTAGCAATATGTTTGGCTTTCGTCTTTGGCA
This sequence comes from Charadrius vociferus, assembly GCF_000708025.1. Taxonomy (NCBI): domain Eukaryota; kingdom Metazoa; phylum Chordata; class Aves; order Charadriiformes; family Charadriidae; genus Charadrius; species Charadrius vociferus. The sequence goes on from NW_009646856.1 coordinate 2,735,840, forward strand.
GCAGAAAAGCAAGAATCTGAAAGCCAGAAATGTCCCCAGAGCATGTGTCTATATTCCTGAATATATTCCTCCTGTAGGTCTTTAGAGTTCTCCTTTTACAGACAATTGGAAAAATGTTTCAGTGGCTGTTTTCTGATACATTTTGATTTGCATATGAGGAAATGTCACGTTTCTACTGTCAGACATTCACATGTTTTATCACATTTTTCTTAAATGATTTTCAAGAAATTGCATTAACTCTTCAAGTTGACAGGAGTAAATATTGGCGTGATAAAAGTTTAATGCTGATTTCACAGATATTGCCATCTATTAACTTTCTGGGGAGTTTTGTGTTGACTAATGAAAAAACAGAAGGGGAGAATCACTTATACTCGAAGTTCATTTTACTTTGAAGTGAAGTTTATGGAAGGCATCATGTATGGTTGCAGAGAATACTTGGAGATATGTATACAGAATAACCTTTCTTGAAACTTTCTGTATCTGAGTATGTCTGAAAATAAGGACATATTAGATAGCAACCTAATTAGGCACATTATGAGCAAAGCTTGGCACTTTCTTAGAAGCTTAATATTATAGAGTGCTAACAATGAATGAAAAAGATTAATTCTGAACACTAAATGTATATTAGACATTTTCTTCTCTGATACAGTTTTCCAGTACTTAGGAGAATAGATTTCTGTAGTGCTGGTTAAACCTTCACCCAAAGTTGAGGTACATTTACTGTAGTATAAAAATCAAGAAAGGGAACTACCACTCAAGAGTCATCAAAGCAAATGCAGAAAGGGCAAAGGGTCAAGATCAGGGGAGTTCATCCTGATTTTAGCTCTGTATTGATGTGATTTGGATTCTCCATCACCTATATGTCAGGTGCATAAACAGCAGCTGTGTCTGTTCCCATTCTGGTAAGATCTGCTATATTTTCCTGAGCGAACCCTACACCTGTGGTGTAACTATTCTTTTTGTTTGCTTATTAGTTTAATTGTTAGATTTTGTGTCTTCCACCATGACATTCAGGTTTCTGCTATCTAATTGCCTACTATGGTTAGGCACTGTTATTCAAAATTCTGCTTTAAAACATCTTTTTCATATTTTTTTCCTTTTTTTTTTTTCTTTCTTCCTAAATTAAAATCTAACTAGCTAATGGCTTAAATGAAGTTGTCTGGCTCTTTTGCTTGGCTTTCTGATTTCTGCTGTATGACTTCTGCTCTTGTCGGGACAGTAGTGCTAAGTAAATTATTGCAAGACCGCCCTTCCTATCTCTTTTCCATACACAGTCACCCAGAACCTTAAACCTTGTTCCGTAACAGGAAAGGAGCTTAGTGACATCTCTTTAATTAACAACAAACAATATTCTAACTAATAAGGCGTGTGCTTATTCTTACCACTCTGTTTCCATGTTACACCCTTTCCTCTCACAGTCCTGTTTATTTCTTGGACAATATATTCTTTGCAGCACTGTCTTTTCCTGTGTTTTGAAAGCACCTATGCCATTTTTTCCCACTCCTGTAATGTAAAGAATTACTACTTCTTTTTCAGAAGTCAGTAAAAAGAAGATCATTGGGAAGGCAGGGAGGTGAAAGGCTATTTCTGTATGCTGGAGTGGCTTGCAGCCTGTAACACATGTTCTTGCAGCAGCTGAGAAGAAACTAATAGCTAAACAAAGAGGTATTTAACTTCACATTACAGATGCTTGGACAATAGGGCCTTAGGCTTCAAGTCTTGAGTACTTGCATGCATTTAAGCAAAACATTCCAAAGGATGCATTACGTATAATTTGAGTGCCAGGCAGAATGATATACAACCCCAGGCTCCCTTTTTCGAAAAGCTCAAGTAAGTATTAGCACCCAGGTGTTGATGCCAATGGTGCAGAGGTGAGAAACAGCAGGTGACTGGATAGGCTACCTGGCACAATAAACCCTGTTCTGAGCAGGAAAACATATGCCCCTTGGAAAATAGTAACTGTACTAAAATTTGCTTGGCCAGCTTGCTATTTTTTGTTATTGTCGCTTATGCAGAATAATAAGATTGGTAGCTTGGGACAGGAGAGTTTAAGCAGCATTCAAGTGGGCACAAGCTATCCTTTACCTTTTCCAAAGAGGTTGAAAAACTCTTAGTGGAGACGTCCCTGTACAATAGGTGAGTATGAAATTCTCCTCAACCCCAAAGCAGACAGTGCCTGGGGCATCTGATGTCTGTTTTAGTAGGTGTGTGCACCAAATCTCACTCAAAGGTACTTTGCTCCTTGATAACACAGTTAGGCTGGCCTTTCAGACTTGGTATGTGTTGGGTATTGGATCTCCTTGGGTCAAAAAACGTTGTTTTATCTACAAACTGTGCTGACTGAGAATCAGTTCCCTTATTTTTATCAGAAGCTGCAAAGATGAGGAGACTGTCTAACAACTGCAAGAAGCATTGCTTACACTATTCTGGGGTGTTAAGCATGTTGTTAAGATAGTTTCTGTTTTACATAGTCATGGAGCAGAAGTAAGGGTGTAAACGAAGGAGCAGAGTTGTGTGCCAAAAAAAACTTTAATATTCTTCAGACATATATGATCTGAAATATGTCATCATCATCTGTGTCATTAAGTGCTGTGGGAGATTGCAAATCTTCAGGCAAGTGCTAAATGCTGTTTTCTATTTTCCTCTAAGTCAGTTATAAGAATTCTCTGAAGTGTGGGAAATGTAAATCTCATTTACATATGGTAGGAAAGTTTGTATTGGCTTCTGTTTCACAGAACCACAGAATCTCTGTGGCTGGAAGGAACCTCCTAGTTCATTTAACCCACCCCCATCTCCGGCAGGGTCATCTAGAGCAAATGGCCCAGGTGCATGTCCACTCAGGTTTTTAATATCTCCATGGAGATATTAATTTAAATAGGCTCAGCCATAAAACAAAACAAGCCTAGACCTGTGGAAAGCAAGACACCTGGCAGGAAGTATGGTGAACTAACAAAAGAGGGAAAACTACTGTGCACACAAAAAATATGTACGCTATTGTTGACTGTAAGGACAAGGGCAGGCAAATGTCTGAGAACCACATCTATTTCTGTATAGAAAATCTGCCAGAGAGATATCCTTCATCTCTTAGGTGCTCCAGAGATCCTCATGGAATAAGGTGTGGCATTCAAAGGTAAATTCCCTGACACAAAGCCTGGAAATACCAAAGATCATGGTGAAGGCAGGAATATGCTCATCAGTGTTTCTCATTAGGATGGCACGTTGTTATCAAGAGAGCTTGCGTCATGTCCGCTCTTTCCCAGAAGATGCACCCTTTCACTTACCTTGCACCAACAGCATGGGCTTTTCACAAATTCAGAGCATGGTCTTGGGCAGAGGAGGGGACTGCAGAAGATAGGGAGGTGTTGACAAACTCTATAAGGTCTGTGCCATGGCATGGGGCTATGACATTGACCCTTGCTCCCTGCATGATGATCTGGCTGTGTAGGAGCCTAGCTGAGGAAAAGTCCATCTGTGTAATGCCCTTTGCCAGCAGCAATCACAGAAATCCCACTGTACCCTGAACATGTTCTTTAAACAGGAGTAATCATGTGTTTGGGTGGGGTTTTTTGTTGGTTTTGTTTTTTTTTTTAATCTGAATGTAAAACCCTTTTAGAATTAATTCCCTGTGAAAGGCTCTGAATGTAAAAACCTTTTAGAATTAATTCCCTGTGAAAGGCATTTTCTTAGGAGAAAAGTCTTGTATTTTACTTTAATAGAAAACGTATAAAAGTACATGATTGCACATTTCTGCAGAAAGTACAATATAATGTTACAAATAACTTTACGGAAGCAATGCGTCTGAAAGCAAAGTTTGCATGAAGGCACACAAAGGGTTACAAGCACAGGTCCCTAGTCATGCGAGTGAATAGTTTGTGACATTTAACTGTAAAAATGTAAGCTGGCTAAATACCTAAATGCTTTTATGGACTAAAGTCAATGATTTTATTGACTTTCAAAGTGTACAAGCTGGCAGATGACATCTAAAGGGAATCCCATTATGTCGAAGAATATATTCCAGCTGGAGTGATGGCATCCATGACGTGATGCTTTCTACCAGAAAGAAAAGAAAGAACTAAGAAAGGTGAAATAAGAAGGTCCTCTCTGTCAAAGCCATGAAAGAAGTGCAGTGTTACAATGGAAAATAATATCAAAATGGTTTAAAAAGTACTGCTTTTTCCATCACACAGATTTCAGTAATCATGAATCATACTGTTGTGCAAACATATATCTGGCATTATTTCTTTCAGTACTGAGTGACCACATGTGTCTGAGTATATGACACTCTGTGCTTGTCAAAGGTCCTCAAATTTTTTTCTAACATGTCAGCTTAGTGACAACACAATTGGCTAAAGAATAAGCATAATTAACAATGGCATGTTTAATATTGTTTTATGATTGCCTTCTATTAAAATAGGATCTTAAGAAAGCATGACAACACTAACAATCGTAATTACCAGCTTAGCTGGACGTGCTACAAATGTTGGGCCAGAAAGAGAGATCACTTCCAGGTGTGACAGAGGATTGCGTTTCTTATGGATTCTGGGTGAAGAAAACTGAGGTTGCATGTGTTTCAGAAAAGTTGCATACAAAACTAAGTGAATTTTCTGAAATAGCGCTTAACCCAAATGTCTTTGCAAGTCTATGTTTTTAACGAGTACAGGAAGGCAGCAGTGGTAATTTCTGTAAGCATATTGTGTTACTTATTTGCCACACAATGACACAATAAAAAGATTGAACAGCTCCAGCCATAGTAGAGGCAATATGCAATACTTCACTAAACTGGTTCCCTACAAGTGTTCTAGAAATTTCTTAATTATAGACAGGGACAAGGGTAACTAAAGGACTTACAGACCATTTAAATGATAATACCCAGGTCCTTTATGCTAACAGCAAGTACAAGACTTCTGGGGATGAGGGACTATGGGGAAAATATAAACCTCATGGCTGCATGTCATAGCAAATAAAAGTGGCTTAGAGGTGAAGGAGCAGGATGGAAACGATAAAGTCCTACTCATGATCTTTTTTATTTATCTAAATACATCTATCAAATACAAATTATGAAATCAGTAGGGATGACTTCAGGTTTCTCAGTTGCATGAAGGCACTCAGGTTTCTCTTGGTGGCCCAGGGAGGAGATGGGTGGGAGCGAGGGCACTGAGGAGACAACTGTGGTCCGCAAAGGCATGTGGGAATATGGGTTGTGGGAGAGCTCTCTTTTTCTTTCATTTTGGCTTTGTTCTCCTTGAATCTGCAGCACAGGCCCTTCAGTCTCAGCTTCCCTCTGTGCAAGACCTCTTCCTTATGTTGTGGCCTACCTGCCATACTGCTCCTTCCTACTCGTTGCCTTCTGCCTGGGCTTCCTATCCAGATCACAGGGCAAAGAAGGAAGGGGAGAGGAAAGGGAAGAGAAATGGTCTCATACTGCCATGATGCCTGAACACTGTTTGGGTGGAAGAGAGGTGGAAGGAGTGTGGGTACAGAGAAAAAGATGGGGGGGGGGGGGGGGGGGGAGGGGTAAAGGAGGCAGAAGTCCCAAGAGAGTTCAGCCACTGTGGGTAGATGCAGGGAGTGCCGAGCCACTCTCCCTGCCCTCTTGCAGCAGCCGCTGCGCCAGTAGGTGCCACTCCTGGCAGCTACCTCCTTCAGTGGTATACAACACCGCTTAAGGAGGTTTCTTGTTATCTGAAAGCCTTTTGGTAGTATTGCACCACCCTGTAGCTGAAGAACAGCTATCCAAAGATCAGGTCCCCGTACCTGTCAAGGAGCCTAGAGATGAGCTGTGGCTTGTCTGCTGGGCAAGTCCTCTCACTCTCTTGTTTCCTGTCTTAATTTTCATCTGCCAAGTCTATTCAGACTGCTGCTGAGTCAAGGACTGCACACTGGCACAGTCATCTCAGATCCGACTGGGATAGTATTGGGAAAAAAAGAAAGCATTATCCAGCCTGAATGAAATACATACATAGCAAGTAGATGTGGTGGTGCCCTCCTTGTCACCAGGCAGAACTGGGGTCCATCAGCTGGAGTCCTTGCCAAGTTTAGCAGATGTAGGTAAGAATTAGTCACTGAGCTGTCAAGGATTTAGCCCATGCAGAGCTTTGCAGAAGAGGAGAAAGACTCTTGAAGTGGACCCTGATTGCCATAGCAGGCAACATGGTGTGGGGAGAACACTTGTGTGTCATGAGCTCCTGTCAGGGGCCTCACAGCTGCACTTGTAAGGCAAGATTGATTGGTGTGTGTGTATTTTACACATTAATACAATGCAAGAACAGCCTGTGTCATGTTCCAATACCTCAGGAGATAAAAGACTACTGCTGCCAGATGATCAGATAAACCAGGATGCCTTAGGTAACAAAAGATAATTGTGTTAGGCAGTAAATCATACATAGACAAATCAGGCAGAATTAGATACCCATTAACACATGTATTTGGCATCAATTAGCCAATTCCATTTTTAAGATATAGTGTTAACTTTAATTTACAGTCTGTGCTGGTTTTGGCTGGGATAGAGTTAATTTTCTTCACAGTAGCTAGCATGAGGCTACGTTTTGGATTTGTGCTGGAAACACTGTTGGTAATACAGGGATGTTTTCATGATTGCTGAGCAGTGCTTACACAGAGTCGAGGCTTTTTCTGCTCTCCACCTCACCAGCCAGTAGGTTGGGAGGGCACAAAAAGTTGGGAGGAGACACAGCCGGGACAGCTGACTCCAACCGACCAAAGGGATATCCCATACCATGTGACATCATGTTCAGCATATAAAGCTGGGGGAAGAAGAAGTAATGGGGGGACATTTGGAGTAATGGCATTTTGTCTTCCCAAGTAACTGTTACGTGTGATGGAGCCCTGCTTTCCTGGAGGTGGTTTGACCCCCTGCCTGCCGATGGGAAGCAGTGAATGAACTTCTTGGTTTTGCTTTGCTTGCATGCGCAGCTTTTGCTCTACCTATTAAACTGTCTTTATCTCAACCCACGAGCTTTTACCCATTTCTTTTCTGATTCTTTCCCCCATTCCACAGAAGGAAGTGAGCGAGCGGCTGCATGGTACTTAGTTGCCAGCTGGGTTTAAATCAAGACACAGCCATAAACTATTTTCTTATCCAGTATTCATATGCTGTCTGAGGTTTACTGACTGCTGACCGAGGAGATGAATATATAAACTTGTGCATGGTAGGCTACAGGATTTGTCTTGTGCATTGACCCAAGAATATTTTAATCCCTCTTCAGTTCCTTTTTCTTAAAAAAAGATCTGTCACAAATTGCCAAAACTGTGCATTGCTGGAAATTCCTCACTTGGGAAAATTTCAAAAGTACACCCATTCCCACTGAAAATCCTTCCAGGCTGAGGAGGATGTATTTCTCTGGAGGTAACCAATGCTGGGCCAAAGTCTAATTCTACTGAAGAGAGGTTGTGTTAACGTAACTCTTTCAGAAATTTTTAAATAAATAAATGAACATGATGTGTTTATGTTGAGAAATTTGTGTTAAAAAATAAATTTAATTTGAAAACTTTTAAAACTATAAAAAGAAATTTCCAAAGAGCAAATTATAGTGTTGCAGGAAGGGGTATATTTGTGCATCAGCTCCACTCTGCAGAACACACCAGGAAATCTGCACCATTTGTTGTAAGGCTCATATTGTCAGCCGTTCCTGAAGGTTCCCAGTTAGTCAAGGCCCTTAATTTTTGGAGAAAAAATTCAAATTCTGTTGCATATATTGTTGTGAAATGTTTCTTATGTACAGTGCAATAACCATAGTTCCTGCAGAGCCACAGCTTTATTAATTGCCTGCAGACTTTTAGATTTTATTTGTGGAGTTTTGTAAATGTTTTTAATAAACCTCAAGGTCTGATTCGCATTGCAATAACAGCTCCAGTATTAAGCAGACAGAAGGCATGTCTGCATACCTGCTACAGAGCCAGGAGCAATGACCCCGGTTATCCAGCTCTGAATTCTGGCCATGCTAGCATATCAGTGCATATATCTATACACATACATCTACACCTCTTTCTACCTCTAATTCTACCTCTACCTCTATCAACTATATCTCTAACTGTGGCTGTATCTATATCTATCTATATCATCTGTATCTATATCTAGTTTACACATACATATTAGTACATCTCAAACTACATGTTTTGCCAAAGAGAGTGTGGTTGTGTAACTACAGTGCTGAGCTCAGGCTCATTAGTTCTTTGGAAAGGTCTAGACAAAGACGTCAAGCAAAAATGTATAATTCCACTGACTCCATACACACGTCTATCCCTGAACCATTAATGTTGTTTCACAGCCCAACGCAATGGACTCAATGGTTTTGACAGGGAGAAGTATTGTGCTGCAGGCTAATTTTAGGTAGTCAAATGTAAATACATGAAATGTAGCACAGCCAGGACACTAGGGCTACTGGCCTTATTTTCCTGACAAAGGCAAGGGGTACATATTAACTGCTTCCTGGTCAGGATCCAATTTTCTATGTCTTGAGCATAATGTCCCTAGCCCGCTGGCACTCATTCGTCAGTGTCTCCAGGAGGCGAATGCCACTTCGGGAATCACCAGCAGATACGTCCTCCTGCAGCACCTTCCTTGAAGCCTCCCAGCCAAGCCCTGACCCTGCCGCTCCGTCCCACCTCACCGACTGCTCTGGCCGTCGGCCACCCCGTCCCCTACAGATGTGGTTTTGTTTCAGGGGAGGTAGACAGCTGCCAGTCACCTTATGACTTTAAATAGCCTTTTTAATACCTAAACTAGTCTGATAATGTGCAAAATAATTTGAGGACATCAATCTTTAAGACAAAAAAATACTTATGTTACCATTTAGAGAAAACTGTATGAACCATTAGCTGACTTAAACAACAATGAAGAAAGGGTTAATAGAACAAGCCACTAATTTATTAAATGTTACTTGCAAAATTTTTCTCTACAACTTTAGCAAGAATTCCAGTTCCTCTGTTCCCTGGCAGAGACCAGAGAGAGTTCCTTGTGTATATTGTTTTGTACTCTGAATATATTACAAATTAACTGTTAGGTGTTTAGAACTTGCAAAACAATCTATTTGAAAGAGAGCCTGGCAACATGAAATGTGATGGGGGGGCGGGGGGAGTTAAAAAAATTGTTTTTAAACCAGAATCTTGTTGGCTTTTCTTTAAAGTCAGATACTCATAAATGACTTGACTGAAAGGATAAATAATATTTATACTGCACGTTTGGATACAGAATGCCACCCACAGATCAAAGATTGCACTCACACAGATTTGCAAGCCTAAATATGAGATTATATTATAGACTGAGAAGCCAATCTACTCACATGTGTACAATCGTATTGTGTAGATATCTACCATTAGTTAGATGAGAAATTTTTTGGGATGAAACCTTAATAAAACAGCTAAAGGGCTTTGACTGCAGTGAGTATTGATGCTGAGTTCTGGATATTGCTTGGAGACGGGACATTACAAGACCTTGAACATACGGGACAAAAGAATCCCTGTGCTGGGAGACCTTTAGCCTTTGGCAAGCTTTGTGTGTATGAGCAGATCGTGCTGTTCACCACTGGGATGCAACTAAGCTGGAAACAAAGACAGGATGACAACTTGCTATGCAGTCCTGTAGTAATCAGAGGGGGCTAAAACTTAGCCTTACATATTACTCACTAATTAGTTTAGATGCATTTGTACTGAAAGTTGAATTCTCACCACATATTCTTCCAATGTGGAAACATATGATATAAGTGCCAATGATTGATGAAACCTAGAGACACATAAATACAAAAAGTAAAAGGAGATGGTGTCCCAAAGACTAGACTGTGATGACTGAAAAAAAAAAAAGATTAAAAATGAGGGTATGGGATTCCCTTTCACATACAGTATGGATTCTTGAAGTATTCCCAAGCTGTCCAACTGGCTGAAGATTAAAGAAGAGTGGATGGAAGCACAGTCTCTGCAGAGTTTGCCTTGGGTATTGTTTACTTCTATCTGTGGGAGCTAAAGCCACAGCAGACACAGACACAACAGTGTCCAGTTCACTGGCGCCCATTAAATGGAATGTAATATGAAGGTGCGTACTACTGCTTGTCAGTTTTAGATTTGAATAAACCACATGATATGTGATGGCAGCAGGGAGGCTGTGTATATTTAACATATACATACATTTAGAGCATTACTACCAGAACCAAAGATCTTTCTGGAATTGGCAGGAGAACGGTGTTAAATAAATCACCTAAAACCCAAAAATCACTGAATCTTTTTTTTTCTTTTTTTTTTTTTGGCAACACTTCCCAAAACTAGAGGAAAAAAATTTCCAGTCATTTGAACCTTTTTTTTTAAGTAAAAACCTTCAAAAATTCTCAACATGGATACAAGTCCAACATTCCTTGGACTTGCAAAACTAAGGTGGAAATTTCTTAAGTACTGTAAAAAATATTTCCAAGCTAGCTTTTCTTATGAAATTTCAGTAATTCTGTTCAATAGTGCTGTTAACCCTAGCTAGGAACAGAGATTACAGAGTTAGATGCTTGAGAACAGAATGACAAATAATTTCAGGAAAAACTATTCAATCATGCTCTAAATTTCTTGGACAATAAAGGTGTGACGTGTTAATACAGGATAGAAACGATCTATATAGTCTTCCACAATTTCTATGCAATAAAAACCAATGCAAGAGTCTGCCGAGGGGCTACACTGTGGCACTACGCAGCCAACATCCTTTCTGTGCATATCTGTTTATCTACATTAAAGTCTAAGTAAAGTAAAGTCTAAAGTAAAGTATGTGAATACTTAGTGCATAGTGGATAAATTACAGTCTATGTCTCACAATTTTATTGGCTACTTATCTAAGTTCTTGGCATCCTTTTATTTATCAAGCATTAAAAAAAAAAAAACAAAAACACCATTCTTTGGTCTCTTAGGAGTGAACTACTATCTGTTTATCTGTTACCTTTGCAAAGATTTGTGCCATAACCAAGTCACTGCACCTGCCAGCTATTATTCTGCATTTTTTTCATCCTGTCTTTTGACTCTTGGGCAGAAAGAGTGATCAAAGCCATTCAAATAATGACTTTAGTTTATTTTCAACACAGCTGGCTGCTTCCTCAGGTAGTTCTTAGATTTCTTCTCTGGAACTAAGAACCCAAATAAGTCTTCTTGCTTCATGGTGATGAATTGCAACATGTAAGGAGTGATGGTGAAAGAAAAATAGCTTTCCTTTTGGAGACACTACAAGGTCCAAACAGCAGCACAAAATAGCAGAACAGGGATGTTTCTATGACATTAGTTATCTTCCATGAATCTAAAAACCCTGAATTTCTTTTGGTGCACGGCCTCTCCAAATGCTACTCCAGAGCAAGGACAAGCCAGCATGGAGCTATTTACAAATTACTTAACTAGACCATTGCAGAGTGCTTTCCTTCTTGAGTACTTATTTCTTAATTACTGGATCCAGAGCAGACTGGGGCAAAAGCCACCAATACATGGAGAACCATGGAATTGTACCTACTTCCCTTGGATCTGAGTTTAACTCTCTCCTTTAAATGTGCAATGGATAGTTAATAACTAGTAGCAATATGTTTTACTCAGGTGAAGAGTGAGCATTATGAAAGCTTTCAGGGCCACAAAGGCCTTGGTCTTCAGATACACACTTCAGCAAGTGCAAATATGTAGCCTAGCGTATGCATTACCTGGTGCAAGATGGGAAGGGAGATGTTTGCCCATGTATGAAAGCAGATACACTTGCCCATTCATGGCTACTGCAAACACTGAGATGCTCACACACATGCACGCTCGCATATGGCGCTGATATGGAGTTCAAAACTTGCTTAAACATAACCAAAAGATAACACTTTAATTAATAGTAAAATACAACATCCCATAAACATGGGGATATTAAAAATAAGTGGTGAATGAGGAAGATGATGCCTTATGAGTACAGTAAATTCCAGAGTTTTAAATATACATTGTATGAGCACTAGAAAAGCTGAGACCTAAACATTTCCCTAAGAGATGGGAACTAGGCTGTGCCCAGCAAAATAGATAAATAAATCTATAACTTTTCACTGTGATTCCTGAGAAAACGAATTGCTACTCCTATGTGCTCTGACAATCTGGTGCAGCGCCTTTAATGAGTCACTGGTATTAGCTCCACATTTGCAGAGTATCCACACCGTTTACATCAGGGGTCCGATCCTGCAATAGCACTGCACATCTGTGAGACATAGTATGCCTTCCATTATCATGGTTTTAATTGGCAATTGAAAGCACACAGTTCCTCACAGAACCAGACCCAAACAAGTGTTTATAATATAAAACATGGGAAAGCAATTTGCCTCCAAAACATTAGTATGAATTGCGAAGTAATCTATTACAGCAAAAAACACGGAACATTAGCGCATGTTGGAAGGAACAGACCAACTACACTGTACCTTTTAAATCAAAGCAATAGGTTTCCGAGGAATGGTCTACACATGCAACAAGACTCATTGCTTAAATCTGTCATCTCCGCAGACATATGGCTATCTATAGATTATGTCGTTCAGGCTGTATCTCATTAAATATTTTTTTTTTTTTTTTTTTAGGATACTGGACATACTAAGCTAATGGGGTGAAGCTGTAATACAACAAGGGGTAAAAAGGTTCAGGGAAAGTATGATGTTCATAATCTGCTGACAGACAGTACAGGCAGACTAGTGTGATTTTGTGTTGTTGTTATTGCCTCTTCTAACCGCTGGCCAGGAATCAAGGCAGTGTTGCTCTAACAGTAGGCATATGTCTGGGATTTGCTTCATGGGCAAATATCATCTCTCCATCCCTGATCCAATTGTGACCCTGAAGAAGAGATGCTCAAATATAATGGTTGTGAAGTGTGTTAGTCAAGTTGGTAATGAAAGGTAAAGAGAGGAATTCACACTTTCACTAGTTCATCTTTCTTTCTTTTCTGCTCCATATTTGAAAGCTGGGTACTGTAAACAGTGTATTGGATTTGTTCTTGTACAAGCACCCAGGGGAATAACCCAGGGGACAAAATGTCTGGGTATGTAGTGAAAGAATATATATTGTCAACTTTAAAAAAATTGAAAATTATGAGTTGAGCACAAAAAGTCATGAGATCAGTGTGGAAATTACATGGGCTTTTGTCTGTATGTTAATAATATGTTTGTGTTCATTGCATTTGATGCCTTGGTTTCAAGATTTTAAAATTACTTTTTCAGACAACTCTTCTCCCCATGCCTTCCAAAAATACTCAGCTCAACGTCTTTTTCTGCATATAATGTAATATGCATGTAGCACAGCTCAAGACAACAAGTAGGCTGCTAAGGGACAAAGGCTATTGTTACAGCAAATCTTGACCCGAGCAGACTGCTCAGGAATATGCTTCATCACAGCAGCCTCTGCTTTCCATCCACAGTTCCTGCAGCATTGTCGCTGGAGGCCAGACACCCCTTCCACGCTCTTCTCCCTGGCAGCTACTGAGCTTGCCAGGATGCTGGGAAGTGGGATTTCAAAACATAGATGAGAAGACAGATTCCTGTCTGCTTCAGCGTCTGGGCATGGTTGTGTAGAAGAGTTCCCAAAGAAGATGAGAGAAACTGAGGCTTATTCCGGAAGTGTTTATATTGCAAGAGGTGGTTTTAACAGTCTCCCCTTAAGACACTTCACGTTTGTGATCCACACCATTATTCAATGGCACAGTGCTTTGTATAGCCTATGGGTTATATAAATGAATACAGTACTGTCCTTGAAATGAAAGCAAAGGTTTTCCTGCAACACCGTGATTCCAGCACCTGGAAAGAGAGTCAGTATGGTGAGACTCCAGATAAAACTGAGAGTAGGAAACAAAGCAATACAGGTGGGGACTTATCTTCATCAATATTCAGCCAGGGACAGAACAAATTTATTAGGACTACGCTGTGCCAGCTAGGACTACCGCAATAGCGTATGTGAGCTGCAGTCTCTAGGGCTGTATGCAAAGGGTGTATTTCTCTGAGGTGCCACTTGCGTGTGCTCTTCTTTTCCTCCTCTGTAAGGGTGGCCCTTTAAAATCAACATATACTGGTAGTTCTTGACCTTTCTAGGATCAGCCACGATGGCCAGAGATTGGGAGGGAGCCAAGCCTACACCCATTCCCTGACCTTCTTGCACATCTGCTGTGAGGAGAAGTCCGCTCCCAACAGTCAGGGTCCAAGGCCTGTTTAACACACACAGTGTAATGAGGAGATTTCCTAATTTTTCTTACTTCTGCACTCTTTCAGTCCAAGTCACAACCGAGTCCCAAGAGTCATCTTATTAGAAAGCTGAATGTATTACTGACATTCCTTTTACTTTAAACTTTAATTCAAATAGTTCTCTGCAAATGACAAGTTTTCTCCCTTCAGTGTAAAAGTGATACAATGTGCTGCAGAAGAAAAGAACTAATTCTACAAAATTAAACATAAGCAAGGACTCATCCATGTGACTTCCACATAATCCAGCACATCAGCATGTCCTGATAAGCAGGGCTGTGATCTCAGGTTTTAGACTCATTCATTTTAAAGGCTAAGCATTTGATTCCTTCTCGCTGAGCTCTGTGAAAAGATAACTGACATCAGTTTTCTTTGCGTCTTTGCAGTTGTTGTAACCTCATTATTCTTTGAATTATCTTGGCAGTTAGTCATTTTTCAGGTTTAGTTGGTGCCATCTTGTCTGTAGAGCTCCACGGTTGAAAGTACAACACAAAGGAAGGTGACAGTACAAAAGCAAGTCGGTCTCCATCTTCTAGCACTTGTAGGACTCCTTTTATTTCATAATTGTTCATTTTCTACTACTTGCTTTTGTTTCTTGGCAATTGCATGATTTCATCCTGCCCATGCAGCTCATGTGAATGTCCCGTGAATGCTAGAAAAGTTCCCTTTTTTCCTTCATGCTGCCTGTTTTTACCATTTCTACTGGAGCTCAGTAATTGGGGTGAGGTAACACACCCTCATGACTCAAAACAGCTAATCTCCAAAAGCACAATAACCGAGAAGCCTAGCATACATTGGCTTGTCGCTAGAAGTTGATACTCAGCAATGAACTATGAGAGGATTTAAGTAAAAGATTTTGCCCTCCTCCCCCCACCCCTGTCTGTCTTTAGAAAATAAATGTCTGATTCATGCAAAAATAATGTATGAACCATTTGCACTGCATTAAAAAAATCTGCTTGTTATTCTGAGACAATTCTGCCTTCTTCTGCCTGGAATCACACTGCTCTGCTTCAGATAACTTAGGGGTGAGCCAAAAATATAGGGCAGTATTTGCCAAAATATAGAAGCTAAAATTACACAAATGTTGGGATAAAAATGGGGAAATGCAGTTTCTAATAGGCTTTAGAGCAGCCGCGAGAGCAGGAGCAACATTCCTACAACAACTGCTTCCCAGTGGCAAGTATCATTTCTATACATGCAGTAATTGCCATTAAATGTTATGCTATCACTTGCCAACAGCGTCTACAGAGCGGTATCAGTGTGACCGCAGCATTCCACTGCACTTAAAATAGAAATTAGCAGTGGTAGGTTCATTCTTATGGTCTAAGGGTGGGTAACAATTACTGGCCATTGCAAGGTCATACGATGTGAGATGGCTTCTTAGCTCCACGTCTACTGTAACAGGGAGGAGGTGGCTGCACTTATGCTGTCTCAGAAATTCGCACCCCTGCTTCTCCTTTCTTAATGCTGCTGCCTGTCAGATAGAAACGGTACTATCAGAGGAGTGGTTAGGCATCAATATTTGTGAAGCACTCTTTTCTCAAGAGTTGCAAGGAACTCCAGAAATATAAAGTATTAGTAATGCAAATTACTGACTAGACATGTTCGACCTTCTATTGTGTTCTGTGTTTAATTTCCATCTCCAGCTGAATTCAGTGGGTTTTCAACATATGCTTAAGGTTAAAAAAGCTTAAAGGCCATTTCTGAATTGTGATGCTTTCTAAATTAGGAGCCCCATTAATTGCTCGTCTTGCAGAATGGAATTTAATTTATTTGGCATATTCTAAATCACTTTCCAGGAATAATTTAACTTCTGATTACACGCATTCCCAACTTTTATAAAACTCTTTTTGCATGGATTGCTTTCTTCTTCATAAATCCCTATTGGATTCATGAGTTGTTATTTCATTTCACTTCTCTTCATATATTTTTAAGCCTCTGAGCTCTAAGTTAACTTCTGAAGGCAAATGGGTGAAATGCTGTTGACTTTCTGGCAATTCTGAAAGTGACAATTTTCTCTATCACATAAATTACCGTATTTCCTGTTATTTATTTTACGATACTGGTATTTCACTCACACAGTTTTTTCTGTACCCATAAAATTTTCCATCTGGGATATAATTTTCTAATCCTCCTGTAAGCCCATGTATTTCATTTCACCTCTTAAGGAAATTTAATATTGTCAATCTGCAGTATTCTCTCTTGGAGACACATGATCTAAAGTTTACTTCTCAGTAAAGAAATCATTGGCATACAACCCGCCTGCACACACATCACCTGAGAATGAGGAAAGTGCTACAGTTTAAGTTATTCTCATACGAAATCATCATCGTATAAGTGAACTTCTTGCGGATGAAAACAGAGTCTTTTTTTTCCATGCAAAAGAGGAAAGTGTGGGTATACCTGGAGTTCTTTTGTAGGGTTAAGATCAGTATTCAGTCATAGCCTGACCAAGCAAAAAAAAAAAAGAAAACAAAAGTCAAGTAGGTTTTTTTAATAGCCGAAAAAAGAACAAAGTTTGTGCTTTTGCAGTTTTGTCCCAGAGGAACAGTGAAATCTCTACAGCCAAAGACCATGTAAGAACAAAAGCAGAGGCATCATGTGGATAAAGTAACATTCTGATAATAACTCATGTGATGCTATTTTACTATTGACAGAACAAAATGGGAATCATTTCTCTTTGTTAGGTCAGTATTTCCAGTGGCTTTATGATAGAGTTCTTATTTTTCCCTGAAACAACTTTGCGGTTCAATTTGTTCTGCATATAGCAGGAGTCTATTTGCAATTTCCTTTCTTTTTTTCCCCCTAACAACAAATTTCTGGATTACTTTATCTTTCTTTTTCCTGCTTTAGAAAATACTAGTTCTTTTGCCACTAATCCTCCAGACTTTTATGTCATCCTGAGAAATGTTTGTTTGGAACAGTCTCTTAGTGGTGGGAAATTTATTGGCCTGATATTATAAAACTGTTTGAGAGCATTCAGCTAACAATGATCCAAACATGTTCCTTGTCGAGGCTACAACTCACTCGAACAGCCGAGGCAATGAAGAGGGAAGGCAGGGAGAGTCAGGATTAGGGATGAAATGTGTTCTTGAAAGGGCTGCCTGCCTCCACTGCCTCCTGGCATATTATTGTAGGGAGCTGTGATCGAAGTGTTGAGTGCCGCAGCAGTGATATATTTGCATTTCACCAAATAATATTAGATACATATGGTGCCCTTCACTTTGAAACTTTACCCAAAGACTTCAGAAACCTTGGGCCAGTATTGTTTGCTCAGAGAAGCTACTGCACACTAGTTTTACTATACTAATTTCAGTGGAAGAATTTCCAAATTGTTCCAGGAGTAAGAGAAGAAGGTTAGATCTCAGCCTGGTCCTCAAATATTTTTGCCTGATGGACTATGGAGATGCTTAAGGTAGCTTTAACTGAATTATCTCAGGTACCAGAAGTAGTCTAGCCAGAACAGCGTACAGCATGCAGCATGCAGGGTGCTACAGGCTAATTGACATTGCAAGAAGCTAGGGTTATTAACCTTCCTTTATTATTTGCTATCTGGCACTACAGAACATACGGAACATTCTGGACTTCAGTAAAGCTTTCCATACTGTTCCCACAGCATTGTCATGAAAAAACTGGCTACCCAAGAATTGGCAGCCAGTCACGAGTGGTGTTCCACAGGGCTCAGTGTTAGGGCCACTCCTGTTTAATATCTTTATTAATGATCTTGACTAGGGCATCGAGAGCACTCTCAATAAGTTTCCAGACGACACCAAGTTAGGTGGGAGTGTTGATCTGCTTGAGGGTAGGAGGGCTCTTCAGAGGGACCTGGACAGGCTGGATTGTTGGGCTGAGGCCAATGGTATGAAGTTCAACAAGGCCAAGTGCCAGGTCCTGCACTTGAGTCACAACAATGCCATGCAACACTACGGGCTTGGGGCAGAATGGCTCGAAAGCTGACCGGCAGAAAAAGACCTGGGGGTGTCGACTGATAGCCAGCTGAACATGAGCCAGCAGTGTGCCCAGGTGGCAAAGGAGGCCAACGTCATCCTGGCCTGCACCAGGAATAGTGCAGCCAGCAGGGCTAGAGACGTGATTGTCCCACTGTACTTGGCACTTGTGAGGCCGTACCTTGAGTACCATGTTCGATTTTGAGCACCACAGTATAAGGACATTGAGGTGCTGGAGAGGGTCCAGAGAAGGGCAACAAAGCTGGTGAAGGGTCTTGAGAATAAGTCTTATGAGGAGCAGCTGAGGGACTTGGGGTTGTTTAGTTTGAAGAAAAGGAGGCTGAGGGGAGACCTTAACATTTTCTACAACTACCTGAAAGGAGTTTGTGGAGAGGTAGGCATGGGTCTCTTCTCTCAAGTAACAAGTGATAGGACAGGAGGAAATGGCGTCACGTTCCACCAGAGGAAGTTTAGGTTAGACATTAGGAAAAACTTCTACGCTGAAAGGCTTTTCAAAGACTGTAACAGGCTGCCCAGGGAAGTGGTTGAATCACCATCCTTGGATGTATTTAAAAGCCGTCTAGATATGGTGCGCAGGGACATGGTTTAGAAGTGGGCCTGGTAGAGTTAGATAACAGTTGGTCTTGGTGATTTAAAAGGTCTTTTTCAGCCATAATGGTTCTATGATTTTGCAATTGTAATTAAGTGCAGCATTTTAAGATTATGCTAAACTTTTTGCTCACTTAGAACCTTTAAAATAAGTTCTGGCTTTCAGCGGCTTATCTGAAAATAGCAGTATTCAAAACAGAAAGGTAATAAAATTCACATTCCTGTTGATAAACAATTTTAACAAAGTAAACTGAGAGGAGAATTTTGAAGAATCAAAATATTTCATTCTGGATTTTTTTCACTATTTTTTTTTCTTTAACTTGTCCTTTATTTATTTATTTATTAACATTTTAAGATTCTGAAAATTCATTGGAACACTTTATTTCCAGTTACATCAAATATTTCCAGTGGACCCAAACCACATTTCTTTTTCTTATTTTTGTGTGTGATTCTCACATCATCAAAATACATCCTCAGTAACAATGAATTCCTGTAGTGGAGACCAGCTCAGCTCAATCCAAAGCCTTTTTCACCTCAAGAAACTCTTTGAAGCCAGACAAAAATGCAGAGGGATTTTACTGGAGAGTGGGAGGGAAGCATATGGGACAACAGAGGGCAGACGTTCTGTAAGAGGAAGGTCAGTAAAACTGGGACTATGAGGGTACTTCACTAGGTGAAAAAGAGGAGTATAATGCTTCTCTCACTAATTCCTTAAGGCAAGTGTTGTGTTCATAATGCTGAACATAAAAAAATAAATAACAATAGTCACTGCTCTCTTTAAAGTGCTCAGAAGAGTCACTGAGTGAACGCAGTTGAGAAATGAACAAAGCCTTCCAAACCTGCAGCAAGGAAGCTAAATTCAGGAAATCTTCCCAAATTCTGTTCTTTATGGCAGGACTGTAGAAATATATATATTTTCCTCTGAGGCTTTAAATTGTCTTCTGAAGAATACTGTTAACAGAAGGAAATCATCTGTTGAATGACTTATAACAAAGCAGTATTTGGCTTGTGCAGTATTCTCAAAGACATGTATAGTTTTCATTGTAGTCAGAATACTAATATATGAAATTGTAATAATGATTTATTAATTAGGTAAGACTGTCATCACACTTTTCTATACCTAACTTAAATGGCAACCACATTGGAGTCTGTTTTATCTCATGTTCTCCCTTTTGGTAAAATCAAGCAGAGACACTTTGTTGGCCATCTGAGATAGATACTTTTATCTTTGCCTTCAAGGACCCTGGGGGAAGGGAAACAGGGAAAGAATATGGAAAGAGGATTTGTACCTCATGACTTTGAGACTTTCCTTCAAGCCCTGCATTTTTTCCCCTCCCTTTTCCGGTTCAATATGATATCAAGAGAGAAAGCGAGCAAGGGGGATGGGGGGCAGCGAGTGGGAAGGAAGAGGGGAAGGAACATTGGTTTAAACTTTTTCCAATGACTAAACACTCAAAACAAAAGAATTATCTTTTAAGCTTTTCTAAGCCAGGATTAGAGATGGATTTTTTAAAGTGTAAAATGAAGAAAGTGAGTCTGGTTTTCATGTATTTACAGCAATTATTGCCAATCCATTATTAAAATACAACAGGGGGAGGAAGGAGTTTCAGTACACAGGGAAGCAGTGTCCCTAAAAACACCCAACTGTATAGCAAGAAGTATTTGCAGAAACAGATGCTAAGTCAATTAATTCAATTTCCTCCAAAATACTTACCGTGCTTGCCAAGGTACAAGATGGAGGGAGCTTATCATGTCACAGTTCATACCTAAAATATATTCTTAAAATTTTCAAAGTGTTCCTTGGAGACTCAATAGTGAATCTTGTTCTTAGGTAGTTACTGAAGATATATGGAGGCAGTGAATGCTGAATTTCAAATAGGATCTACTAAAAGCTGGTCTATCTTGAAACAACTTAACAGTCTTTATTAAAGTCCAAGTGCTCCTTTAATTTAACACTGACAAGGCTTAGTAGAGAACTAGAAAATGAAGCAAATAGATGAGAGCAGATGAGTACGGTGAACTGGGAAAACCCACATATATTCATGAGTCACATCCATAGACTCCTGCCTGCAAAGAAGGCAGCAGCTGGGCTACTGGAGATTGTTCTCAGTGCTTTGCCTAACCAAGGAGCAGAAGAGGCAAATCTTCGTTTTGGAAGAAGGTACCAAACATGTTTTTCCCCACAGTCAAGACAACAGCAAAAATTATGCTTAATTCTGATTCAAGTGAGGAACTCCACAAAACGTACAAGATCACTGAAGGCATTTTTAAATACATATATATTACTCTGCATTAATGAAATATCCTGAAGTACCAGGAAATGAATGGCACTGCACCATTGCATCTTGCCCCTGTTAGGAGCTCTTGGGATCAGCTCTTTCCTATTACACAGTCTAACCGACACAATTATAGATGGTTAAAGCATCCCACAGATTTGTACTTTGTCCATAACCTCTTCCCACATTGTAACAATTTGTTACTCGAGTGTAAATCTGATACTTTTGGCTTGAAAACAAAGTGTTAGACAATCTGCGAACATGAGCTCATCACTTTGGGCAAGGTGAAAAGGGTCTCTGATGTGGTATACTCATTGTTGGCCCCCAGATATTATTCAAAACTCTGAAAGGAAACCAGTATTTTAACATGGTGTCTATTTTCCTTTTTGTTAGCCTTTTTTCCATTTCTGTATCTTTCACGCTTTGGTATGTAGCCACTCTTTTCTTTTTTTTTTTTTTTTTTTTTGGTGTGTGTTATGATTCAAACTTCTAGCATGTTATTATCAAGCAGCTGTGTCTTGTAGGGAGTCTGTGGTAAACTTGAGTGAGGAGGGATTTTATTTCACCATTTCCCATACTCTACCCTTGCCTCTCCCTAGCTCGAGTAGTCTTCTATAGGAGCAAACATTTACAGATACTGTGAAAAAAAACAAATATGGGAGAACATTAGAGAGCAGGAATTCCTTCCCATTCCTATACACAAAGCAACAATTTCATGCTCTGCTGAAGTTTGTTGCATCAACCAGTCTATGCAATTACTTTATATAGTGCTGTATGTTAGATGTTTGCACTTCTAGATGGAAGTGGGAAGGGGATGGGCAGTACTGAAAATCCTATATGTGTATGTAGACAGGCTATGAGTCCTTGTGGCTGTCAAGTGCAGCTCTTGATGTGATGGGAGGGAAACTCACAGTCCTTCTGGAACCAAGCTTTCCCTTAAGCAGGAACAAAGCCTTATCTCTTCATTACGCTTGTAGTCTGTCCACCTTCTGCTCTCCATATGGCTCCAATCAGTTAGCATAGAGCTCACGGTGTGCTAGCCACTGGCAGCAGAGAGCTGGTATTTCAGTGCTTCGCTTTTGCACTGCACATTTGAACTAAAAAATGCTGTTGCTATTCACCACCAAACTTTTTCCTGAAAAGGATGACAAGGTCACTGAAGCTAAAATTCATAAGAGCTACACAAAAAATGACATTTCCTGAACACAAAAATTTTGGTGAAACCTGGTTGAATTCTCCTCAGATGATCTACTAGCACTTAAGGGTTTTTTCACACATCAGACAGTGCAAAGTGTGTTATATTCCATCTCCAACTACAGTACAAGCTTTCTTAACTCATCCTAAGGAGACACACAGATGCACAAAATTCAGATATCTAGACATAGCTTATGGACTTTGATCAAAATCCTCGAGCAAACAAACATCTTCCTTATTCATGGTTTCACCTGGCTCTCAGTTTGGGGTTTTTTGGTTGTGGGTGCTCTTTTAAAAAAAAACAAAAAAAAACAAACAAACAAAAAAAACCCCAAACAAACCTGGTTTTTACAAGCAAACAAACAAAACCTCGACATGAACTTTGAGTTGGAAAATAGTTTTTTCCAACCAAATCTACAAATTAAGACATCTGTGGATTATTTTTTTTCCCACAATACAACTGGGAGAAGAGTCTAAGCTCATTATTGGAATCCTATTAAACAGGACTACTACCTCTCTGCAGACTTGATACACTCAGGCTCTTCCTCACTAGTTCCCAGGCTTATCAGGTAGAGAGGACAGCCACAGCTGGCCAGCCTTAGGTAAACTAGTTAGCAAGACATCTTTTTGACTGACCTCCAAGTTTTTCAAGCTCAGATGAAGTCATCATTCTGGCAAACTGGGAGAGAGAGGACCCTAGCGTTAACAAAGCTCAGCTCTTACTAAGATTGGAAAAGTCTGAGATGAACTGAAAGTCAGCAAAGCCTCAGATGTCTTCCGTGGAGACCTCTCAGTAAGGAAGATTGCTGAGACAGAACTACTGCAAGAGACATGAGTTCTCCTAACTGGTTTACTGAAAGCCAGTAAACTTGGATCAGAAGCTGGCAGTAGACACTGTTATACATTAATCATTTTCCAGCACCTTGAAGCACAATAGCATGTCACTAATAGCACACATGCCCAATGTTTAGAATACAAAAAATAGGAAACACCTGTGGTAACTCTGTGGGAGTTGGCTCCTGTATGTGGACTGCTCCAATAAAAAGCATTGCAACAGTATAGCGCTTCACTTTAAAGACTGTGAGATCTGGAGGTCTGCTATATCTATCTCAGAGTATTCCGGGCTTAAAAGTTTATAGTCCTGTGAAGGATAGGAAGAGGAAGATAAAGGAGGGAGGAGTACAGGAACTTGAGCTGTACAGATGCCTACAAAGCACTGTTCAAAAAGTGGTCTCAGCGTTGTCAAAGGAGTGCCTGAGACAGAGCGAAGACTATGATGAACTGGATTTGTTTTCAAAGCCAAGTGCATTCAGGATGAAGAGTGTGGAGACTCTGTGCCTGTGCAAGTAACAAATGGCCCATGAGATCAGGCTAGAAAGATACTCAGAGAGAGGTCCTCTCTGTTAGGGCCAGGGTCCAGTCTGGGAATGGCATGGACTCCTGCTAAGAACTGGGGGAACAAAAAGAGAAACAACACTTAAATGAAGTCCTAAGCCAAGGAAAATGTGAAAATTATAGAAAAGATTCGTCAAAGAAACTGGGATTTTTTTGGTTTTTTTTTTTTTTTTTGGTGAGACCTTTATGAAAGTCCATTGTTTTACAGCTGCTGTATCTGCAGAGGAGGAGGAACTGAAGGATGGTTGCAGTGCAGCACCATGCCACAAGATGGCAAGAACCAGAAGCTGACCTCAAACCAGAATTCAGTTAGAACAGTGCAATTACATTAAAATTTGAAGATCCAAACTGCCAAAAATATAACATTAATGAAACTGGAGGTTGTTTCAGAAGATTTCTGTTCTTTTCTTTGCTCTTTGGCCTGTGGTTCTTCAGACAAAATCTAATTTTTACAACACATGACACAAGGAAGAGACAAATAGCCTCTGCAGTACAAACTCTTCTGTGTCCTCCTAATTATCTGTCTCTTTGTTTGAAGAAACATGGGGAAAATCTTGTTTTCTCTGTCAATGCTTGTCATCTTAGTTTCTTTAACCTCCATTTTTCCTCTTTTTTTTTTTTTATTTCATGCCATACTTTTTCTTGCTGTCTCCTGAACTTTAAATTTAATAAATTATCATCTTTTTTAACAGCCTTCCAAGTCCCTGAACATATTTACTTGCTCTGTCCCAAGATTTTCCTTATTCTTTCCAACACCAAGTGAAAGACCACTCTTTTGGTCTTGAGGGGATGCTGAGTCCAAGCTAAGGGCAATCTCTCATTGTCAGATAAGAATCTAAGCTATAAAAGTTCCAGGAACTTTATAAAAACCACAGCTCTATTCACGGTTTTAGTTTTGGTCTTTGGGGACAAATGTCTACATTGCAAACACAGCAAGCCCACATAGCGTTAAGATTCTTTGTCCTGCCTCAGTACAGCAGTTGCATTAGATCACCTCTTGCAATCTTCTTCCAGCGGTATGGTTCTCTGATAATTTGCAACTGTGTTGATAGAGTCAATGCAGAGGGCAAACACCCGAGAGGAGCAGCTCTCCTCCCCAAGGGTTGGACTGTGGCTGAAATGAATTGACAGGCCAGTGTTAGACAGTTTGCACAGTTGTGTGTGTTCTATGAATGAACAAAGACAAGAGATACCCTGCAGCTGGCAGGTTTTGCCAGCTCCACATTTACATGCAAAGTACTGTTCTTAATGATGTTGGGCTATATGACCTCCTGAGGTGTTTTCCAGCCTCATTTATTCTATGAGTCTATGAAAATTACATTAAAATTACATTAAAAAAACAAAGATTCCATAGAAAGCTTTCATTTCTTTCAAATGGCTTGATTTCTTCTTAATAACCTCACTGGGGAAATTTCTGAAAATGTTGAGAATTAAATGTTGCCCACCTCTGCTTCGGCAGGTGACAAATACTGGTGAAATAACCCTCAAGAACAGGCTGTGGCTCTCACCGTGCCTGACTTTGCAACCCTGAGCTCATGCTGAGCAGTGCTTACTCCTTAGAGTCATTTCGTCGAAGCCAGCGCGAGTCCAAAGTACACTGCCCACGCTGTGGGTCAGGTCTGCGTGTGCTGTGTGTAAGGGCTGAGGAATCTGGCACCCAGCACACGCGGTTCACTGTACGGTCGGTCCCAAGCCCAAAACAAATACAATTGGTGCACTTTAAACATCTCACCCCCTTTGTGAGCATCTAGCGACTACAGCCTTTATTTGTGTGCCAGCCTTTTCACATCGCCTGAAAATTTCAAACAATTTCATAGCCATGGGAGTGCTAATTAAAACATTCAGCAGTTTAACTGTCTGAGCAGTGTAAATATGATGTAAAAAGAAAATTAAAGAGCATTTACACAGATGCATACTTGTTCATTGTAGCTATAAAATCTAGCTGCAGGGACCTGGCAAGAGCAAGAGTCTCTTATTCTTCAAAACAAGTTATTCAGCAAAAAAATAGACACCAAGCTTTAGCTTGGAAGAGTTACCCTTTGTTAGGTTCGTTTTTTATTCATTCCTCCAAAGCCACACTTCCCTACTTTTTCCTGGTTTATAATTCTGGTCACTCAATTTACTGCTGAAATTGGTTAAGAAATTATTTGAAACAAAATATTTGTTTCACACTCTTGAGGTCACAGTCCACACACAAAATTTTTTTCCCTTTTACTCATGCAACAGTGTCTTTTGGACAGTGATTCCCGTCACAAGGAATAAAATCCCCTGAAAAATCAGTGACAGGCTATGCCTAGGATAGGGAAGGCATTCTGGGGAATCTTATTTTCCAGCACTGGTTGATGTTTCAGTCTGGGATTTCAAGAACACTGACTACAGTTGTTTACACTGCAAAGAAAGGAGCTTTTTGATCAGGGGAAGCTGAGTCACTACTCCCTGTTAGTTTTATCATTTCGCAGAGAGCGAGAGCTGATGCCTGATCTTTCTCTGACCTTTTATTCAAACTTTTTTTCTACATTCCCAGGCTGTTATATTCTGTTTAATCATGTCTCTTTGATATTCAGAAGGATCAGATACTTTTTCGTTTGGTGTTACATGATGTCATAGGCAAAACCAGAATAAATCCCATGAGGTTAGCCTCCGGTCAAAACGGTTCACTGAGAGGATGAGACTCAGTCCTAGAGACTTTTTTCTGGGTCCTGAGCTATTTTCGGGGCGGGCTGGGGGGAGGAGGGGGGAAGGGAGTGAACTGGTTTTTTGTTTTGTTCTGTTTTGTTTTCCCACAGACATCGTAAGACAAACAGACCATGGGTCAGGTAATGTAAGCAACAGACTGCAAAACTATTGCCAAAAATTGTAACCACCCAATCGTCTCTGAAGGAAAAAATTCATTTAAGTGACACATGTTAATAGTATTGAATTCAAAACACTTGTTTTGACATCCAGATGTTGGAAAGTGCCATATCCTGATTAAAACAAAAAATATATTTTCTGGTCTTTCAGATCTTCCTTCCTTATTTTGATCGCAATTCAAGTTTTGGAGAAATTCTTTCCCACTACTGTCCACTGATCACATCTCTGAAGTATTTCAAAATTTTAACTTGTTTCCTATAAGGAAAAAATGGAAAGCATAACCACAAATATTTATGTTAGTGTCAGTGCTTATTATTGGAAGCTTAGTTCAGACTGCTGCAGTACCATTGAAAGAGCATACCATCAGATATGGCTTCCAGCTCCTCCAAGCATTTAAGAATAGCCTCAACACACACGATCTTTACAACCTGGGAAAGACAGAGTATCCCAAATGGAAAGGTGTGAGCGACATGCAGAAATGTCGCCATGCAATTGCTTCCAATTGGAAAGTTTTCAGAAAGTATGGCAGCATCATCAACAGGAATTAACTCCAGGCGCAAGTTGCCTTTGGAGTGCCTTGCTCATGGGAAAACAAAAGAGCAAGATTTCGATGTTAATTCCTTCAGGGCAGGCACTGCCACTAGTGATCTTCTGCAGCTAGGTGGTTGCTTAGCTCTCTGCTACCATATCAGGACTATAAGATGGTGGTGAGGGAGAGGGGAATCTTGGGACAGGGAATTCAGGCCACAGTACAGTAAAGCCTGTTTGGCTTTTAATACTTTCTAAGGGCAGAGCAGGTAAGTGGTGAAATTCCCAAGTTTATAAAACTTTATTGACTGATAAGATGGGGGCTGTCTTTTTAAGAGGAAAATGTCACCAGCGATCATGATGCCAATGCAGAGTTCCCTTTCCACAGCAGGCAGCCCGTGTTTCCCTAGCTGACTGCTGTGTGCACTTCTTGTGCTTGTCCTTCCTTGTGGGGATGGCATTATTCTTAATAGTGATAAGAAATGAAAAGCCGTTACACTACTGAATTCTACAGTAATAATGGGGAATATAATTAACTAAAACAAATAGGTATGGGATAGAAGGCTCAGTAATGTTTCCACTAGCCTGCCTACTTTTCACTTTTCCTTTAAACATGATAGCCTAGATCCCAATGTTATTCCTGTGACAAAAGATTCTCTTTGTAGTCTTACTGCTGTTGTTGTAGTCTTACAGCTAACTCTATTTGATAAATAAAGCCTTACAACAATAGCGAGGGTTTATGCAATGTTCTAGCTTGCCTTTTATTCGCTGTCTCAGACTGCTTTACAACAAAGGCACACAATACTCCCCTACTGCAGGAAAGCCTTCTCCCACTCTTCCTTCCCAGGTGGATAATGCCTTTTCAGATGGGAAAATAAGGGCCCTTCTTTTAACAAAGGTTTTCAAATCTAAAACAAAGGGAGCTAACTGCTAGGAAGTTATTGAAATATAAGGGCCATAACAATAACAAAGACAGACAGCATCTTAGTAGCATAATCAAACACTAAAAGAAGCTTGGGGCATGGTCAAGAACAGAACTCAAGTTCCCCCCATCCTTAGATCAGAGCCATGACCACAACTATATTCAATTTCCCTATTTAATATATTTTGGTACATTTTCACCTATCAACCAAGCAGCCTCATTTTCCGGAATTTTAAGGTTTATGGCCCATTTCAGTTTCTTCCTCTACTTTATGGGAAAGACACATTGCAAATATTGAGCAACGTCTTGCAAAGTCTTGTCCTAACCTAACACGACTGAGCAGTGTGGGAGGAGGAAGTAATGACTTCCCCCTGACCTGTGTAGCTGACATGAAGTCTGCCAAGAATCACAGTCTCTTTGCTCAAGGGAACACAGGAGCAACTCTTCAGAGAGGAGGCGGGGGGGGGGGGGAGGTTAAAGAGATGGGGGGGAGTGTGTGGGGCAGAAGTATGTCTCTACCCCCTCCTGTGCTCCATGTGGCAGAAAAGAGTGGCTGCACCACTTAAAAAGAAGTAGTAAATTCCTCTCCACCTTTTCCCCACATCAGTAGTTCTCCTGTGAAGGGTGGGGCGGTGTAGCTTTGCACTGCTGCTTCCCGGACTGGTACAGTTTTGCAGTGCCCACAACGTGGGGTAGCGTATAAAACACAGAGTCTAGCCCATTTGGAAAAGAAAATGGTTTTTCTACGTAGCCAGAAAGACAGAGCTGTGCTGTAAGGATGGAATTTCACAACAGAACAAAAATAAAGCACAGCGCTGTTCCAGAATTTCTTGATTCTTATTCTAAACAGTAATAAACCCACCTCCCAAACCCCAGTCCGGACGAAATATTAGCATTCCCTCCGCTCTGGTTACAGCTCACATCCCTCTTAATACCTCTTGCTCTGCCATGAACTATTTGTATAAGAAAGGCTTATGTTTGAACTGGAATTGGCACAAATAGTTACCCATTGGATATTCCTTTTCTGCAGAAATCTGATCTCTTTCAGTGCTTCACAAATCACAGAATCCACTAAGGACAGAAGCCTGTGTTTTCTTCTTCTCCAAAGAGAATAAAAAATCGTCAGTAACCCTGACAGCTTCCTGTAGTGTGGCTCTCACAGCTTATTCCAGATGAGCCGAACATTAAACTTGCCATAAAAATGTTATGATGGGAGGATGTATCTCCCACAGTACTCAGAAATTATTTAGTGAGTTTTACCATCATCACCCTCAGGCTGTAACCATTTCCCAGCTCTTCTGAGAAGTGAAAACAGTAAGAATAAACTTAAAAACAGACCACAACAATGACAAATAATAGCAACAATTATCATAGGCAGCAAAAATGATACAAACTGAACACAGAAATGGCCGTTGCTTCTGCATGCTTTGAGAACAACTTGACCTCACCTACTTGGGCACAGGGAAGCCACTGAGAGCAGTTTGCAAGGATTGACCCAAGCGTGTGTGCCGGCAGGACTAAGCGGCAGCAGGGAGGCTGGCCCTGTGCTCTTAGCAGGAGGATGTGCTTTATCCCTGCCTCCGCTACGTACTCACTGTGAAATCTTAGTGACTCAGCTGGCCCCAGGTTTCTCTCTGCATAAAGCTAAAGCGCGGCACGCTCTCTTTACCCGCTCTCGGCTCACTTTACAGTGGTGTGTATGAAATGCCCAGCAGAAAAAATGAATATTCGTGACCTTTATTGATCGCTGTGAGCTATCAGCTGCTGACATCTGTCAGGTTGCCTCTGATTTCGCCAGTGATTGTCTTCTCACCAAGCAGCTGCTGCTCCTTTATAGTCTATTTGGTTATGTCATCATTAGCTGTTTAAATATGGGTAAGGAACCTTAAAAATGCTTTATGCTCTCAAGAGATCTGGAATTTCTCAAAAAAAAAAGTTCTGATGTTTCTCAAGCCTCCTTCCTTTCCCCTTCTGAAAAGGCTTTAAAAATGTGGAATGTTGTGGGAAATTACTTAGAATGTAATAAAAATGTACATGTTAAAAAAAAAAAATCTAACTCACAGCTTCCTTGGCTGGAGTGATGTCCCAGGGCTGGATCCAGCTCAGCAATGCTCTTTGGCCTTTCTTTAGTTTTCTCTTTCCAGGACCACATCCCTCATTTAGTCTCTGCTTCCAGGACCCTCTCTCTCACCCACACACACCACATAAATACACAGACACGTACAGCTCTGACACACGTTTCTTTCTGTGGCACAGGATACCCCCAAAGCTTCTTTTCTCCTTTACAAAGTTCAAGCAGCCCCTGTGCAGAGCACCTCCCTTGTCTGCTTTCTGGTCTCCAGCTAGACACAAATAGTCCAAAACAGGGTTTATTTACTGGATCTGCTTTTTTAACCATTTGGTCACTGTGTCATTCATTTCTCCTCCAAGTATATCTTATAAAAGGTAACAAGAACACTTCTGGAAAGTACCTGCTGTTCAGGGCTTTCTTGTATTTTGCAATGTTATTTTACACATATATGCTTATAGTTCACCAAAATTCCTCTGACAAATAACAATTGAAAATAACTTTAAAAAATGTGGATGTTAACTTTACAAAAGGACTTACTAAGGATTAAAAAATATTTAAATATGTAACAGGGAGTTACTTCAAGGTTTTGCAAAATAAAAACAGCCCTGAATTTTATTATTTTGGTAACAATTTTAACTTTCTTCTCCAGAAGTAACTTCAAAAAGTGCAGTGTTCAGAGCTATACGTACATGAGTCATTCTCACCACCTCTTTTATACCCCTAAATATTTCTGCCGTTACCATTTACCAAATAGCATGTTGTTTACGCCTTTTTCATAAAAAAGCAGAACATCTTTCTAATTAAAAGATCTATTGAAGACAATAATTACTATCCAAATGAATATTACAGACTTCAGCTTGCTGACTTGAGGCTCAGTCTGAATTGAATGACTCACATGTGATTCAGCAGTGTAAAGATGGGCTTTCAAAGCCAGTTAAAAGCATGAATTGAGGAAAGCATTTCATGACGAGACTCAATTCTAAGCATGTAATAGGAAGTTGATTAGAGTGTTTGCATGCTTAAATACAGGCTTTAGTGCCTTGCTTGGTCATGCCATAAATGTGTATAGCTTAGATACGTAAATAGTTTAGAAAACACTGTGTACTTAAAATAACTTTTTACCCTTTAAAAGCTCTTGCCCATTTCAAATTTTCCATCTCTTAGGCAGTATTGCCATTGAAGGACACAGAGCTGAGTATGCTAAGCCCCTGGGGCTACCCAGCTCCTGAAGTAACCCACTTCGAGTTGCTCAACATGCCCCTTCCCACCACAGCGCATGGCCTGGACTTGCTTGTAATGAGCAAAATTCCCACCACACTGTAGGCACTGCTAAATTCCCACTCAACTCTGATCTGGGAGATTTGAAGAAAGGTTAAGGAGGGACCTCCACAAAGGGTGAATTTCACCTACTAAGAGCTTCTGTGCTAAAGCTTGCAAAGCCCAGCTTGCCACCACACATGGCCTGCAGCGTGGGGAAGAAGCTCTACAGCTGAACACAGTAGCAAAGGCAGAAGGTCTCCCAGTCTTGTAAGTCTTATTGGTTGCAGTCATTTTATTCACATTTCGGAGGCATTGCTTTAGGGAACACAAACCCTTCTGGATGCCCTCATAAGTCCTTGCAAGCCTCCTGAGCTGATGGGAACTGAAAAGGGGTCATACTTTCTCTGCACCGCACTAGTCTTTCCCGGTTGATGGCCAACACTGACACGATACTGTTTTCCAGGATAGGTGCTCTTTGGATGAACAGCTCCCCAGTAATGCTACAAATGCAGTTGCAAAGAGAGAAAGCTGTAGTACGTCGCTGCTATTCTTTCACATTATGATGCTGATGTATTTACAGAAGTATGGTGTTATACTTCGACACAAGACCAAAGTGCTGCTAGACATGCTACCAGGCTGAAACAAACTATCTGCAGACAAAAAGGAGCCAGCAACAGCCTCGCATGGCGTGGTTTCAGCAGAAACCCTCTCCTGGGCATGTGGGATCTAGCTGGGGTCCAGAGCCGGGGACAAGGTGGTGCTTAGGGGCTCCAAGGTCACCTCCTCCTTTGCCTCTAGTGCTCTTCACGGCATGACAAGCTCTGTGCACAGAGACATGGTGATGGGGAAAATCTCTTCATCGCTAATATGTAATCCACAATTTCTACAGAGGCTGTGTTTTTGTTGTGAAATGTAGTAAGAAAAAATGGAAAGCGGCTACACTCAAAGCAAATCAACATTGTTTCCCCCCATTTTCAAATTGCCTGTGTAACTAGGTGCATTTAGAGGCTCACTGGACACTTAGGGGAAGGGTGTTTTCACACAGGACCTTTACTTCGTGGCTGCATTGTCAGTGTGAGGGTTCATACCAGGTCCCAAATGCTTCCTGGCAGAGAAGTGTGACTTTTCTCTGTAATGTGACAAGAAATCTTTTACAGATGTTGACGTGACCACAGTGGACTCAGAGTAGCTGCACACGGGCACCTTGTCAGCTGTGATCAAAGAAGCACTTGCCAGAGCTCAGCAGATGAATGTAAATGGCTCTTTCCAGTCCTCAGTTTTCAAACCACCCTTCATAAGCCTTGATCTGGATGAGGGCTGCAGCAGTGGAAGGTCACCAAGGTGATTAGAAACTCTTAGTTGTTGCATCTGCTTTCCAAAAATTCATCCAGCAGAAGAGACCTTGCCAAGATGAGAGCCACATAGGCTTGTGGTAGAGGTGCGAAATGGCAAGAGAAAAGTACAAGATCAGGTGTCCTGATACCAGAGGAGTAATTTTAGATCTACTCACACATCTGAGAACAGCATTTCACCCATTGACTTCTTGATTAAAAACGCTTCAGTCACTTTCTGGAAAGATGGAATTCCCTTAAAAGCTCTGGCTACAAAAATAATTTGCTAGTTCCTGCTGCCACAGCAGGACTAGAGTTTGCAAAGAAGGTTTTAGGGACCCAGCTCCTACTGGCTTCTAGAGACTTTTGGAAGCCAAACTCCTTGAGGTGTTTCTTCTCTAAGACACCATGGGGGTAATTCAGCAGGCTGTGCATACCAAGTAAAACAAACTCTGACATCTCTGCTCTGAGTTGTAATAGTCCCTTCCTGTGTGCTGTTGAGTACTCTGACATCTAGAGTACTAGATGACTACTAGTGCCATCACTAGGAAGATGTCTTTTCGAACAATTCTTTCTGAAATTCCTTGCAGGCTGAGAGTGTGTGTCCTCTAGGGCCTCACCTGCACTAGGAGCAGTTTGCTGGTATACAAGGTGTTGGCTATGCATTATAAAAAATACAGGCTATTTCTGCCCCCAAATGACCACAGTCTGAGTGAGAGGAGCTTTACAAAACCTATTTGTACTGAAAAGCTTTTGTGTTTGTGCAGCAAAATAATTCTCCAGGAAATTGTGTTGAGGTTTGACTGCAGCTGATAATTTAAAGTTAATCTAAATAATATTTGCAGATGAGAAAACATGACAGTATGCAAAGGAGTACCAACAGTCCACTACAGAGAGCTCTCAGAGCAGCAGCCCAAAATTATTATGGTTTGCTGGTAATGCCACGCATGGTTTGGTAGTGCAAGTCTAAATATAATATTGGTGGGTATTGGTGGGCGTTATTCATCTGCCACAGCTTGTCACTACCACAGTATATGACACAGAAATGAAAACAATAACTCTGTAATGACATCCAAAAATCTCAGTGCTTTCTACAAATACCAGCTACATCTCAGCTACATAGAATGCTCAAAGCCTCCCGGAGAAGAGCTGGGAGTGGAGGACAGCTGTGCTTGTCTTTTTTAAAATTCCTAGTTCGGGTTTTGGAGTTCATCTGAAGGAATGACAGTAAGCAATCAAAGAAAAAGATGGGTAATACTATAGCTGATTGTACTGGAATGTCTTGGAAAAGAAACTCGTGGAATCACTGAAATGTCATTTTAGTGCCAGCGTGAAAATTACATCCAGATTACTTCACTTGAACATTAATGACACTGGAGAGACAGGCAACATTAATTGCAGTTTGTGCTATAACCTAAGAAATTAGTGAATGCACCTGCCTTGCATAAATGGCAGCACTCTGCCTGCTATGAAATTACCTCTTAAACAAACACAGGCACAATTTACTGAGGCTGCTTGTATGTCAGAGAGATCTGCTCCACATGGCACAGGGAACTGAACTGCACAAGGTGGCCGGTAGTACTACCGCGTTTGAACTTTATAGTGGATGGCAGGCAATCTAATGGGTAATTAAGCAAAGGGCTGTTCTACTACTCAGTTTTAACGAGGACTGTATTTCAAAGGTTGAAAGTATGGAAAAGTATTTGGATACGATTTGCTGAGAGAATTACAAGGAATCTCAGTGCACACATAAGGACGATGCTGAGATGGAAGAATAGCTGACCATTTTGTCTGAGTAAACTATTACATAACAGCTAAGCTATAATAAAACCCCGATTCCAAATCAAATAAGTCTCCCAGACTGCTTAAAATGAGTCACCAACAGCTTTATAAACATACAAAATACTTGACAAGGAAGTCTCTGATAATTTTTTAGTAATTATGTCTGTGAATTGTTCTCTGTTGACATCACTATTAGAAATGGTTTCCCATAAGTTTGCACTGCCTGTTAACATCTGCTCATTAATCACCGAGGCTTTGAATATTTCTTTCATTACAACTTTATTAGAGAGTTTACACGATCCTGAATCTGTTTGTTCAGAGAGATGTTTAATTAGCACAGAAACAATAGCTGAAGACAATACAGTTTTATTTTGTATGGATTTTTACAGCTTCAAAAGCCTCTTAACAAGACATGATTTCACAAGACAGTCACAGATGATGAAATATCTGTGCATCTCAGAAATTTGTAAGGAAGAGAAAACCATTTTTCATGGGCTTCAAGGACACTTTCAAGCCTTGTCTGTGGTTTGAACAAAACAATAAAAGTTTTGCACTGAAGTATGATTTGGAAGCAAATGCAGAGCCAAAGCTAGAAGGTCATGCAGTGTTTTCTTAAGACAGTCCTACAGGGCTGATACAGTGAATAGATAAAATTGGCCTAAAAATGAACATGAAAAAGGAAGGATATAATCAGGGCCTGAGGAAAGAAGATCATCCCTGGGAATATGATTTTTGAGGAGAGAGAAGAGTCTAACAGTTACAACACAGTGTTTTGGAGGCAGGAAGGTCCTAAGTTCAATGGCAGCTAAAGTATCACCACAGACAGTTCACTTGACCTCTGTGGTACCTCAGTCAGCTAAGCTGTAAGACTGGCTTCCATGGAAATCCAGATGTTGCCTCTGAATTAAACTGTCCTGAGTAAATAAGTTACCAGAAGAACTGCATATCTGAAAAATGTCTTAGCCAGAGGTTACTAAAGGATATTACTAATGACAGACAAATGAGGAACATCAGAGACTGCTGTATTTGTAGCTACTTCAGCCAAGGATGCTACTTTATGTAATGCTTGAAGGAAAATAAATAATGAGTTTCATTATACTATTAAGAAAAAGAAACCCACAGTGCAAAGACAGATGCTACTGTTAAAAGAAAGCTTTCGGAAACAGCAAACCTATAGTGGTCACTCTCAGTTGTTTTATTAGGCTATAAAAGTGCAAATGAAATCCCACGCAGTCTGTCTTGCAAGACACAAAACTAGGACCACTCACGGGCAATGCTTATGGAAAGAAAACATTTCAGATGCCCAGTAAACTCTTGTTCTGCACTACCTACAAAGAGGCAGATGCTAGCCCAATCAAGAAAAGGAATCGGTGGAAAGAGCCTGTGACTGACTCCTGTGACAATCATATTTATGGAGGACTATATGTAATGTCATAGCATGACCATATGTAGGACCGCATCATAGATTAAACCACAGAAGGAAGAAATGCAATCAATGGTGATCATAAGCCCCAAGACAACTGGCAGATCTCTGGGTCTTAAGATGATGTTTTTCAAGTCCTCGTGCTTGCTTAATTTGTATTTTTTTTTTTCTGTAACTCCTTCCTTCAAGGAGTAGAGTGGCAAGAGCTCCACCTGGGATGGGTTGCTATATTGGAGTGGGATGGACTTTGGTGTTTACACCTTTCTTCGACACAAGCAGCTTTGGTTTGAAAATAGCATCTAGAAATGAGCAGGGATTTTGCCATTTTTTTATTACGTGCAAAATGCTAGGAATGTTTAAAAGTAACAGTAACCAAAGTAACAGGGAATAGGAAATAGGAGAGACATTTATCCCCTTAGAAACAGCTTTATTCCCCTTGCATTTCTACAGGAGCATAGACGTTTTCTGTCTGCTTTGGCACCAAAAGCAACTTTTTCAAACATCAGGAATTTTTCTGCCTTTTACAAGGGCTGCATATATTGGATGTGAGAGTTAAGAAAATGAACTTCAGTTTTAAAACACTTTATCACTGCTACCAGCAGGACAGTGTAACAAATACGACATTCTCTCAAATGAGACAGGCTGTGGAAGAAATATATAATTTCACAGCATTCTGAAGTGTTTTTTTTTGCTTTGTAACTAGTTCCTGTTTTGTCAGATCCTCTCATCTAATGACATCAAAGCAGCTGAAAAATGTGGACTAGGTTAAGATGAATGTATGTGTCACTTGTACTCCCCTAGTTGGGAGGTAAGTACAGTTCAGCATTAGAAAACAGGCATTTTTATTGCGACAGTGATCCAGCAAAATCAGTCACAAGGGACCTGATCCAAAGTCCATTAACATCCACGGAAGATGGAAGTTTTTCCACTGATTTAATAGGCTTTTAATCAGACCTACTGCCTTTTCTACAATATCCACCTACTCTGATCTTTCAAAGAGAAGATTAGTACAAAGCAAAAGATGTACACGCTGCCATGAAGGTCATATTCACTGACTGGCTATAACATATGCTGTAGACAGAATTTCGTGTACCTCGAGTTGACATCAGGAACAATTTAGAGTTAGAGAAGAGTATTGAATAACAGGCTTTTAAATACAGTAATTATAAGGTCTTTGAAACAAATACTAGTACTGTGATTTGGGAAGCCTGAGGAATTTAATCAGCCATTCTTGATCTAATTGCCAGTGTGATTTTCACTCTATCAGATGCAAGTTGTAATTGGTTTTGAAAAGTTTGACATATGATAGGCTTCTGGGTTCTCCTTGTTTAAATACTTTATTTATTTTATCAGACAACTTTCTAAGCACAATAGGTAACTTGGTCTGAAACTCTCACCCTTTTTGCTAGGACACAGTCAAGTAGATGATGAAATGACTAGAAGCTCTGGAAAGTTATCACAGCAAGTAAGGGCTGAGGTTTTGATAGTTGCAAAGGGCCAGAAATCACTTTCTGTTAATATCCAGAATTTTAATTTTAATGGAGAGAAAAATTAATCTTTGTCTGAAATCCCACAGTACAAGGACAACTTCAGGAAAATGAAAGGAAATGCCGCTTCCTAGAGTGGAATTCATTGCTGCAGGAAGCACTGGAGTCAAATACTGTGTCTGGATTGCTACAGGACTGCAGTGGCACTACTAATAACAACTGTAATTTCAATTTACAGGCTCAGTCCTCCACAAG
Source organism: Charadrius vociferus (assembly GCF_000708025.1). Taxonomy (NCBI): domain Eukaryota; kingdom Metazoa; phylum Chordata; class Aves; order Charadriiformes; family Charadriidae; genus Charadrius; species Charadrius vociferus. The sequence goes on from NW_009646856.1 coordinate 2,773,374, forward strand.
TGGAGTCCTTGCAGAATCTGGGCTTAGATCTGCAGATTTGCCAAGGCAGGAATCTGTGTTCAGAATTATCCATGCAGACAAGGGAAAGAGATAAGGAAGGATGAGCTGGCACAAATGTTGTGGGAGGCTCCATCAAAAGTTGATGCCCCCCCAACCAAAATATCAAAGGGTTTTGCTGCCTCACTTGGGTAAAAACTCTTTTTTCACGTGTGGAAATTGCAAGCATAATTGCAATTCAGGGGTAATGCATCTCTCAGTCTTCTGTCCCTCCTAAATTCGGCATGATGCAGGGACTTAGGAAAGTCTTGGGTCTGATCATGTGTTTGCACCTCTTCCTATACAGCAGAAAATGGGAAAGTGCTTTCTGTCAATGGAGGAGCGCAGAGAAGGGAACATAAGTAGGCTGTAAAGAAATGTGATGCAACATGATCTGGGCCTGATCCAGAGCTCAGCAGAGCCGATGGAAAGACTCGTAATGAGCCTTGGATCCCGCTCCAGAGGGATCGTAACCATGCTCCACGGGGAGCCCAGGACCCACCTTCACTGGCTGCACAGCGTGCCCTTGTCTTCATGCCAGGCAGAGCCGAACCCTGCCGAAATGTTGTTTGTTATTGTTATTGTTATTGTTATTATTGAAAGAAGTATTTTCACAGCAGCGAAGGTCAGCTACGAATGATGACTCACTTGCACCACAGATCTACACAAATAGCATGTGCTAAGATTACCATCTGGTATAACAATCTACATCACAAGACTCCACATTTCCTGTTACCCAGGGTAAGTAAATTTCAAGCATGAGGGAAAATTTTAGCAAGTTTCCCCAAGTACCTTTGCAGAAAGAATAATGTGGCTTACACAGAGGGGGGAAGAGAAAGGGAAATTATGAGGTAAACGCTATTCCCCTCCCTCCTGCCCCCTCATCTCCCAAGAAGAAAAACATATTAAGTTTGCAGTTCTCATTTCTATCGTATTTAAAAAGTCAAATCTATGTAATGAATACCTGCCTGGAGGGAGTCCAGCGGGATGCTGACAGCCAGGCTCTCTGGACAACTGTGTGAAATGGAGGGTGTACGTTTCGCTCACTCCCTCTCTCTCTCTCTCTCTTGCCCTTTCTCCATCTCTTTTTTTCTTATTATTTATTTAACGTCAGGACAGTGCCCACACCTGCTGCCACTGTGAAGGGCGCTGGACCCCGGCATCACTGAGAGCACTCTCCTCTGTGCCCGGCTCAGCCTTGTGGCAGGGGCGCAGCCAGGCCCATGCCAGGCTGAGCTGCCCTCAAACTGGAGGAAGGGCCCTGCCGCAGCCTGGCAGCAGGGATGTGCACACAGGGGGCCTGTCTCGCTGGGGACACTAGACAGGCAGCTTCCCAAGCAAGACACAGATGAAAACACAGAGATGGAGCAAATGCCTATTTCTGTGGACACCAGCCGCCCGGCTGTGGCAGCAGCTGAGGGTCTTGTCCCAGCCAGAATGGCAGCTGCTAGCGTTGCATCCGCCCAAGAGAGCAAGGGGGAAAAAGGCTTTCTGTGACAGTGCTTAGCTTACGCTTGCAAGGTGTTGGGGGTCATATTTATTGTTTGATATAGTTTCCCAAAGCCACTGAGCATCACTTGGTTCCATCTCCCTCTGTCCTATCTGCCCTTCTCATCACACCCACGTGAGGGGAGGCCATGTCCCTGCTGGAAGCCCTGTCCCTGCTGGTTTCAAAGCAGGGCACTGAAGCCACCTCCCAGGGTGAAGCTTCAACCCTGCAGCCTTTGCGGGTTGCCAAACACCACAGCTCCAACCTGCCATCTCATCCCTCTCCTCACGGGTCCCGGTCACCTCCCATGAGCCGGCTGCTGGCCAGCCAGCCAAGGGACACAGGCTGACTCCTCCTCCAAAGAGGCTCCCAAAACACGTGGCTCTGGGATTTGGCAGGAGCTGAAAGAAAGACCTGAGCCCCGGGAGGAGAAGTAGATAAGTCTTTTCCAGACAAAACAGAGGTGAATAAAGCAAATAAATAAATAAAGCTGGGCAAGGCACCGGATGCCAGAGGCGCTGCGCATGAGTGAGGTGGCTGGGAATCCCCTTTGGGATGCTGGCAAGTGTTTCTTTGGCCTCAGGGAGGTAATGATGTCTCTCACCGTGACTCAGTGCCGTTCAACATCAGCTGCAGAGAAACAGGCCTCTGCAAGGACGAGAGAGATTTCATCTCTTGCTCACATATCAGCCAAAATCTAGCGCTCGGGAGAAGGCTTCTTTCTTTCTGTTCATTTATTTGCCTGGTAAGGGCTGCAGCCTGTGCAGCAGGCTGAAGATATCAATACACAGGGAGACAGCAGGGCGAGAAACACAGAAATAAAATGCAGCAGCAGAAGAGCCCTTTTTTCCCAGCCATGGGCACCCCTCCTGCCTGCCCTGCCCTGCCCCGGCACACCCCTTCCAAATTTCCTATCCAAAACTCTCCTTTCCATGACTCACACATGTTTTAAGCCATCTCAGGGTCAGCGCTGATGCCCAGCCATGAGCAGATCTTCGGCCAGGATAAACTGGTGTAGCTCTGTCAAACAAGCCCGAGATCAGTGTCATCTGGGGAGAAAGCCCTTCTAAGTGAGGAACTCTGTATCAGTTTCCTCGCCAGCTTTAGCTGTCGATCTTGAAGTGAAAGGGAAAAGATCAGACCAGTGAAAGGGAAAAGGACAGCTCTTCCTCTCTGCTCTGTGTAGGTCTAGGACTCCTGTCACTGCCTGCAAAATAACTACTGCTTTCTGAATTAAAAAAGCAATACGTAAGACAAAGACCACGAGTTGAAACTGCACAGCCTGCTTGCTCACCATTTTAATCCATGGCATCAACATAACTCTAACAAAACTGGGATCTATACACAATGTAAGCTGGCAGACCTTTGTATATCAGCTTCTGAATCTCCGTGAAAACTGCTGCCCAGAGGTGCCAAAAGGAGAGATCTCCCATTCTGAGTTGGCCGTTCGGTCTGAACAGCCTGCAAATGCAGGGGCTGCAGCTCAGAGTAAGTAAGAAATCAGGCAGCAAACATGAGAAAAGACTCAATTGTTATACATTGGATTAAAGATGGCCACATTTTTTCCACCCTGTGATCTAAGGAACCTTTGCAGAAATTTCAAAGAATGAAATGCAAGAATATGTATTCGCATGAGCCGGTAATATACACAAAACACAGTAGTGTTCCCTGTGATGTGCACCATCTATTGAATATATACGTTAGTACCACCCAAAGACAGGCCAACAAAACTTTTGTTTCTCATTCTGGTTTATCAAGGCCAGGCTCAGACTTGCACTGCTGGAAATCAGATCTCCTTTGAAACCACTGGACTGAATTAATGCAGCCAATGGAGACCTGGTGCGAAGGCTCAGCATGCATCAGGACCATTTGAGGTGTGACACAGTTGTGCATAACTCCATGTCTTAATGAACTAAAGCAAAAGCTCCCAACCCCCCAATTACTTTGATAATATTTCTTTAAAGGATGATGCACTGGACACAGCAGACGGGAAAAAATTTCAAAGCAGGGCAACTGTAGGGTCGTTACGCTTGCCTTGAGGATGAAAATTAGGGGCGGGGTGGTGGTGGTGCAGTTTTAATGGTGTTTTCTTAGTTTGCAAAAACATTGCCTAAACCCATCTCTGAAACCTCAGTACCAAGAGTACAGATTTCATTAGCAACCCTGCAAGAATAAAACTGTGACTTCAGCACTTCTGAGTTATTCTTAACATATGAGCCATTTTCTGGAGAATCCAAACCTTTGATCAACTTTATGAGAAATACCTGTGACAGAAAGAAAACATTTAATGAGCCAGAGATGTCAATTATGAGCTTTCAAGCAATTTTATACCCTATATAGTGCATATAAACCAATATAGTTTAAAGGCTATTTTATCATTCTATAAATGTCCTAAACTATCCTTTTTAATATTTCAACTTCTTTTCATTCATTTGTTTCAAAGCACGAAAGATAAACCCTTTGCACATGTTGATGGTCTCTCATGGCATAAGGCAAAACAAATTGGGAACAAACCAGCAGAACAGCACAGGGATAGTAAATTTCAAACAAATGAAACACTTCTGTATTTTTTATTTCAATCAAAATTTGTTTAGATGGATAAGCAACTGATGTTGGTTTTGTGATTTCTATGATTTACCCCTTTTTTTATATTCTCCTTTTTGACCATTGTGCTTCAGGATCTGATCCTGCATCACCAATATTAAGGAGAAACTTACCACTGACTTTGGAAAAAAATTGTTTATTGGTCAACATCTTTGAAAGATGATTTTAGACATCTTGATTGATGGTTTTTATTTTTAGATGTCTCACAGTGTCTTGGTTTTTAGAAAATGCTGAATTCTAGTCTCCTGAACTGCACAATCATTGTATGACTTGAAGACAGACGTCCCAAATATCCGTTTGCTTTGGTAAATCTTGCTTTTCAGTCCTGAAGTTTTGGAAAGCTGTCCATCAGCATGCTAAGAACCCCTGACCATTGGTATTATAAGGAGTGATAAAATAATTCTACTTAGCCATTCAAAGCTCATGTAGACCAAATTCTACTTTTTCTCATTATCAGTACACTTTGACAGAGAAACAACAGGATGTTTCCCTTATGCAACTAGTCAAATGTCCTGGAGAGAGAAAATGCTACAACTTCCAAATTAGCTTATGTACTCAACCAACAGACAGCCTAAATCCAGCTGCTTTAAAAGTGCTTTCATTCCTTCTCAGTCTCTGAGCCTATCTGTAATACCTTATGCTTCCATTTTGCGAGGTTTCTTGCAAAACATATTAGCCTCAGTAAGAAATCTTCAATTCCCACGGAGAATTACATTTCAAAATGATGCTCCGTGCTAGTAAGTAATATTTTTCCTGGGCTTCCACATATGGCAATATTTATCTTCAAAGTTTTCCTCTTTGGCTCGTAGGCTGGTTTGTAAACCAGATGGTCTTGTGTGGCCTAATTGTAAGATGATTTGTTGTGTGATTCAGTAGCATTGTTTATTTGTACAGTGGTTTGATGGAATTTGTAAACTGCATAATATTGTTTTACTGTGTTTTCTTTTATGAAAGAGCCACATCTTGCTCTGGCATTTGTGGCGGCGATTATAATTAAATGTAGTTCTCAAGATACTTTGATCTCTGTTTGCTTGCTGCATTAAACTAGTAACATAAAGACACAGTATTTCTCATTTAAGCAGGGAACCAGTGCTGGATTTGAAGGCTAAGTGAACGCACCAAATTTTATCTTAAAAAAACAGAAATACAATTAGCAAAAAAATAAGATGTTAATTGAATGATGGGAATTTGATGGCTTTTCAGCAATGTCAACTTTATGATTTACTTGGAGCTAATGCTTTTGTCCCCATTTTAACAAGCCTCTTTCATATGGTTTCTGCGGAGATGTTTTCTTTGCTTTTTTGAGACAAGAATAGTTTTACCCTACTTGATCACTGCATATGGTGACTTGTATTCATACAAGTATTTCTTAGCTGTGAATATATTTAGGCTGCCAAGTCTATAAAAAGATCTAAGAGCTTTCTAGACTTCCCACTCTGTTTCCATCGTGAAAGGTGCCTTCAGCAGTCTGTTTGATTTCTGGTAGGCAGACTTGTGGAAGGCTGACTGTGACTGAGGACCCAAGAAATATTTTGGAGAACGGGGCTCCAAGTTTAGGAGATTGGGAGGCTTCTTTCACTTTGAGGAACCCAGCTTCAAGCCAACTCAGTTTACTCGAAGTCACATGTATGTCTCCTAGCTATCGATGGTCTATATGGCAAACTGATGAACAAAGTTCAATGCTGTACTCTTTTTCAAGAGATGTCCACACACATCAGATACAAGAAAATCAACACCATGCACTCATCACATTGATACAGGCAAATATCAGAAGGCAGGCTGCAGTAGGAAGAGATACAAGAATCAGGTTTGTCCTTTATCCTCTGGAAGCAGTTCCCTTAAAGCAAATTTAATTTTTTTTGTATGAATTAGGAAGTATTTTAGTACAAAGATGCTGAGCATACAATATCTAGTGTGTAACTTAGAGCAGATTTGGAATAAAACAGAAGAATCACAATCCTCTAAAAAAATCCTGTAATTATTCCAGCAGGAAATATGGGTGCAATGATGATTCACACAGAAAGAGTCTGATTTTTATTTTTAATTTGGATATTTGCTACTTTTCATCCCTTTATACAAACACATTCTGTGGCAGATTACTCTTGAAAAGTTTTCAAAGGAATAGATCAAGATTCAGAGAGAGATGCATACCAGTAAGTAACCCAAGTTCATGATGAAGCTGAAACTAGACTGTGATGAAGCTACTCCCACACAATGCCTGGCCAGCTTAGGGATGCATCATCGTTTTTTTAGTGCCTTGACAGAGATAGTCACTGCTCTTGCACTTTCATAAGCAGGTCTTTGTTTGCTGTAAGACCTTCTCATTCTGCCTGTTCATCGGTGGAGACTCAGCTTACAGTTCTTGTTCTTTGTGGTCATTTTTTTACTGAAGGAGATTCCTCCATGCTTAGATTTTCTCTTAAGTCAGGCAGTGGTTGAACATCAAGTCATGTCTGAACACAGTTTGTCTTCTGTTGAGATCTACCTTATCTCAAAGGGCCATCAGAACTTTATTCTCTTGTCAGGTTGCCACTACTCAGCAGTGAATAAAAGCCCAACTGAAAGTGAGAAGCGCAGCTAAAAACTCCTTTACCAGGCATCTGCCTTCCCTTCCCATTAGCTGGTGGAGGGTATTGGCCCTCTTATCACAGGCAGGAGGGGACTGGGCTGTTTGTGGTGAGACTTGTCATTAGAACACTTACACAGGTGGACCATTTCATGCTACAAATATATTTATTTTTGTTTCTGGAGAAAATATTGTCAAGGCTGAAAACAGTTTCAGTGATTAGCTATTTCTTTTTCCTCAGATTTTTTTTCAACAAGAACATAAAAACCTGACATTTTCATTATTTTATCTTCAGTAACAAAGAAGACGATGACTATTTCACTTGGGGGACATTTTTGCTGTATGCCAGAGGCATGGGGGAGAGGCCAGTCGTCTGAAGAGAGCACATTCTCCATTGAAAAGCTGCAAAGAGCACAACTTCATTCAGTGCTCTGTTCCAGTTATTCTGCAGACTCAAGTAGATGTTGCTGTGTTAATTCAACACAGCTCATGGCTCCGAGCATTTCTTTACAGTCAGGAACACCAGAAACTTGCTTACATGCTTGAAATGAAAATTGATATACTAATCAAACTGCATGACCCCAACAACCTAGAGCGCGTATGCCTGCATTCTGCTCTCAAGCTGAGCTATGAGTGCACAGCGTTTCTGATTGGAGAGTGTAAGGCAAATATACTTACCTGCTCTCTCAGAAGTCAAAGAGATCTCAACAAAGTCTGATAAAACTTTGCAGATAAATTTATCTCTGGGCTCAATTCCAATATCAAAAGTTCAGCCTGAAAACAATTTGAGAAAGCTATAAGCAACTGAAAAGGATAGTTTCCCCTAGCTATAGCCATGTAATATATCCGTGCAATAAATACAGCACAAGAATTGAATCCAGCATTACAGAATATTATTGTCGATCCTGTTGGATGAGATAAAAATGACAGCAACACCTTGTGAAATACACCAATTTAAGTGATAACAAGCTCAATTTCCTTCTTCAGAAAATTGTCATATTCTTCATTTTTCCAGTTTTCAAATATAAATGCAAATGTGTAATACAGATGCTTTAATGTAGGCTACTGCGGCAATCAATGTTCAAACACACATGCTTTATGTGAAGACACCAGTAAAATGGCAAACTGAGCCCGACCAGTCTTAGCCAAATGACTTTAAAGCCTGGTTTGTCCCCTGGTGAAATAGTTGTGCTGGAGTAAAGCTAAAGTAAGAGAATTGGGAATAAGACCAGTCATTTCAACTCAGTTGCCTTCAAAAGTCATTTCCTGCATCCAGCAATACAAGTTACAAAACCAACCTGCTATGGCTGGAGTAACCCAGAAGTGAAACAGTCTCTGAAATTTCCTTTTTTCCCCCAGGGTTCATACAGTAAGACTGCTAAGAATATAACTAGTGAAGCTGCCCAGAAAGCACAAAGATACTTAGCAAATAGAAGGAGAAGTTTATGAATACAGAGAAAACAATATATACATGGCAGTCCAATGCAAATTTTAAAGAGGTCTTTAAATTTACATGCACCACTTCAATCTGTGCATCCACAGAAACAGATCAAGCATGAATTGATTCTTTCCTTTCTTGCTATGTGCATTCTTGCTTGCAGTGGTGTAGGTGGGGTTTTCATATCTGCAGTCTGTGATGCATATTTTCGCACCTACATATTCATCAGCTTCTGAGGGTAGATTTCCCCCAGGGTGAGTGAGAGTCACTAATTCCTCCTACACTGCTTATTAGGGGGAAGAAAGTCTGACCGGTGAGACAGTTGTTTGAATGAGTCCATGAGGGTCTTGTGAAAACCAAGACACAATATTTTTGCATTATTTACATGTATGGCCCACTGTCAAGAGTCCGTTTGAGGCCCTGCTTTGTGCCCAGTCTGCAGAGCACCTGGTGTGTTACAGCACTGCTTTAAGGGACCCGGCACGATAGAAACTCAGGGGTTTAATGCTTGAGATCTCTTCCTCGGTCCTTGGGATACTCCCTGAGATTTCAACTACTTGATAGACACCGTCTGTTACCATAAAGCAGCAGAGCAAGTTTTAATACTAAAATAGGAGAGAGAGGCCAGGAGAGCAGTTAGGTGTGCTTAGCTACAGGAAAAGTTAATTAAGGTCATGTTAACAGCTCATTTAAATTATATCTCCTGACTGATAACAATCTCAAAATGTATCAGTGACTTTCAGTTATTCCTAGGTAAATTTCTACCTCCCTAAAGACACCCCTGTTCCAAGACAACGGATGAGAAATGGAAACAGCCCTTTGTGCTGTGGAAGCACAGCCAAGTCTAAAGCAAAAAGTACAACAAAAAAACAGTCCAGTTTTCCTGCGGCTTTATGTAGGGCCTATACTTTATGCTGACATAAACCTTCTGTTGTGTTCATCTTTCCTGCTCCGCTTTCTGTGACCCGACTTTGTGTACATCAGTTGGCTGTATTTGACACTCCAGATCTGCAGTGATTCACCTCCTGTGTGATATCCACCATACCTGGATATCAATGTAAAAAAAATAAAGTCAGATCATATTCTTATTTACAGTCTTTTCACTTTTTTTGTAACTGTTTCATAGACGAAGCAAAAGAAATAATATATTTCAGAACATCTCCAAATCTAGCTTTCCCTCGCAAATGTTCACACATTGATCCAGACCACCTCTTTGAGAACAGGTTACACACTGCAGAGGAATGCATAACTTGCCCATGAACTGCTGCATATTTTGTCCTTTGTATTTACATTTTTTCTGAAGGAAAAAGAAAGCATTTTTTTCCGGATAAAGATATTTTCTGCTTTTGATGGATGAAATTAGTCTGCATATCCTTGGAGACTGCCAACAAGTTTACACTAGGAACTGGAATGAAGCCATCAATTCATTTCACATGAGTTCCATCAGATGGCAAAAATCCCATCACATAGTCCCATAATGCTGGTCTTCTAATCACTGAAGAATGAGGTGACCTAGGTTGTGGTGTCCCACTACCAATTCTCTGTGAACCACCTTGATGTGTAGGGACACTTTGACTGTCTCTGATTGCCATTACTGTGAATAGCAATTAAATTTATACATTTTTGTGCTTGGGGAAAAAAAAAATACAAGGCTATTCTGTGAGACTTGTATCCTGCATGCTCAGAGCTATTCAAGTGGGAGAACTTCTGGCATCTTAAGCTAAAAGCCTTACACACCCCAGCAGTGAATCTGGTGATTAAAGTTTGGTTATAAACCAGTTGCAGGGATTGAACTTCACTGAATTTTGTAAAAGTGGTTCAAGTTTGAATGCAACATCAGAACCCCAAACACCTGATTTTCTACTTTGGTTAAATGTGGACTCACATATTAACGTTTTGGGTTGATCCATCTCTAATTATCTGGATGAAATAGTATGTTAGAACCGCTTTCTGAGCCTTGTAGTGTACTCCACTGAACAAAAGGAAATGCAGGTCCCATTTGCCATTTATACCTTCCTTGTTCCCTTTCTTGTGGCAAACGTTTTTGGTATGAGTTCCATGGGTCTTTTAATTGGGGCCTGCCTACAGTATGTGCAAACAGTGCCGAGACCCAGAGATCAGTGACCACTGACCCTTCCTCCATTCCTGCCATCACCTTGGTTTCGCACTGAAACACCCATTCAAAGGAAGTATTTGTTTCTTGGACCACCAAATGTTTTAAGAAAGGTTTATACCTCGGGGGTTCTGTAGTAGATTCCAGCAGGTTACTTCATTAAATGTGCATATCAAATTTGATTGGAAGTTCTCATCAGCTTTCTGTTCCATTTAATTTTATTTTTATACAGATGAAGAAATTACTGTTACACCCATACTCACTGACAAGCCAACTACATTACTTCACATCTACTTTATAACCACATATAATTACATAACCTCTCGGTTTATTTTCTTCCAGAACTCATGGCTCCTCATAGAATCTGTTCCATCTGATCTGAGAGGCAGATTTTGGCCTAAAAAATGGTTTTCAAGACATTTACATGGTTTGGGTTTTTTCCTATATTGAATATTCCACATTTATTAACCACAATTTGATTCAAGCAGAGCAGCAAGGCCTTCACTGATACAGTCTGGGGAGGCTGTGTTAGTGAAAGAAAAAGACAAGCCCATCATCAGTTCTGCATAAATCTCATTATCCTGGGAGAGCTTCCATCATTTCAGCCCCACACTGTAAAATCTCTCTTAGCACAGTGTGTTCCCTCCACTTCGTTCCTCTTTAGTTATAGGCACCACAACCGCTTTCCCATCTAAAATTTCAAATCAGCATTCCTCCTAAAAACTTCTTGTTCTTCATCAATTTCAAAAATACAGCAGACAGAATTGCAAAGTATTCTCACTTCACTGCATGAAGGGCTACCTTGCATAAGAATGGGGCTGGCAGATTACATTCATGTCAAAGCACATAGCTGGGTAACTAAAAATAGTTAGAATGAAAATTAGTATCTGGCAGTTTTTGCAGGACCATAGTTTTATGCCAGTACAAACTCACTGAAATCAATTAAGGCAGATCACTGTAAGGCTGGAGCGTAACTGTGGTGAACTGGGCCCTAAGATTGTTTTTAATGCTCATCCCAAGTTACAGCCTTAAACACATATTCATAGACCACAGGGTCCATTTGTTTTAATTTATCGCAACAACGATAAACAATCTGGCATAAACATATTCTTTCTTCATTCCAAGAAATGCGATGCACCCCTTAGACCTCAGAGAAGGCACCAGGAAGAGCAGATGTTCACCCCTTCTTGTCATCAGTCCCTGGTCTGGAAGTATTTTCATATATGATCTTATCAACTTTAAAAGGAATGATTCAGTCTTGCAGCCCACCCTTCCATCAGTTTTATTTATTTAAATGACTAGAGCTGCTGAAGGTCTGATAAAGAAAAGCTGCAGTACCAGACTCCTGAATTCTTATTTGCTTATATAACGCAATTGTCTATTGCAGAGTGCATGGAGAGACGCTTATAACAAACTAAGGAATCCCATTTTCCGTCAAAAAAAAAACCCACTTCCACATGGCTAGATGGCTGCTGCTGGCAAATTAAAATAGCTGAGGCAGTTGAGCACCAGCGTTTCTTGCACTCCTTTAGCCAGTGATAGAAATAGTGGTTGTGTTGGACCGCGACTGTTCGATTCATGGGAGTGGGCAGGGCTCTGCGGGGTCTCCAGTCCAACCTCCTGTTCAGAGCAGGCGTAGCGGGAGCAGGCTGCGCAGAGCCTTGTCCAGCCTGTTTTGAGCATCTCCAAGCATGGAGATGTCATGCCCTTCTGGGCAACCTATTCCATGGCTTGGTCACTTCCACTGTAAAAATATTTTCCTTTCACAAAGCCAGAATTTGCCATGTTCCAACTTGTGTCTGTTGCCTCTTCTCCAACACCCCATCTCATCCCATTGTAGACTATTTTGTACAACACTCAAAATCAGCAGTTTCACTGAGCTCTACTGAAAGACGCAATGGGGTGGGACCATTTAGCGTATGGGCATCGTGAAACAGATCACCTTCTCACCTCCCACAGCACTACAGAAACGAGGAAGAAACTACTTTGAGATCCCCTACCAGAGACTAAAACCCCCAAAACTGGTGACTGCAATAACAGGACTGCCAGGGCATGATTCTGGTGAGGGATCAGGCACAGTGGGGCCATGGGGTAACACTGCTCCTGCCCAGGGCAGTACCTCTCCTGCATACACATGGGACAGCGCTGCTGCTCAGAGCGGTCAACCAGAAGCCACTTCTTGCCTATAGCCCAAGACATATGCTGCAGTGGCAGAGGGGAAAGCAATCCTCAGAGCAGATGTGATTCATGCTCACCCTGGACAGTCGTTCTTCACCTCAGCCTGTGCCGGACTGCATCCAGGTTACACACACTAAAATCACACACCTAATCAGGCTTTGCAGGGATTAAGCGGAGCCAGAGCTGAGGAATCGCCTAGGCCAGATGAACACTGCCATACGAAAGCAACACCAGCATAAATTGAAATAATTTATTTACCACTAGAGCACCACAAAAACAGACATACAATGTGTTAAAATACAGAGTAATCGATCACCGAAGTACAACACAGCTGTCCTTTAAGTTCCTTTTTTTTTTTCTCCTTTAAACCATGCCAACCATACAATTTTATTGATGCTAAACACATAACAAAATGCTGTCCTACCCCACCCAGCGAAGTGCTAAGATTTCCCCTCAGCCCCAGCCAACCCCTTGGGTCTGAGCTTTCAAGGTGCTGAACATTTCCCAGCAGTTCCCAGGGACTTCGCTCAGACAGTGGCAATTACTTCATGGAGATAAGGCCTCTGGCACAAAGTCCTTGAGCTGTTGCAGATCCATCATTCGAGGGGGATTTATATCAGACCTGAGGGGTGCTCTAGGATTCCCATTACCCCACTCTGTAGAGGGGAATTTCACTCATGAGTTCTGCACATTGTAGGATCAGGCCTAACATTCTTGGTAATTAAAGGGAAATACATGCCTAATAAACAAAAAAAATAATTGTAGGAGCTTTATAGTAGAGTATTTCAAATACTATCAGTGCATTTTGAGGAAAAAAAAAAAGTAAAAAAAAAAAAGAAGTATTCTTTCCTGGGATAATGACTTACAGAAATAAGGTTTTATACTTAAATTTAGAGAAAAACTCCAAACCCAAACCGAAATCTTCAGCTGCGTCCAGCGCATAGTGAGTATAGTTGGACAACCATGCTATCTCCTATTCCGCTTTTTCAAAGCTTCGAAACAGGTTTTGAACTGCATTCCCATGGCAGAGATTTGCAAAAATGTTTTTAAGGTTTTTAAAATGTGTCCATCCTTGTCTCCTTTCCTGTCCAACAAAAATACAGCTCTCATACTGAACCTGATAAAACTAATTTTGCTGCCGTATACAACAAAATCCAGAGTATTTACTACCCTGAGGAGTTTCACTGAGTTCACTGCATCTTCTCACTGGAGTAAGTCTGGCTCAAACAAGTGTTAGCAGGACAGATTTTTCACTTGTTCATCTCAACTCACTAAATAAATCAGAAGTCTAACATACCTCCTCCTCTGCGCTGAGTCAACGGGTGGGATTAGATCATCTGTGGGGCTATGTTTCCATCTAGGCAACAAGCACAGGCTCTACCGAAGTCCCGAGGAGCTGCGCGTGCAAGCTGCTGCGGTACTTCAGCTTTGCATCGGTGTTCTGCTGAAGCCAAAGAAATTGCACTTCTTAAAACTGGAGCTGACAACATCAAGCTCAGGAGCGTCCTCCCGACACTGCTCGCTCGGGTCAATGACAGAAAATGTCCTTCTCATCCAAGTAGTATGCTTTTAACACAGTTTTCCAGCTTTGCCGTGGATAAACCATTCATCATGTGAAATGAACTGAATGTGCCGCCTTCACGATTTTTTTTGGTAACTTAGGTTGGGGCTTTTTTTAAATGGCGAGTATGATGTGGATTTTTTTTTTCTTTTACTCCCTCTACAATATTTAAATGTGTAACAACAACAAAATCCTAGGAACCCCATGTTCCTTTTCCCTTTTCTTTTTTCACAAGAAGCTTTAATGTGAACTCAACTGAAAAAAAAAAAAAAGGCAAACTCACAAAAATCAAGGGTCTGATCCTCCTGATCTTTACACACACACCAGTCACCTAAAAGGGCCTGCCGTGCCGCTGCAGAAGTTCAAGGCAAAGCTCTGTTATCTGCAGTAGGAGCAGGCTCGGTCCCACGGACTAACCGCCGGGGCAAGTCCCCGCTGCGTATGAGGCCGACGCACGGCCTCCGACCCCAAACCGATCCCGCTCACGCCCCATTCGGGGCATCGCTGCGGCAGATGCTTCCTACCAGCCTCCTGCACAGTGGTGAATGTCATCCTCTGCAAGGGATTGCCTCGCCTCAGCCAGGCTGGGACGCCTCTTCTTGCGACACCTCGCTCCCTGCCCATCTGTTTGAATGTCTATAGCCAAAAGGAAATGAAAAGGTCTAGGAAGCCGAACCGCATCGCGATGCAAGCGTTACAAGCGGGGACAACCAAGGAGGGAGGGGAGGAGGCGGGAAGAGATCGCTCTAATCCATCCTTTTTATAAACCAGAAAAACAAATGGAGTCAGGTAGCTTATGTCATAATGATGAACAATATACAAAGCACATGTATAGCAATTATTATAAAACATGTATTTGTAGTGCAAGTCAAAATATAGGGACTCTACTCATACTGGCCAGCTAGAGGGAAACACGTGATTCTGAGTGATCAAAAAGAGCCCCAAATTCAAATTCAAACTCATGAGAGCTGACAGTATTACAGAGTACAAAAATATGGTGAAAATTTACACATTACACATAAAGTACTTAATTTTTTAATAGTTTACAAATAGAGATCTACAGATATGTTTCCAATTAAGCTGGCTTTTACTACCCACCTATTGTAATACTCTAGGTATGGTTACATATACCAAAAGAACAAAAAAATCCCATAGCATAGCTATACAGCAACATATTAAGGTCTGAAGATTAGACCAGTACATGTTAAATATTTCACTGGTTTACTAAACTGACATTTTAAATCATTTACAGTAAAAAAAAAAAATCTTATAGACTTGTCTTTGAGACTGAAACAGAGTGTCCTTTATTAGTAAATTATTCAGTATTTAAAACAAGGGTTTGAGACCTTACAAGAAGCCTCTCTAGGCAGCTGGCATGAAAAAAAAGGTATTTTAAAGGCAGAGTTTCTCAATAATGTAATAACTGATTTCTATTTTAATTGAACTAAACTAACCATTACTTTTCTGATTCTTGTGAACTTGTGTTCCTTTAGGCTTTATATATATTTCTGGCCGCTTATTTGGTCTCCACTTTGTCCACATTGGCTGGTTTTCTTTTTTCCAATGGCGATACAGAAATGTTCATTTGATAGTTTTTACACACAAATAAATAATGCACTGTTAACTCTACAACTAAGAGGAATGGGTAGGATGCCTATTGCGTAACAATACAGAGAGATCAAGTAAGGCACGGGACAGATACAGCAACTCCACTTCATGGGATTTTCCTGTTTTTTTCCTTTCACATAGTAACACTAACAAATTTCTTCCAGTGTTTATTTTTTAAAAGGTTTTTTTTTTTCTTTAACTTTGCTTCTTGTCTATCTCACACTATGTGTACGTGAAATGTAGGATAAAGGCCTTCAATGTTTTGCTTCAGATGCCAGTTTAAAAAACAAAACAAACCAAACTTTCAAACAGTTCAGACTAGTACCGCTTTTTTTTTTTCTGCTTTTTTTTTTTTCTTTTAACACTGATGAACCTGGGGTTTCATTTTTCTTTCTTTCCTTCTCGCTCTCTCTTTCTTTTCTTCCTTTTTTTTTTTTTTTTTTTTTTTTAATACACACACGTCATGCTGTTTCAGGGCTATCCTTTAGCTGCACTTGCAGGACTTTACGATCATGTTGGACAGCTGTTCGATTTTGGGTGTTTTGCCAATGTAGTAGAGGATGGTGAGGGGTTCCAAATCCTGGGACACGCAGCACGGAGAAGCAGAAGCTTCTGGATTTATGGTGTTATACAAGCTGAGTACCTAGAAGGAGAAAGGGAAAAAGAGAGATGAAGACAGCTATACCTCTGCTTTCCTGCCACTGCAGAGCAAATTCCTTTCTGCACCGCTTCCTCCCACAGCGCCTGAGAGAAAGCCCACTGAAAGCAGTATGAAGATTCCTGGATTTTAGTATTTTTTATGCTTCTCCAGTTCAATCTGGTGTCACAATCTGCCTGAGTTTCCTAAGGTTTTATCTATACGGTCTTAAACCCCAAAGCAGGTACACGCCTGGAGCCTGCCTTGAAAGCATAACCCTTGAATCGACAGACAGACTGTATTGATATGGAAAGAAAACACTTAAAGGTTTTTATCTGTGTCTTCAGATTGCCATACGATGTTACAGGATTTTGGCTTTACAAGTACACGAAAGGGAGAAGAGAGCCCTTTAGAGCATAAGCATGCCTCTGCTTTTCCTCTCTGGCTACGTTTTACTGAGTCCATTAGTGCCACCCTGCAAGGACCAGGACTAGAGCTGCAGTTACTCCTGTTGAGAATCAGCTGCGGTGAAGTTAGCAGCACTGGTGCTTTATGTCACGTTGGATTCGTACACATGGTTCTCTGCAAGGGAAGTATGTGGGGTTACCCACCGATGATGCACAGGTATTTCTGAGGATGCCATTAATGTGTTAGCCAAACACCAAGTGACCTTTTCCTAGAACTTCAACACAACATTTACAGCTTAGAGAGACAGAAGATCTGTTCAGGATAGCAACACTACCTACTTTATTAAGCAACTTCTGACTCCTTGGGCAACTATCCAAACCACATATTTGTGACCATGACAGTTATTCTTCCTCTTTCCTTTAAAAACAAGTGCTGCTCCAAACTGTGTACGCTACTACTCCACACCAGCAAGGAAACATACTTACCTTATTTATACCTCTGCCTGCTGACATTGCTAATAGTGCAATGGCAAAGCCAGTCAAAGCTACAGAGGATATCTATACCTGGGTCTATAAGATCAGGAAGAACACGCTATTGTGGCTTTACAGGTCGAAGGCAAAGCAAGCTGCACCTTGGACACTGCCCTGCTGGCTGATGTTGATCTGGTATTTTAAGGGAAGCTTGAAAAATGGGAGACATCATTCTTACTACGGAGCTGAGAGTGAAACTCTTACTTTATGACAACTGCAATGCAAATGTCTGCCTCTTGCATTTACTGTCTAGACATCCTTATTGACAGCTGAGAGAAATAAGGACTTTACAGCAGAATACTACTCATCCTAAGGCAGCTGGCTAAAGCGCCACATCTAATCCATAAAACAAAAAGTCCTATCTCAGACAACTCTCCTTCACATATAAATTTTCAAAGTACAAGAATGAATACATCTTTTGAAGTAAAACAAGCACATCTATCAGTACATTCTCATGAAATTCAGCATGGAAGCATATCAGTAACAATGAAAAATGAAAAATGGCAGGTCATAAAAGCAGGTGATAATCAGGTGGTAAGACTCAGCCCTTTTGTTACTCTGAAAGCACCTCCCTCATTGCCTCTGCTGACTGAAGTCATTGGGCCATCTTCCATTCATGCTCGGTAATGAGAGGTCCCTTCTCAGGCAGCCTCCCAAAGCTACACCAAGCTCATACTCACAAAAAGCATTCAATCCATCCATACGTCAATCTGATGAACACATTAAAAAAAAATAATCTCTGGGCCAATACGTTCCTACTGATTCAACACTAGCTTGAGGACATGTGCGAGTCCCTCTATAGGGCCATATTTCATCATCCTTAGTCATTGAGACAATAAATGCAAACTTTGGGCATCGGTGCTGATGTCAGTCCTAGAAACATATTTCAGCCTGCAGTTATAAAACAGAAGCTGAAAATAATCATTACTTACTCTGCTGTGCTGAGTATCTGAGCTCCATAAATATGGGCAGGCTCCTGCACAGAAATTAGCATGATATCCTTTAGGTTCATGAATCCATTTCCAGCCAAGATCCCTCTTGAAGTCAATATAAAGTGGACGCAGACAGCAATTATCTTGCACATTCCTGGGAAATAAAATACAGACAAACACATTGGTCACAACAAAGACAACATGGGGAGTAAAAATTATCTAGTTGCTTGATCCCTGAAAGATGCTTTACAGGCAGGCAAGTCTGAGTCCCAAAAATTCACAACCAAATCACATCAATAGTAGCTTATACTGTAACAAATCAGACAGTCATGGCAGGACTACCTTATACGGACAAAGCTAACGATTTCCCTGGAGGACTATTAAGTATTTTTCTCCAGGTCCTACGAGTGGCCTTTTTGAGCAGATGAGTACAGCGGAGGTGGTAATTTGGCTGTAATTATGGGGCTGATGAGTCTGGGCATCATCCCAGATGGAACTCAGCTTCTGCTTTCTAAGGCCACAAGCTTCCTCATCTGCGGGACTGAAGACCACTGGGCAGATACCTGCTGCACGCAGACCCTGTGGGTCTGCAAATGAGGATCTGGGCTCTGTATAAATGCCACCCGTACAGAAACATGATAAGCAACTGCATTGCACCTCACAGGCTGGTACTACTGTGTAAGTATACTGAATAGGGACACATAGTTACCTAAAACAATAGGCAGCATCTAGAGCACGCTTCTTCCGCCGACTGGGCTGTTGCGACTCAAGTCTGTAGGAGGGTAATAACATTAGCAGAAGATGTGGGGTCTTCCCACTGTATTTTTTCCTATTGGACTTTAAAGCTTTCACATCACCACTGGAATATGTGTAGTCATCAATACCTTCAAAAAATACATTTTGGTGATAAACATTGTGTTGCTTTTTCTTCACAAATTAAATAAACCACGTCTTTAAAAAAATTCTCTCAGAAACTGGGCAAAGATGGTGTCAGATGAGCATGTTTACTGGGAAAGTGGGGACAAATTTCAACCCGAGATCCTTAAGACAGTCAGACTTCTCATGTCATCTATTCTATCAGCCCTCCCACATTCACAGCCATTTAATGGCATTTGAGTACATTTATGAGAACTGTTGAAATGAGTAACAGGAAAGATTACTTCAGTCACTACATCTGCATTGCTTAGTTTCAAATGCCCCAAGCAGTGATGCTTTTGTCACTTCACTTAGGGCATGTACAACTATGTACTTTTTAAAACCTTGTAACACCATTAAAGCTGCTCTGGAAACTTCACCTGCATTTCCCACTCCATTCCATTAGTTTTCTCTATCAATCCCATTTACCTTTTTCTAATGCTTGTAAGTTCTCTGTCTACCATTGCCAGTTTATTTAAATCTGCTATTTTTTTCCCAGCAAGTCAGTTATTCTAGCCCCTTCTTTTGTATAGGCATGGCAAGGACACTGATCAAAATATTTCTTCTTGAAGTGGCAATCAATGACCTCACATTTTGTATTTTCTCTTGAAACACTAACTGCCTTACTAGCTTCTTATGATGGCAATAGCACAGGGAAAAGACTCAAGGTATTAGCCTTTTTTAGGAGTCCAGACAGCTCATGTTATTCCTGTTGCTGAAACCCTTTTGAAAATTAACCTCCTGAACCAGATAATACTATATAAAAAGATACACTTTTACTTTTGTAACATTTGCAATTACAGTGACCAAATATCATCCCAACATTTTTTTAAATACACACAATGGCTTTAATCATATGTACAGTACATGTATGTACTTAGACAAAAAATTCCAATGCAGTGAAACAATGGTTAGACAAACTTAATACTTAAAAAGGAATATAGCCAAATCCTTGGAAAACAAATGAACCAAATCATGATATACTTTAATAAATGAGAACTGCATAAACAGAATTTGGGTTGGTTCTAATATAGCCATAGTTTTATATGTACTGGTGGATGATAACTATAGCATGGTCAATTAAGTAACATTTCCCTTTTTGAAACCGAAACTTGAATGGCTTAAAAACACAAGGGAGCTTATGTGGCTTTGATGTATTTACTCTGTATCACCTTGTCTGCTGTCCATAAGAAGCACGTATATCCATAACCCTAACTACACGCTGCTGTTTATTTTTTAATGCTCACTCAATCCAATCTCTAAGTTTTTACCAAGTTAACTGTCAGCATAAAAAATACTTTGTGTAACTAATATACAAATACATTGCAATAAAGTCTACGTGCCAATGTAGATATATAGAGATAATCAATGTTAAACAATGTAGTTCTGGTGACTTCACCCGAGAATCACACTTCTGCTGCTGAAATTAGGAGCGCATAGACAGGCACACCATTGCCGCTTCTTCAACCCACAATGTGCTGGCAGTAAAACACTGTAGGACGTTTATACAAGCCTGGCACCAATTGTTCAGATCTCCCCAAAGTGACTGATGCCATTGTTCAGAATAATTTAAAGTATTACTGATATGACCAGAAGGAAAAACAAACAAACAAAAAATCATAGCTGGAGATATTTAGTGTGCCTGAAGAGCTGCAAGTACGTGTGCAGGTACTTACAAAGACTGGGACCCTCTACTCTCATAAGGACAAAGGAAGGTGCTTCTGCAAGCAAAGCAGACAACTGTTGCCTTACCTACACTTTGGAAATTTGCCACAAATGTTGTTTAACACTCGCAAAACGCACCATGCTCACACACATATCTACTGCAAGCAGCTTACATGTGAGTCAAACACCACTCTAATTCAACCTTCCAGCAGTAGTCGTCTCTACTAAGCCTGACCGTTACAGTGCAAGGATGGACAGCAGTCAAAGGGTTTATTTTGAACATATTTGGCAATTTTTCTCATGACTATCCAACAGTGGATGGTCTACTGTACAACAGTCTTCCCTACATCCAAAATGGTACGTATACGCAGTGTGCATGCTGCAAACTGTAGCACAGACACTTAAGGACATTGAAGCAGCACACATGGAATGAGGTGGCTGATTCATGCCATCTGTTTTCAGAATAGTTCAGCTCATTTAATTTTACCCTTGTGCCTTCAATACCACTTCCTAGCAGCTGATAATAAGAGTCTCAAATGAGCAAATTTTCAATCAGCTGAATGCCACTTAGAGAGGCAGTAATGGCTCTTTGTTTCCCTCCTCAATTAGTGAGTACCACAACATTTTAAAAAGTCTTTTTTTTTCGTTACCTGCAAATCTTGCTTCAAGCTCCTCACTTTTATTTGGGATGATATAATTATTGGAAGGCACGAAGGTGCAACACGGACAATGTAAACTTATCTTAAATCCAAGGTTCCTGTCTGCAAAACACAAAAGTGGAGTTGGTTTTTACACGTGGAATGACCCTGAAATACTGTTGAGTTACTGGAGGAGCAGTTGGGGCAGGAGTGAAGGCAAAGAGCACTTGTTGTCACCTCTGTGATGGAGCCACTCATGTACAGCCTCGGTGACATCAAAAGATAACCATTCTCCTTCAGCTCTTGTTTTAACTACTTTGCTGTCGATGTAGCGCTGTCCTGGTGATGATAATTCTTTAGATTTTAGAACCTGCGAGAAACAATAAATATGATTGCCTACAGGTTAACATTTACCTGTTTTTTATTACATAAACCACCAACATTATAAAATAGCAGAAAAAAACCCTATTACAGCTCAAACCTTTATGCAGCAGATGTACATTCAGGCCTGGTTTCAGAAATAATTTTCTTAGGGTGTGCAGGGAGAGAAAGTTGATATAAAAACACCCTAATGAAATCAGCTTATGCTCCCAAGCGAAACATGCCATCACATATTCGTTCCTAAGAGAAATTACACAGAAAGACTGCCCTGAAAACTTGTCCTGCAACACAAGTGGTCAAGAGATCATAGTAACTGGCACATCAAAAGAGGCTATTTTACCTTCTTCAGTAATACTTACACTGGTTAGAGCATAATGTCAGATGCTAAAGTAAAGCCTGTACAATGTAGTCTGTACACTGACAATATTGTAATGTTCACTCATAACTAACGTGTATGGTATTGCCTTATTCATGCTTCCAGCTTTCCCTCTGACTTCAGTTACTAGTCACACATTAAACAGAAAAAAAGTTATTGTCCATACAGGTAATGTGGGGGCATGCAGAGACAGCCTGGGGTGAATCATGACCACACATGCACTTGTGCAACAGGCGATGCTGCTCACATCCAAACTTTGATGCCCGCTGTATTTGTATTTGTGTCAAAAGTTTCACCAACGCTTCCTACTGAGAATGCAATAAAAAAAATACCCGTACAAAACCCAGCCAGCCCCTCCCTTTCAAGACACAGCACTGAGTGCCTAGAATTTCAAGTGCCCACAGCCTTCCTCCTATCTAAACAATTCAGCGAGTGCTTTCCCACATACAAGCACAGCCTGCTATTATTTACCCTAACACTAGGATGAAAACAACCGGACTTCTGGCTGCTAACAGGTTTCTGGTTTCCTGGTTATTACTATGTTGATAGTTTTGCGATGCAGGAAGCTGGAATGCCATGCAACATTAAGCCAACTCCAACCAAGATACCACACGATAACATCGCTTTATAACTTCTGGCATGCCAGTCGTGCGACTTCATATGTTTTTTTGTGTTCTTCCTCTCTTTAACCATCCAAGTCCATCTCCAAATGAATAACTGACAATGTCTCATTGTTTCCTCCTATTTTCTCAGCCCGGACCAACCTGACATCTAGCAAACGCTCCTGGAATCAAACAATGGTGAAACTGCATAATACGTGTAAAGAAAAATATTTCAAAAGAGGTGTGAAATTATGTCATCATGATAAAATTAGGCGTTTCATAATTAAACAGAAAAGAAGGCTTGAAAAGGCCAGATTCTGTCCAACATGCAGAGTCTCCCTTGTTTATTTCAAGGGAGTCCTGGCCCCCTCAAAGGCCAACCGTACAGCTCCCAAAACAGCATTTGTCTTATGAGAACAACAGCAGCATGACATGGTCTTTGCCTTCCTTCTAATCAACACATTTAGCAAAAAGACATGAGAAGATGTTGGTTCCCATCCAACAAATTACTAAGTGCCCCTAGTAGGCGATGCTGAGTTTTCCAGTAGGAACTGAAGGCAGTCAGACACCGAACATTGGGACTCCTTTTTATGAGGCAACCTTCAAACAAAGCATTTGAACAACTGTTTACAGAGAGTCTGGCAGCAGCAAGGGGACTACCATTGCTCAGAAGTGCCAGAGGGATGAGAGAATCAGTAATCAATGCTGGGAAAGTCCCAGAGAAGTACAAATATAACTTTGCCTTCCCTTTGGTCTTTATCAGGTCAGCTCAAGTGTTTCTGAGGATGTAATGCAGCTGTCATTCTACAAAGATGTGTTGGGGCGGGGGGTATGTGAGGCAAATGGGACACAAGAACTTGGCTCATTTCTCTTCCTTTCTGCACAGTCATATCTTTCCAAAGACTCCAGAAACTGCATACCTCAGTTTTGGCAGTCATGTAAGGATCTAAAAGTAAGTAATGTGCCAAGAGCAATCTCCTGATGTTAACTATAATTGGTCTTAGATATGTTCTGAAGACTCAGCTGTGCCTTCGTATCTAAAATAAAACGTCTTTATCCCAATCCCACTGCTACCAAAAGACAAAGTTGAGGGCTGGCAGCATATACCTGGCATGAAAGGCATTTGTAAAAGTGCAAGAAATCATCACTGCACGTATCCAATGGTACAAAGAACATCCATCCTCAACGATGAACTGAATGACAGGGAAAGTGTCTGCAGTTGTCAAAACTATAGGGCACTGTGGGACAGGGCAGACACTGTAGATTATGAGAACTACATATTTTCTATACTATGGTTATCTATGACGTTTGAAAGTAAGTCTTCTCTCCATGGTGTTTACACTGCATGTTCAGGAAGAAAATTATGAAGAATGAGCTAAAAAGTCACGAACTAAGTATGGCATAATTTCCACAACTGACATCAGGGGTTAAACAGGCACTAGCAGTTCTTAATTGAAAGGCTGTTAAGTGTGATGAGTGCCATACTTAGTAAAATTAGCATGTCTGCTTCAATCGTCTTCTCCTGGGCTATCTTTACGGTGTTAGGGTGGTGTATGATCTTAACAACCTGATTGCTTGTACACAAGAATGATCTTCTATGCTGCATTCTATGTTTGCATCCACACTGAAGCAATGGCACTCTACATGGTGGCAAACAAAGTGGACTTTTTGTAGGAACCTATCAGAATTTTTTACAGCTACAATATGTTCTTCAAATGAGTCTTCCAGAAATTATTACATGAGATAAGCATTTTAGGTTTTCTCTGCCGTTTTCCCCCTTGGGCTTGCTTCTCTGTACTTTGCACTACATTTCTGGTCTTACCTTCCCCATCAGCAACACACGTTTTTCTTCCAATAAACCCTCAAGACTACATTCCCACCGAAAAGCTTCTCTTTCAGTATTTCCAATCTTCTCTTTCTACTACATCAACTAGCTTAATTGTAAAAAGGAAGAAAAGCCTTTTCTGTGCCTTGCAGCTTTTGTGCTTGAAAGCTTGCCTACTTCTTCCAACTATACTGATTGGTCTTAGAAGAGATATTACCTTTACCTATAAACATTGCCTTTCCATGCCTATAAACACTGCCTTACCTTTATCCTTCTCCCATTGCAACCACATCAAACACTGTTATCAGAAATGTTGCTGCACAACTTGTATCTGCAGGAGCTAAATGAAGGCCTAAAAAGCAGTTCTTTGTGCAAAAGAGCTTTCAGTGTACTAAATATATTAACAGGAGACAGGGGAAAAAAAACCCACAGGAGAGAAGGAAGACTGAGTTAAACTTCCCCTTTAATCCTTTCTCATTTCCTTCTGGCACCTTGTCCAAACACTCCCTTTTAGAGAGGCAGAAAGAGTTTGGTATGCCTACGGGTCATGGATAGTTAACCATGGATGGTTAGGGCTTTTGGGGCAGGGGGAGTACCGTGCATCACCACCTGCATGTAGAGATGACGGAGTCATTCACTTGCACAAGCAGGAGGCAGAGTTTACACACACACACACAGCCTCAAATCCCTCACTTATGAGTGACACACTTACACATCTGCATGCACAAGCAGCTGGCAATGCACAGCAGCTGCCCGTGTGCAGGTGTGAGTGTGCATGCCTTCACACATGCGTGAGTGAAAGCTCAAAATCAACAAACTCAAAATTCAGGCTGTGCAAAATCTCTGCAGCTTCTGAACGTGGGGAAGTTCTTCCAGGTATATCTGTTTATTTGGTCTCGCTTTCAAAGAGCGATAATGCAGAGCTGACTTTTCTAATAAAGGATTACACTGGGAACATATGCATATGATCGCATTATGTGAGGATGAGCTGAATAGGTAGAAGTGTTACCAAAAGGTTATCCAGCAGACTTCTACCCCAATTTGCAGAGTAATTTCCATTCAGTAGCAATGCTTGAAATTCTAAGAACAATTTGGTTTTGTCTACCCTCTTTTTGTATGGGATTCCTCCCTTTCACAGAAAATCACATAGTTAGCCAAAATTCTTGCTAATCTCTTCCTGACAAAGTATCTTGTACACTTAAGCCCTGCCTTCTAGCTATCTTTTTCTATGGGAACTGCTAGCTTTCCCCTCATAATTTTTTTTTTTTTTTTTCTATTCTGACCCTTCTTAAAAACTCCCGGGGAAAAAATTATCTTACAAATACCCGTGGAAGATCTCCAGGTATCACACACATTCAGCCCCTGCCAGCAGATCAAGGCAAAACAAACACGTGAATATACGAATAATGCAGTGAATTGCAGGAAAGGGCTCATGAAGCAGCCAGACATGGAAACAAAGCATTGCTCTTGCTTGTACAGCTACACATGTTTAGGAAGCCCACTCGGGAATCTTGGTGATGACAGCACTCACATGCCACCCTCATCAGGCCTGCCAGATTTCTGGTATTTTATAAATCCTGTTGAAATCTGCTCTTCATTGGTTCTGCAAAGGCGTTCTGCTCAGTCTTCATGGGGAGACTCTCTGCTCTGCTGACAGGGATTTGTCTGTGCTCCTCCTCATCCATTAGAGGAGGCCAGACCATGATGCTACTTTGGAAGCATATCCCAATTCACCATGACCAGGGCATTCAGTGGTGAAAAGCTTTGGGTCTGTCACTAACTGATTTTAGAAGAATGACAAGCGAGTTTCCAAAAAATACTGATCTCTGAATTACTTCTGTCACCTGCTATGCTTATTTTTAAGATCAACTGGAGAGCATTATCTGATATATTTTTTTAGAATTTAAGTATCAAGTAGCTAAAATCTACATTACAATACTGGAGGATGATACTGTTTATTTATACGCACACATGTTTATACTCTCAAGTAACTGTCACACAGTTCTGAATATAAAAATAAGGACAAAGATTGTCTCAGTCTGTATTTTATAAACTGTAAAGTACACAGAGAAAGCTATATAATTAATGATAACAAACAAAGAGGAACGTTTGTAAAATTAGCAGAAACGTGGCTTCTTTAAAAAATGGGGCATATCAGAGGCTGATATAAGCAGAGTAGCAGCATTCAGCATCAGTGGAATTCTACTGATTCAAAAACAAACCCAAAAAACCTCCAAAACCCAAGACTCTAATAGAAATGTAATTATTTTGCTCAAATTTTCCTTCGCCTACTCCCCTTCTCATATATATAGGCAGCTAAAGCTGGGGATAACTGAATGAACACATTTGTGTATGTATTCTAGACAATAACCACTCAGAGCAGACGCTAGAACAGCCCGTCTTCATGACTCATTACACACATAAAAGGAAAAAATTTGACAGAAAGACACACTGGTTCTTTCAAGTAACTGGAGCTCCAGAACAGTGACTTTCCTAGTTTATTTCAGATTTGATTGTCTGGCCAATAATTACTTCTAGTCTCCTATAGTTATCACATATGCAGACAAATCAAAAAATTACAATTAAGTATAATTTACAGTGGAATGGTTTTGGCTAATAAATTCATCACCTCCCCAGAAAGCAAACAAACAAACCAACCAAAAAGGACTGAAACCACTAGTACCGAGGAAGCAGAGTACGTATGGGTAACATCAGCTCTAAGAAAACCCTAGGCACACATCAAAGGCCGAACTTCAGGAATAACAAGGGCATTTTATAGCTGGGTTTGAGATTTACGGTAACCAACTGTTAGGAAACATTTTTGGCAACTTACAGTTTCTTAAAAGGAGTTGATGAACTTTTAAAATATAAGAAGAAGATCATATGATCACTTAAAAATATCTATTCTGTCTGCTGCATAGCCCTGGGACTTGGGACGGTCACTGCTGTCAGCCAGCATGGGTTCTGCAATCGCTGAATAGCAGTAAATATGGCATTATCTTGTAAAAACCTGCTATTAATCTGTTTTTCCTCTCCATTCACTCTGGACTGTCTGATCTCCTCCCTCCAGATGCTGTTGGCTCCCTGATAACTTCCTTCCTTCCCTTTTCTTCTCTGTCATTTCAGACTACTGTGATGTTCTTGTGTATTACAACATCTTGGCAGGCTCACTAATCTTTCTCTTACTTATCAGTCATTGTCCATGGTTTCCATTGGAACTTCAAGGGCCTTTTAAAATAATGGAAATAACCTGACATGTACTTGTAAGCTCAAAGTAAATACGGCCAAACAATGAGATCCAGTGGTAAATGATGTGCTAATGCTGGTTAACATCAGAGCAGAGATAAGTTCGGCTATGCGCAACATCATGGCTGAAAACTGCCATTTAGGATAACCTCTTCTGAACTAGAAGAAACCTGCAGGAGACTCCAGCCTAACCCTCTGCAGTGGAATAACCAGATTCCCAAGGTCTGCATATGCAGCTGTTTGTGGTTTCCAAATTCTTACATACTATTCAGCCTACTGAAAGATTAACTCGCTGCCTGGTTCCAGATTTCAAAGGTCTCCTCAGACAGCTTTCAAGGACTTCATCCAGCCCTTTCTGAAGCTTAAAGTTAAAAAAAATGATCATGCTAATTCTCATTCCTTTCTCACTCCTTGGTTGAGTTTGAGGTCTTTGATCCTATCTTCGACACAAGGATAAGTAAACCCTTAATTCTGTTGCAAACCTCTCCAGTTTCTTACTTATTATATGTGGAAACATATGTTGTAAAATACAAAGCCTCCATATAGTACCTTTTGCCAGATAATTAGGAATCCACTGGCAATCAAAATCTTAGCTTCTTCTTATCGCTAGTGCAAAAGACTGACTGTGTATTTTTTCAAAAATTCTCAGTGCGAATTTTCAAGCTCTTCTTGTGACCACTTCTGCAAAAGAGGAATTCAGACTCTGCCTTCAGTGCTATGAGTCGAAAGGACTTTACAGCCCCCCTGCTTATCAATGGAAGTCTTTCCATTGCTCGCAAAGGTCTCCGAATCAGGCTCAAACCGAGGGCAGAATCTTTAGAGACTAGTATATGAGATGCAGAGTTCCTGCCAAAATACAAAGGTATGGAGTACTTGCCAAAGTTTTAAAAAACCCCACAGCTCTCTGATCCATCTGCTCAGAACTTGCCAGACACGTTCTTCATGCAAACTTGCAAATAAAAAGAACATATTGCACACATAACCCAACCCCTTTTATATCTGGATGGGCTACAGCTGCAGCAGGATTCTCTTACAGTGTTGGCTGCTCCTTGCTTAAAGGTAAAAGAAGTGTGAGGGGGGTAAAGAGATGAGCGGCTAAAGCAGGTCAAAAAGGGAAGGGGAGTGAAGTATGTCATGGAATCACTGCGACTGACTCATTGCATCACCCTGTGGTGCGGGGATGAGTTCCAGGAAGAGAACGGATCTTGAGAAGGGATTTCCTCCCCGTTTGTTCCCCAAGCAAGGCCTTCCTCCTGCCCCTGAAGATACATGTGCAGTGTAAGTTGGGGATACAGCCCTGAGGCCGTTCAGTCTGATTTATGCTTAAGCAGGCAGAAGACTCTGCATTGTATAAGCAATAAACAAGAACGAAGGGTCTGGGGTCCTTCTCGTGGAAGATTCTGAAATATTGAGTGCAATTTCCTGCCGTTTAGGAGATTTTAAGATAGCTCCAAAGAAAGATTTTACATAAAATGAAGCAAAACAAAAAAATCCTGTAAACTTATCTAGCATTTAGCTTTAACTTGCCAGAGGCACATTATGTTTTATTAAAATATCAACAAAGAGGAGCCAAAGTCAACAAAAACAGAGTGGGTTCTCCTGTCTTCTAGCCAAATCCCCTAGGTCCTACAGGGTACTCCTGTGTTCATCTCCCCTTTAAGCACAGGTCTCCCAAGCCCTTCCTCGTCCTCAGTCCTGTCCCTGACAGCCATATTTCATGTTAACATGCATTTTACTGCAACGTTTTGGTACGCAACTGTCTTTGCCGTCTGAACATTTGGACTTAGTGCTCCTTCTAAGATGCTGTCTTCTTCTGCAAGTCATTGCTCTTTCTTCCCTTCCTCTTGCCTGCACTGTTCCCTGTAAGTCACAATTCTCCTTGTGGTCTTCTCTTCCCACCGCCTACAGGCTTCCACCCAAACCACTCTGGTGCTCCTCCATTTTCTTCCATCATCTGTTCTTCATACAGGCTTCTCTCCAACAAAGCTTCACATCGTTTCCTACACCTCCCCAAAACAGCAATATTACCTTCCCTTCTCCAACGGGCCCTAGCGCAAGGCCAGCAAGCCAACCTGATGTTCCTCAGCCCAGTAACTACCATGCTGCAGTGCTTGGTTAAAACCTGCTCATGTCTTAGAGTAATGTGGGCTTGGCTACCCTACCAGACTGCAGCCCAAAGAGCTGCAGCTGCAGCAGCTGTTTTCCGACCCATGTCCTGCATTCCTACACTCCCTATAATGTACAGGCACTGCGAACGGCAATAAATCTATCAGCTCAGTGCCCCACATTTCTACGCGCAGCAGAGTCGAGCTGGGAGTACATGCTGGCTTGTGCCAGTAGCTAATGGGGTTATTATAAACTTCTTCAAGTCGTCTTCAATAACCGCTCTGTTCCTGGCAAGAGGTGGCTGCATCTGAGAGAAGTTCTCAAATCACAGTGAATGTGACACAGCGATAAATACTTCCTCTCATCCACGCGCACAGATTATTTGCGAAAGGTACTCTATACATGGCCTCCAGCATACTAACTTTTTTTTGTAGGCCATAGGGTATTCCAAACAAACAAAAAAAAAAGGATTCTGGAACAAGGAGAAAGCAGCAATTTGACTGAAATACACTGCAAATTAACCTCCTCTGGTCCTGAGCTTTTGCTGAGGGGGCCGGAGAAGGAGGAGGAGGTTGGTAGAGTAGAAAGTTATTAGATCCACACTTTATACCGAGTTTGGCACTTCAAAGAGCACTCTACATTTGCCATTTAACATAACCTTATAACCTTTCAGATCACAAGAGTCTGGTTTCAGGACAGCAATACATAAGTTGTGAGATCCAAATATACTACTTTAGATGTGGGTCACAGCAACGGCAGTCAATTAAAATCAAATGCCCCAGGTGATATCTGTAATACAGACATCCTGCGCCAGCTCACAGCCACAAATCCTGCTTCCTGATTTTTTCTTCCGTGGCATTAGAGACACCACTTTTTGGCAAGAAAAGAGAGGAAGGCCCCTCTGCTCCTGATTATATGGAGATCAGTCTGGAGTAGCTCTGCTGCAGTCAGTGTAAATTGTCTCAGATTTGCACCACGGAGATTTGGCCCAAATCTATAGTAACTTGCTCTAAATGTATTCCCTAACTGAAAAACAAGACAAAACACTGTCTGAATTGAAAGTATTTGAACAACCGACTGTGGTTTAAATTTAAATCTGACTCATAATGGGGTAATATGTTCCACAGCATCTTCCTCCTCATACCTCCAAGCAAGGAGAGAGGCCCTTAAAGACACGGGGGTTACCACTGTCTGGAGGGCAGATGGTTCTTCCTAGACTCCGAGCAATCTCCTTGGCATGGATTGGGCCCTGCCAACATGGAAAGACCAAAGGTCTGCTCCTGCTTACCTCCAATTCTTCATCGCAATCTGATGCCACCCCCGGGCTTTAACCTGGTGCCATTCATTTGCTCCAACCCTGTACTCTGTTACATCCCGTGGTACGTCCCCCCACATCCGCAGCCTCTCAGGTACCCCCACCCACAGCAGCCATGGATAATAACGACGATAAAAAACAGCACTTCGGCTGCGTTTTTCAGGATACTTTACGATGTGTTAACAAAACATGGCATTGCTTCCATAGGAAGTAATTATTACTTGTTATTGTTTGACCGTCTGTGTATAATAAAAATACCTTAAAAACAATACCACAACACTCTCCGAACAACGGCTTTTTGCCCTGCGAGGGTTTGCACTCGTCCAGCTTTGCGGTGGTGCCTATTTATTTTTTGGAATGCTCATTCATAAAATACGAGCTTGTTTTTTGAAGGGTGTAGGGACTTTATTCATAAATACAGAAGCACCTTAATAAAAGAAAGATGTGATGAAGTCTTCAAAGCAGGCAAGAAAACTGATGAACAAAGACATTCCCATAACAACTGAGCTTTATCTGATCAAATTCCAATAAAGCCTGCATTTGGCATAAATCTTTAAAAACATAGCAAGGGCCACTGGAGGATGCTAAACCTTGTTTATTTAATATTATTCCTCCTCCCTTCCCCAAAAGTACTTTATCCTCTTAATATTTTCTGAAATCTCGGTGCATGCTGAGAAGCGCATCGAGTAAATGCGGGAGAAGTGCGGGACAGCGCTTGCTGCGTTTGAGATCACACTGCCTGCTTCCTTCCTTCCTTCCTTCTTCCTTCCCTCTCTCCAATGTGCTGATGAGCAGCAGCACCACCAGTAGATTAACCCTCACTTTCAAGCAGAAGAAACAACAGAAAAGGCAGTGCCTTTAAAGAATTTAATTCTCAGTGGCTTCACTTAACCAGAGCCAAGAAGAGACAGAAGCTTTCACAACAGCCTTATAAAAGAAACTTAATTCCTACTTCTGAGTTTTATTATTTTCCATCCAAAGACTGCTTAATATGTGCACTGTGCTTCCCATCTGCGCAGGAACACGCGGATGTGGCTGACTAATCCTTAAATACCAAGAGAAGTATTCTGGGTGAAAACAGACATTAAAGAAACTGCTTCTGCTCTTGGGGATTACCACTTGCCCACTGGCTTCATGGCCGCATCCCGGGCACCTGCATGAGAATTAAGCTCCTGGACCTACTGCCCAGAGAAACCCGGGGTGGAGGCGGCAGACCTGGCAAACACATCCACAACCACTCGCTCCCAGCATAAATACAACCGGGTGCTCTCTGCTCCAGCCCTGCCTCCGAGGTGGGAACAGAGTCCTGCTGCTGCTGCGGCAGGGGGTGGGAGCAAGAGGCCACGGCCCTGGCTCGCCACGCCAAGCAGCTCCAGACTGCCGTCCCGGAGTCAGAGCAAACAAGGGCTGCAGGAAAACACAAAGTCCTTTTCTGATGTGGTTTAGAAAAGGGAGCCAAGTATAGCCCCAGGAAAGCTAAGCTGAAAAGGTGCAGTCTTGCATTTCTTTTTTCATTTTAAGGGGTAGATCTGTAAGGTCAGAGGACCACACAAAGAAAGAATCAGGAGGAGAAACAAAATATTTATATTCTTCTTGCCTTTTTTTTTTTTTTTCCTTTTACCCTGCACATCTGTCTCTTGCTGTTCCTAAAATAGTCCTTCAGAGTAATGCTGTCCCTTCTGCACCAGTGGCACATATATTACTAGTAAATTGCCACTGGACTACATCAGAGAGCTCTTGGAGAGCAGTTAGGAAACTTGCATGTGTTCAGGGACAGCCATTTTCCCAGTGAACCACCACAAGAGAGCTCTGACTCTCTCCAGAAGACTTCTGCCCCTCTCTTACTGCCTGACTGAGAAAGATGAGCGGACATGGGAAGAAACATTCCCTGAAACTGCATGTATGAAAGGAATTTCAAAAACCCTCATCACGAAGATCTCCTCAACAAAGCAAAACACTAGGCAACCCGAAACTTGGTAGGAGGGAAGAAAAAAAACAACCCTAATAATTAAACGCTGCTTATGCAAGATGAAAAACCACATTATTCCTCCTGGGCACAACAGCCCTGGCAAGCCCAGCACGTATCTCACACGACAGGAAGGAGGGCTTATGTGCGGAGGAGGAACAGCAGCTCCACATGCCAACTCCACCAGCAACCTCCTCTGTAAGGCTCGCTCTCCATGCATGGCTTTTCATGCTGGAAGCAAAGATACCTGAGTAAGTCTTCAGCCCTTACAGAACACATTTGCCCCTCCCATTTCCACAGAAATGAGCATCTTCCTCATTCTCCACTCTTACCTCCCACATTTGTACCTTCCTTCGCTGCTATACACCTCCATCTGCACTTTCAATCTATCATTATGCAGCCGTCAAGCTCCTCTAGCATCACTGGGGCACCAATGCCTCCTTTCTCACCTTCCGCTCCTTAGATTTTCTTATTTCTAGTCTCTAGAATTCATATACTAAGTTTTAGGATGCTTTCTATAGCACTGTCCTACAATACATCACAGAGTATCTCAGGTTGGAAGGGACCCATAAGGATCATGGGTCCCTCCTCTTCAATTTCTCCCCGTTCTTGCTTTTCCTGTTAGACACTGCACGCTAACCTCACACCTTGTGACGGAGATTAGATGCAGCAGTATCTGGGGACCCTGAAGATCCCCCAGGAGAGCTGCTGGCAAGGACGCCATGCAGTTCAGACTGGCCACCACAGAGCTAAGATAATACCTCCATACAAGGATCTGGGGAGAGCTGCATACAAGATTGCAAGATAGAAATATGACCAAAGGGAGGAAAAAACAATCAGCAGAAGGCGGCTACAGGAACTTGTAAGAAGTAAAGCAGAGAGAGGAACTACCAAGCAGCTGTTGTCATTTTAATAGGTGCTCTGCAAGGGAAATGCTCCAGAGACAGCTTGCCTCTCTACAGGCAAAGGAGCAAAGCAACATGCCTAAAACAGCCTGGCACAAGCACACACTCAGAGCTTGCTGCCTTTGGCTTGCCTGTTACTTGGTGCAGAAAAGACCTAATCCTACCATAACCTGCGCTCATTACTCACCTAACACTTCACTCAATATGCCCCTCCCAGCCTAAAAAAGAAACTGCTTTCCTCACCAGCTATATATTTATCTAAACGACCCAAGTACCTGCCCTGGATGCAGGTGTCAGTCATTTCCATGGGCACAGGCTTGCTGGAGTCAGGCTCTCTCAAATAAGCTCCAGCTGTTTCTCATCACAAGGCGAAATCCCAGCCAAGCAAAGGCCCTTTCTCCCTTACCTCTGCTGACTGAACCCTTTGTGTCCCACGTTCCTCAAAAACGGAAAGGCAATGAACTGAGCTCAGGCAACCGCAGCTGTACTCCTTTCAGGTGGCTGACTAACAGCTCTCAAAAGTAGAACAACAGAAAGCCCAGAGATGCCATCAACTCCTTTTAGGATGTCTGAACAGTGAGGTCAAGCCAGAACATACAATCGTTTCAACAGGCTGGTGTGGCAGCATCACAGGGACATGTAGTGTAACTCTCTCTTGCGGCTGTTACACATAGACAACACCAGCGACTCTCATTAAAGATTCCCAGCTTTCTCTTTTAACAAATGACACTTTATTTACTCGACTCTTCTGCCAGCCTGTCCCTGGGAAGGAAAGCAGCCAGGCTGCAGTCATGAAGCCAAGCACCCAGTGACCAATCTGTGGACCTGAACCACATTCAACTACAAATCACACTTCTCTTACATTTAAATAACGTCTAAACAGTCCAGTGTGCCTTTTCCTGCCATCAGCTTCTAAGGTTGGCTTATGCTGTCACTTCAGCAAGCGTGTGAACCCAAATTCCCTTCTCTCCGCCCAAAGTTTGGCTTGCACTTGACCGGACCAGGCAGGAAAAGGTGAACATTGAAAGTGAGGGAGAAGACTAACTCAAATTTGCACCCACTGGATCTGAACCGCACTCTACAGCGCTGCAAACCCAGGGCAGCACTCAGGCATAGCTAATGAGGGCAGCAAGAACAGAGCCAAAGAAGGGCTCAATACACTTTTACAAGGTGGTATCCTATCTGGCAGGGTTTTCAGCAGAACAAGTCCCGGGTTGCTGGAACAACCATGAGTTTTACTCAGTATAAAACTGCTGGGAGCTGAGCGGCTGTTGGTTGCTGGGTTTCTCGGCAAAGTCAACTATGCTTTAGATGAGATATGCTCTAGACAATATTTGCACAAACGCACAGACTCGATGTAAGTTACTTCAATGGCTTTGAAGTCTTTAAAGATTAAATGACATCAATCTTACCAACACTCGGGAGTGAGAGAGTCATGGGGTCATTTTTTTCTTCACTCCTCAAACACGGAATTGTCCAGTTCCTTGCCTCAACCCCTGGGATACTATACAGTATACTGAAACTGCTAAGCTATGAAACTCAATCATTAACAATGCTATTTCTGTGAGGAATGGTTAACAGGCTACTCCTGAACACATGCCAGAGAGAGAAATTTGACTTCTATGTAAACTACAGTACAGGGAAGGTGTTGTGAGACAGAGATCCTGGAGACGACTTGTTTGATGTCATGTTCTGTCACTCATTATTATATGCTGAAACTCTGGAGTCCTGAGGCACAATTGGTAGAAAAAGTTTCCACATTTCAGCTCCATATGATTTTGAATAGTCCTTTCTAAGAAAGGCACAGGAAATATGAGTCTACTCTGGAAAGATGGGACTCGACTGCTTCTCCCTGTGGTTTGTTCGACCTGCTAGACAGGTACAAGGTGGGTTTGCTGCAGAAAGACAGGGAGTGGATTTGTGCGAGGTGCCACCATACCTGGTACAGCTCTATCCGCTGCTCTGAGACCCGTGCCTTCGAGTTCTGCAAGCGGAAGACCCTGAACTCGGCCTTCACCAAGTTGGAGGCGTTCTTCTCCATCGCCGAGACATCAAATCTGACGATTCGGAAGTAAAGGCTGTAATAGCTCGGTGGGATGGCATCTGCAAGAAGGCAGTGTGATTTAATTATTTTTTTTTTAATGGTAAAATACATTGTTCCTTCAAACAGTGTAATACAAGACAGGCTCAGTATGGGAAATATCTGTAGCATGATTCCGTTTCCAATGTCAATTTAATATTATTAGCAATTTAATAAAAAAAAACAAAACAAAACAAAACCACCCCACATGTGTTTGATTATAGGAATACCGTATTAATGCAGATTAACAACTATTTCGAACTCTATTTCAGGTCATGCATTTAAACCTCCCCTCTTTCAACAGTTGTGGAAAATCCTGGATGCTTGTAAATTGGGAAAAAATCATAGCAGTTGGTATCCGGCAAATGTCTTCAGACTTGCATAGAGTTCACAGGCATCTGCTAAGACCACAAGTAACAGCAACTCATCTGATCTGCATGTTCTCTGAAGCCCATTTCTCCCCAGAATACAGAGCATAAATTAGCCAGCTTCAGATTTTGTTTCATATTTAGTTATTAAAGGGTTTTATTGAACAAAATATTCATTCTGATTATAGTGACAAGGGCAGGAAGAGAAGAGGAAGCAGAATGGGAGGGAAAAGGCAAGCAGATAGTAGACCTTATGAACAGAATTACACCCATTTTGATCACTTGCAAGCAGTAAAAACCATAAATGTAACCACCCCTCACTATGCACTGGGGGGAAAGCAGAAAAAACAGTTAGAAAAATGGACTCAAATCTTCAATAACAGTGTTAAACAAATGAGTTTAGGTTTTAAAACAGTCTCTTCGTACTTCCCAGCTGTAAACCCTGACAGAGGCTAAGCAGAGAAGCACTTCTGCACAACCTGGGTTACCCTGAAGGGTTTGGTGACCACCTGAGGCCTTTTACCCCTGTCCTACCAGCAGCAGGAGGAAGAACCTGGCACCCAACCACCATCCCCTGTGTTTGTGACTCTCCCCTCACCCCACTGCCTGGCAAGGTTCTCCTCAACTCCACAGCCCAACTCAGAGAGGAGACAAAATGACTCCAAGGCCCTGATGAAAATCTCCATTCAAACTGAGGAAAACGTTTCCTCTTCTCCTACCACGTGAAAACTGAAGTGGATACAAAAAATAAAGGAGGAAAATCGTGTTTGGGGAGCGTGGGGTGATTTTCAGCTGAGGAAGCAAAGCTCACAGGCCTCCCCGGGGCCACGCCAGCAGGAAGACTTCAGATAGTAATCAGAAAACACAAAGTTTTCCCACCAGTCACGTTGCTCGGGATTTGCCATGCAGTGGCAGCAGATGACAGCCTTGACATTAGGGAGGTAAGCAGCTCAGTGTTGATACAACATAACACACAAGTTATCACTTCTATGTAAAGAGATGGGAGAAGCCAAATCAAGGAGATGGGAGAAGCCAAATCAAGTACATCTGCGTTATTATTTATTTATTATGCAGTTGGTGGCCAGTCACAAGTCGTGTTCCACAGGGCTTGGTAATGGGGCCAGTTCTCTTTAATATCTTCATCAACGACCTGGACGAGGGGATTGAGTGCCCCCTCAATAAATCTGCAGATGACACTAAGTTAGGCAGGAGTATTGATCTGCTGGAGGGTAGGATGGCTCTACAAAGGGATCTGGACAGGTTGGATTTATGGCCTGCGGCCAACTACATGAACTTCAACAAGGCCAAGTGCCGGGTCCTGCACTTGGGTCACAACAACCCCATGCAGCACTACAGGCTTGGGGAAGAATGGTTGGAGAGCTGCCTGGTGGAGAAGGACCTGGGGGTGTCGGTTGACAGCCAGCTCAATATGAGCCAGTAATGTGCCCGGGTGGCCAAGAAGGCCAACAGCATCCTGGCCTGTATCAGGAATAGTGTGGTGAGCAGAATCAGGGAAGTGATCGTTACCCTGTACTGGGCACTCGTGAGGTCCCACCTCAAACAGCTTGTTCCATTTTAGGCTCCTCACTACAAGAAAGACATAGAGGTACTGGAGCGTGTCCAGAGTAAGGGCAACAAAACTGGTGAGGGGTCTGGAGATCAAGTCTTATGAGGAGCGGCTCAGGGAATTAGGGTTATTTAGCCTGCAGAAATGGAGGCTGTGGGGAGACATTATTGCTCTCCACAATTACCTGAAAGGAGGTTGTAGAGAGGTGGGGGTTGACCTCTTCTCGCTAGTAACAAGTGATAGGACAAGAGGAAATGGCCTCAAGTTACACCAGGGTAGGTTTAGGATGGATATTAGGAAAAAGTTCGTCACAGAGAGCGTTGTTAAGCATCGGAACAGGCTGGGCCGGGGAGGGGGGGAGGGAC
>NW_009646856.1:2811859-2845837 GCF_000708025.1 Charadrius vociferus
TTAGGTTGATGGTTGGACTTGATGATCTTAAAGGTCCCTTCCAACCTAGACAATTCTATGATTCTATGATTCTATTTCTAACTACTAACGATTAAGGTAGTTTGAATAAATCCTTAATAATATTTATTCATATCAATAAGATATATTAATAACTTAAAGACCTTCTTCCAAATATTTAGTGCTTCTGGACTGGCTGCTTTTACCAGAACAACGCAGCGGCTCCCAGCTACATGAGGCATCACCACTCACAGTTACACATTTAATAACCGATTTGTTGTAGCTCTTTGAATAATTCTAAATTGAATTTGACTGCAGAATAAATACCAAGTACAAGTCAGCCACATAAGGAATAAAGCAAATTTATTCTGTCTTCACAAAATTCACTAACACACTCCCTCTACATAATTGGGCCAAAATCTCTTTTTTTAAATGATCAGAGGTAAAAACTCCTAAAAGTAATCCTAGCTGTGAGAAAATCTTCAATGATAAAGAAATAACCTCTGCCTCAACTGCAGATGCATTGTAAGTGAGAGATGAGAAATTGTCAAAATACTTTAAAAAAAAACTCTGAAAGAGTACTTCCCAAAGCAGACCTTCAGTGTGGCCAAACTGGTAAGAGGTATAAATAGGAACAGGAAGGCCCTAGCTTCCTTATGATCCCATTTAATTAAAGAAACAAAACAAAGGTTCTCAAATTTTCACATCTGCAGTGCTCGAAAATAAAGCCCAGAGCATCATGATCAGTATTCTTGCCTACCAGACTTATTGACAGAAAACTGCTACAATCTTATAGTGAGAACTCAAAGAAAAACAGATGCAAACTACCGCCACACCAGAATGACTCCACTCTCCCATCAGCAACACATTAGTACTGGTCTCTCTCAAAGTACCAAACGAAGTTCTTCTCAGAAAAGCTTAACTTTATGCAACAATTAGTTTAATTTTGATACATTTTGCAAATTCTTATAGAAGCTACTTGGTTCAGAGATTATATCCTCATTTAAAAGACAAATAAACTTCTCAACTTATTTTTTTGCTATAGGAAACTCCGAGACTACTACTTGTTCTTCAGCCAAACCTAATCCTACTAGGAATATAATTTGGCATAATAACATGTACATATAAGATTGATGCTTCCAGGATGAGTTGTAAGTTGTCCTTCCCTGTCATTTATTTGAGGCATCAACCTACCATTTCATTCCCCATGGACAAGCCAAACTAGCAGCCAGGCACTTGCCCTGGCACAGACAAACCCTGGCCATCTTGACTCTATTTCAGATTGAAAATTCCTATTTAACTGTCAGTCTGATTTATATTTAGCTTCTAACTTATTTCTACAACTTTCTTGTGCTATATTTGTACTCCTTCTTTTCAGTTTCGGTATTTTAGATACTGTTTGTGTATTACAAATCTGTGAATATGTATCTGAACGGATTTTCCTGAACCATGTCTGCATTTAAATTTTTTCTTTCTTTCAGACATAAAGAGGATATATAGAGAAGGAATACTCTTTAAGTGTGCATGTTTTTGTGTTTACATATGTGCATTCATATACACAGTGAATGAGTGTTTACCTTCCACTGGAAGGCAGGCATGGGACATCCACCATGAATAAAAATGAATTCTTGTCTTACAGAAACTTCATCTCCCATATCAGATAGTTTTACATCTTGCAAAACTCCACAAAATAAACTTCATTTCTTTATTCTATCATTCACGACAGTATTCACAGGAAGTCAATTCAGGAAAAGGCATTATTCATGGACAGCTGAAAAAAAAAAAGTTTTTTTACTAGCTGGAACCCTTCCTCTGAAAAAGGACGTCTGACTGCAGAATTGGGGTTTACATGAAAATTAAACAACTTTAAGACTGAGAATTGAGACTTGCAATTCTCTTTAAGGGAATGGAAAGAACCCTGTGGAGTCTACAAGGTTTTGAATTAGCCTTTAAGTGGTCTAAGATGCTGCAATATATCTCTCTCTCTGACTCCACCTTAACCTGACAGTTATATCAATTCAGACTCAGTTGGATACCTCTGGACTCCCCTCTGGTTTTGGCCCAATGACTCCAGTAGACACCAGAATGACGCTGACCAAATACAGTTACTCTGCTGCAACTCGACTCTTTAAGTATTCTTTGAACCATTATCATTAATGAGTAGAATTAAACCAATATGTTTCCTGTAGCTAGGAAAACATAGATTTCTTTTGTTTTGGAGAGGGAATAGTAAATGCAGTGGAAGATTCCATTTTTATCATCTTTAAATTATTCATTAATTCAACCCTCAAAAACCCGAAGACTTCCAGCTGTAATAATCATGATCACAATCATCACAGTACAGTTGAGACAAGAGTTATACAGCACAGTTGGAGAAGGTGAAAGCAGCATCCCTCCTCCTCCCTTTAGGGCATCCAAAGTTTAACTTTTTTATTTTTTTTTTTTTTTTTTTTTTTTTTGAAGCAGCTGTAACTTCATCAGCTGCTTTACACAGGAGAGTCCAAACTGCCAGGTTAAAACTCATTCAGGTATGTGAATGTTTAAGTGCACCAGGACACTGTGGTTTCTGTGCTTCTTATTGACTTTGTTCAATGTCCCGCATTCTCTAAGCTCCTGTGCCAGTAACTAGGACAGAAAGCAGCCCTACTCTGACAGAGCAGAAAAGCATCAGCGGGAGGGGTGCAGGAGACCTACCCCAAAATACTCAACAGTCTGCACTATTGCTCCAGGTTGGAGCATCGTCAACAGGAGAGTCTGAACACATTCTCTGGCCAACCGTCCAAAATAGCACGTAGACTCCTCCGGCATTGTTCCTGGGAGGAGAACAAGCTGGAGTCAAGCTCCCTTAAACCGAAAGCGGGAATGGAAGGAGTTTGTTTCATGCTGGAGATATTCCCCAAATCAGGAATCTCCTGCACCAAAGGATGATACTTTTGCCTTCTGCAGTTCTGTTTGATGAACTAAGCCCTGCATTTCCACAGCTTTCCTCACAAGTACTGCATGTACTGACATTTCAGGAGAAAGAAAACACTGTTTGACACAGCTCTTCTGAGAGCTGGGCTTTCATTCTGGTGAGGAAAAAAAACTAAATTCAATTGTATCCAAACAAGGCTTTTTTCCCCTCTGAATTTTCATTTCTGCTATTGAAACAAAAAAATCAATTATGTGTGCAGCCCAAATTAGGAAACGTAAACAACTTTTCTTTCCTCGTTGGAAGAGGCCAGACAGGCTGTCTTCACACATACACCCACACTGGAAAGGCTGAGAGCTTCAATCTAATCCTTCCATCAAGGGCTTGTAATAAATGCTCCAAAGATTTATTTTTATTCCCTTTTGTGTTTATTAAACTTTGGAGGGTTCCTTTTCCTTTTTCTTTTCTTTCTGGTGCCTTGCCCATTCTTTATAATGGCAGCTACAAAACATGGAGTGCCCTTTTCTTCTCGCCCTGTTTTTTTTGTTGTTTTTTTTTTCTTTTCCCCTCCTCGTCTTTCTAACTGCAGTACATGAATGACCATGTAGTAGGCTTTGAAGCAGCACATGCAAATATTTATAAGAGTAGCTCGATTGTTATTAAATGCAGTTGTTATGCTTTCCACGCTCTGGCAAGCTTCCCTAACCCCTCTAACTATTAGGGCCATTTAGGCTGTTTAGATTTCAGCTCACTGATAGCAAATCCCACTTTTTTTTGGTGGTTTTTTTTTTTTTTTTGTAACAAGCAGCATAATGTGACATCGTTTCTCCCCCCGTGTGAATTTTACTCTCTGCTCAACACACGGGTCCCTGCCACGAGCCGGGTCAGGCTGCCTTTAAGGACATCCAGAAGTGGTAAATGAAGCAGCATGCGCGAGGCTGCTGGAAGGATGGGCCGCTCATCAGCTGTATCAGCACGTCTTTCCAGCAGGATCCCGTCCTTCCTGTCAGGCACACTCGGGTCACAAATCCTCTCCTCTTTTCCAGGGAAAGGCTCTCCAAGAAATTAGAAACTTGTTTAATGCATCTGGGCTCCTAAAGCCCACGGATAATTACTCTGCTCACCCCTCCTGACCCTGACGTGACTGCAGAATCCCGCTGGAAACCGCCTCTCTGCAATGAAAGGCGATATATAAATACAGTGAACCAAAATATAGGGGCCTACAGGTTATACTTGGGAACTGGGATTGGCCCTCAGTGGTAAATCAGTTGTACATCAGCTTTCCATTAGCTCTGCAACTCTATCCTGATGTGACATTATGTTACGAGCACATCCATTAGCAAATCAGGGCTTTTGGACAGAAACACTTGCACCACTTTCTGCTCAGACACTGCTTCCAGTCTCTTGCCGTATGGCTTCAAAGTCAGACAGTACAAAAGCAGTGTAAGAGACTTACTCCAATATTCCAGTTTTTACCTACAAAGCTGCCAATGGGCTAACACCTTTATCTGTCATCAAGCACTTGCTGTTGAGGGACACTGCACTGAAAGTGAGAAGAAACCTGCCGAGAGCACAGTGGATAAGGCTTTCAGCTGAGGCCCAATGGCTCTGGAGCAGCTCTTCTCGCAGAGCAGGGTATGCGTGCACCTACAGTGCAGTGGAAGACACGACAGCTGCTATCGCACCTGCTTTTGGTGAAGAACGCATGCCAGAAACTGGCAGCTAGGAATCTTCCACTGAATGATCCCTAGATACATAATTTATCCATGGCAAAGGTGAGCGGGTGGTTCAGAATTCCACATTCCCTGATAACTTCAGTGTTGGTATTTACCGCATGTGGATATGCTGACACTTAACAGGAGAAACAGACAGACAGACACACATAAAGGAAGACAGAGCTTTCTTCATCAGAAAGGCAGAAAGAGAACAGGTTGGGGATCCAACTGGTGGATGACCCTTTTGAGCAACCGAACAACTGAAGACAGAAATCTGAAACCACTTCCCTCTTTCACGACCAATTCTGACCCCTGGACATGTCCCTGCGGTCACATGGGGAAGCCTCAATACACCTTGACTAGGACAATGGATTTTAGAGTCCTGAGATGATTCACCACGGAGAAAACCTCACTCCTGCAGTGACTCCTGATGCAGCTTTTTAAACATGACTTTCTTTCACCAGCTCC
This sequence comes from Charadrius vociferus, assembly GCF_000708025.1. NCBI lineage: Eukaryota > Metazoa > Chordata > Aves > Charadriiformes > Charadriidae > Charadrius > Charadrius vociferus. The sequence continues at coordinate 2,816,951 of NW_009646856.1, forward strand.
ACTAACACAAGCCAATCCTGAGTTTTCTTATTTCAGTAGCTTCTTCTTACATTAGTTAACTTTTTCTTTGTAATGACAACACACAGAGCTGCTGATATGAAGCAGGGAATCCATGCATGTAATTATTATGCCATAAACTGGCTACGAAGACTCAATAAATGTCACTAGCAGACTCTAGAGCGCTCAGAGCAAAGACACTTGGTAGTGCTCACGCAGCACAAATGCATGGTTTATTTTTTGTGCCTACGCTGTCTCTGTCAAGCTCTACATGTCCAAAAAATACACAACAGTGAAGGTCTAGGTGTGCATGGATTTAGAAGAGAATAATTACCTAAGCACCAGATTTTGAGGTATATTTTCTGCTCTTTTAAAACACAGTAAGATCTATGACAACATATGAAAAGTTCAAAAACCCAGGACATTCTCCAGATTGAAGAGACAGGTACAATGAGGCAAAAATGGAATTTTCTGAGATATGTTTCTGAAATTATGAGTTCCTTACTTAAAAACTGACAAAGGCCTTCTGGTTCTGCTGCTGTTTCCTCATTGCTTTACCGAGCCTGAATCAAAAGATGACTAGCCAAAGCTATGATCTCCATAGTACAGTGATCTGGTAACCTGGTTTCCAGTTACCCAAATAATTAATGCCTTCAGGGTACTCCTATTGCTCTGGAGTTTGATGGACTTTGACACTCTTAGATAATTGCCTCTTGAACTCTTGATTTCTGTAATGGTGAAAAATATCCTCCAGTCGTCTTTGGGTCAAAATGGAACTGGTATAGTAAGGACACTGAGACAGTATAATTAGCCACTGGAGAATCACAGAGTTTAGTTAAAGTTTAGCTTAAGTTCTCACAAAAACAAGTAGTAAAATAAAACTCAAATCATTGGTGGTGTTGTAGCAAAGCTGCTGCGTGGGATTCTTGGTAGAAAACAGGTTTAAGTCCTGGCTTTGTGGGTCAGTTTAAAGATGCAGAGAGAACGGCATCTTACTACATACTCCCTGCTTTGTGTCACTTTGTCTCTACTAGCACATTGGAGCTGGGTATGAGTCCTACAGAGGGCATCAAACCCTGCCAAGAAAAGCTACCATTGCTGTTTTAAGGCTGTAACAATACAACCCATTTTAAAACTGTTTTGATGTTTGGGTTTGGTTTTTTTTTTTTGTAATTGCTCTCCCTGGGCTGGGCCAAATCATGTTGCAAGTTCAACCTCAACTTTATTTACATGCTGCAGCTGAAACTGACTTTGGATGTTCCTTATTTTGGTCTGCAGACCATTGTAAGAAGGGCTGTAATTTTCCTGTATCACTGAACTGTCTGATTTAAGTGAATCTTAACAGCCAGAAAGCCCTCATTTAAATCCTTTCTTCCCTTGGGCTTTCTCTTTCTGCCACCCTTTCCTAATTATTCTCATGAAACTACTAGTCTTTGTAGGCTCGGTCCGAAACACCGTTTAGCCTGAAAAACTCCATACTACCCACACCAGCTAGAAAGAAGGAAGACAAAATACCTATTTTGAACAATCAGCTATGGCTTTTTCTCCTCTCCCTCTCCTATGGGTACCATCTGAAGAAAAACTGCTGGGCCAACATCACATATGTTGGTTCATGTCCAGGTGCAACACCAACAGCAAAGAAGTCTGGGCTACGACAAATCCCCCAAATGAACCCTTCTCGAAAAAGGTTCACAGCTATTCCATTACTCCAAAGGCAAAGGAGAGTCAAATTTAACACCAAAGAGAAAAATTGCAGGAGCGTTCTGCTTTATCTGAGAAGATGAGCAAAAGCCTCAGACAATGTCCATGTGATTGTTCTCCTGTGAATGACAGAGAGCCGTCGCTGCCTCACACACTCCAGCTGCAAGGGGACGGAGAGTTAACGTGGGCGCAGGCTCCCACAGAAAGACCCAGCTTCCCTTCCCAGACCATGCTATGAATGCAAATGCACAGCAAGCAGAAAGGGATTAACCTCTTTTGTGCTTTAAGCCAGGCTTTAAAGACTAGACCAGATTTCCAAGTGTTTAGCACCCAGTATTTTGAGGCTTTTGTTGTTGTTGTTGTTGTTTTAATTTTTCCAAATGTCCTGAGAATGAAGTCTTCCAACTGGATGTTTCTGGCCTGATTTTCAAAGGGCCTAACTGTTCTTGTGATCTTTTTGAAAATCAGTTTTGGGGTTTGGCACAAGAGCTGGATGTCTCTTCACCAGCTAGCCCCAGCCGTGGGTGCTGACACTTACAGAAAACCTTCACCTTAAATCTTGCCTCCTCCTTAAGTCACCTTGCCCAAAAACCTAAAGAAAAAGTTCCCTGTCAGTCTCTGTGAACTGGAGTGTAACCACATACGTAGCAAGTACTAATGATTAAAAAAATTTCAAAAAGATATCTGTAGGATTAGAGGCCACTGGGCTACACAGAAGAAAAAAAAAATGATACCAAAGAAGCAGAAAAGTCAGAAAAATCCCCTGTGCACCTTTCCTCTCCCTCCCTTTCCTTCTATATTGCCTATCACCTCCAGCCTTTAACTAACTGGTCCATACATTACTGGTCCATCGGTCTGTGCTGGGTGTCAGTGTGATCAGCTCCTGTGTTTTCCTTGATTGAACCATTAAAGAACAAACACCCCACAAAAGTGACATGCTGTGAGAGTAGAGGCAGCAAGAACTAACCAGCATGTGTGATCAAGAAACAATGCTCATAGAATAACCCTCTTCATGGACAGGCTCTTAGTGTGATGTATCGCCTGAGTGATGCTAGTCTAACCTTCTCTCTATGCCTCCTCTGTCTCCCATCACTCCTCATTTGCAAAGATTAGAAAATGTGAAAGTGTTTTGGGAATGGGAGAAAAATACTTCAGAAAAACATATATAATCCTTCCAGACAAGCTACGCAACTTATTTTGGAGGAAATCAGTTGCCTGTGCAGGCTGTCCTGAACAAAAAGGAAACACTTGAAGAATGTATAAGACGACACCTGAGAGCAATGACTACAGACCACATACATGAGTACATCTTCAAATACATGCTAAGGTAAATCAGCACAAAGATTGCAAAACCTTATGTTATTACTACTTTACAGCCACAGAGCACTTGTGAGGCAATTACAAGCCACAATCCTGGTCCTTTACAAACTCTCCTATCCTGAGAGTGCTTTCTGTTGAGTAAGACTGAATTCCTCTACAGAAGTGCACTTTTCTTCTGCAATTCTGAAGAAAGTGAGGACTGCCCAGAAGACCAATTCTGCTATAAAACAAAACTCTCCAAGTATTCTAAATCGGAGAGACATGGATTTGACTGATGGACCACTTGGTGGATAAGAAACTGGCTGGATGGTTGCACTCAAAGAGCTGCAGTCAATGGCTCCATGTCCAAGTGGTGAGAAGTGACAAGTGGCATTCCTCAGGGGTTGGTACTGGGACTGGTGCTGTTTAATAACTTTGTTGGTGACATAAATGTTGGGATGGAGTGCACCCTCAGCAAGTTTTCTGCCACCAAGCTGTGTGGAGCAGTCAACATGCTGGAGGGGAGGGGTGACATCCAGAGGGACATGGACAGGCTGGAGAGTTGGGCCTGTGCAAACCTCATGAAATTCAACAATACCAAGTGCAAGGTCCTGGATGTGGGTCGGGGCAGTCCCATGCACAAACGTGGGCTGGGAGGAGAATGGATCAAGAGCAGCCCTGAGGAGAAGGACTTGGGGGTGTAGGTTGATGAGAAGCTCAACGTGACCTGGCAATGTGCACTCGCAGCTCAGAAAGCCAACCACATCCTGGGCTGCACCAAAAGAAGCGTGGCCAGCAGGTCGAGGGTGGTGATTCTGCTCTCGTGAGGCCCCACCTGGAGTACTGCGTCCAGCTCTGGGGCCCCCAACATAAGGACATGGAGCTGTTGGAGCAGGTCCAGAGGAGGGCCACAAAGATGATCAGAGGGCTGGAGCACCTCTCCCTCTCCAGGTGCTGAGAGAGTTAGGTTTGTTCAGCCTGGAGAAGAGAAGACTCCGGGAAGACCGTATAGCAGCCTTCCAGTATCTGAAGGGGGCCAATAAGAAGGCTGGAGAGGGACTTTTTACAAGTGCATGTAGTGATAGGACAAGAGGTAATGGCTTCAAACTGGAAAGGGGGAGATTTAGGATAGATATTAGGAAAAAAAAATTTCACTCTGAGGGTGGCAAGCCATCAGAACAAATTGCCCAGGGAAGTTGTGGATGCCCCATCCCTGGAAGTGTTCAAGTCCAGGTTGGATGGGGCTTTGAGCAACCTGGTCTAGTGGGAGGTGTCCCTGCCCATGGCAGGGGGGTTGGAACTAGGTGATCTTTCAGGTCCCTTCCAACCTAAACCATTCTATGATTCTATGATTCTAAACTTATAGAAGAGTCTGACTGAGCACTGAGCCTCAAATCAACTGCCTGGATCCAAACTTCTGAAGCTGGAGCAGGATCAAAAGCCAGTTGAAATTGCTGAAACCTCTGGCTAAAATGAAAGGGGAAACTGTCCGATCTCTTTCAGGAAAACGAAAACAGAACTCTGCCCCAGGGAGACTTGGTGTGACCACTGCCAAATACTCCTATTTCTTAAAAAGGAGTGTGGACTCCTCCCAGGGGATGGCCCCTCTCGGGACAGACCAGCACGCGTAGCACAGCCCCATGCCTGATCTTTCTCTCCCAGCAAGAAAGGCTGTTTACCTATTTGCAAAAGCTCGAGTAGCTGGAAACGGGGTAAACTAGCACCTCACGTGGCAACACTTGCGAGTCCCCCTCAGATACACAGTGCTCAGTGGACACTTTCTGCCCCTGCCTTTACAATTGCTTGAAAATTAATCTCCTGAAGAAAAGTGCCCTCATGTGAACTCACCAGACCCTCCTCTCTGTTTGCCTTTAAAGCTTTCCAGGCTGTTGGCTTGTTTTCCCTCGTCCATGCTGAAACGCGGGGGTTCGGTAATGTGAACAACACTGATGCATCACATGAGAGCTATTTTCAGGTCTAAATTTTGAGCCGTTGAGCAATGCTTAATTGGGGTAACCTAATTACTCGGGAGTATTCTAGAGAGCAACAAATGCTGATTTTTCCATTCCGGACCACTTTCAGCATATACAAATCTCCATGCATTTTAGAAAGTCTGAAAGGTCTGACCTCAGTTCTCCTCTTCTCAAAGTCCTATTTACGCATAACTTGTCATGTAAAGGAGCCAAGAGGAAATGTAAACACAAACCATACTGCTATTTTTGTTTCTCAACAAAGAAATATTAATCTTGTGGCACGTTAAAACATACGGGGTAAAGAAACAGCACAACAGCTCGCTCTCTCAAACGTAACCCCCTATTATCTCACCGTCACTTATGCAACACTGCAGTTTTAATAGAGAGAGAGAAAAATACATCTTCAGACGTGTCCCTTACTCCTGGGTCGGATGCCATTGTAGCAAGCCCATGACCAGGCATTCTCGACAGGAGCTGACAGATCCATTTCTGCTGGGAAGATGTGCGACAAGCTAACAGGAAAGCGGCTGCATCCATCAACAGGCGTTTGAACAAGTGACAGAGCTACCAAAGCCTCTCCGAAACCTGAGTGAAGTTTTGGTCCCATTGAAGTCACCGACAAAACATTCCCATCGCTTTCAAAAGGGCTAGGAATTTACCCCTACACTTGTAAGCACAAGAGAGGATTTTCAGCACAAGAAAACTGTCTCCAGCCTCTCTGCCTCCTGTTCTCTGTGAATTTAGTTTGCCAACAAAAGGTCCTTCAGCTTTCAGCAGTTATTTTGTGAACATTCAGGGAAGAACAACTCCTTTCAAATCCCCATCAGGATCCTTTGAATGAAATCCCAGGTTATCATGTATCACCACTGAAATCAAATATGTAAATAGATGTGTGTTGTGTTTGGAAACTTCTCAGGTATGTACTTTGCTATTCTGCTTACACTGGAATGTAAGAAAAATATCCTAGTGTCTTTCATCTCTCTCCACGAAGGGCTGCTCCTCTTTCAGCTAGGAATCATAAGCAAGAATTGCAAGTACAATTGCCTATCTCCTCTTAAAAAAAAAAAAAAAAAAAAAGAAAAGAAAGAAAGAGAAGAAGGGGGGAAAAAACGCACCAGGGAATTACAACCTTTCTCAATGGCAAAGTAAGAGCCAACTTGCTGGCACTGTTCAGCTGAGTTTTTATGGCTGCAATGACCTCAGTGACTTAAAACAGATTAGATTAACCTTCTGCCATTCCCAAGACTGACCAACGGTTTTCCCTGTAACAAAAACCTTTTTTCTCTTTCATTTCCCAGACTTCTTCTGGTTGCATGCTATTGAAGTGGTATCTTCAGAAGCAATTTGAGAGACTTCTCCATTGGTGGGCTAAAGAGGCAGACATGATCACAAGTCCAGCTGCATTACTTGTTTATCATATTGCTGTAGACAGAGACATAGGGATGCTGACTGCAGTGCCTCAAAACCCCTGAGCAGTCATCATACCCCCACAACCCTTGAAGTCACCTTGAATAATTTTTATCGAGGACAATATTTTACCTTCTCTCCTCAACAGCAGACTAGGTGTAAGGTTAGATGTATGTGCATGTGTTTGAGAAAGTCTATGTACGTTTATTAGTTTTTTAAAATCCTTTCTTTTCCTGGCACCTTTCTCATGGATTTCACTTGCACCGACAGCCCAGCCAGCAGGATTAAAACTGGCTTCATCGTCTTATCTCAGTGCCAATTTACTAATGAGCTATATTTGAAAAATATATATTGTGCAGACATACTTTTATTGAATCTGTCAGACTCACAAAAAAAAAAAAATTACTTCTGTTATAAATCTATTCTCCCCGTCAGCATCCGAGAGGAGCTTGGCATGCCCGCATGCAGCTGCACGTGCTCCGTGTCTCTCCCTCCTCCCAGCTCCAGGGTTTCTGCAGGCGCCGAAGCTGCCGGTGGCAGGTGGGATGGGGGCATCCCGCAGCCCCAGTGGGACCCACTGCCTGTGGGCAGGATGCCCCTGTGCCCATGGGGGCTGTGCGAGTCGGGCGAAGGAAGCGGCGCTCCTCCAGCAACACCGAAGGTGGAGAAGGCAGCCAGCCCACGGGGTTGGGCCACTCATGAGAGCCACAGGACAGCGGTACTGCAGGGACAACCTGGGTCAGGACCCCCCCCACCCGGGGACCAGGGCTTTTTGGGGCCCCAGAAGGCAGCTCTGGTGAGGAGGATCGTGATTAAGCCTGATGCTTGAACAGAAGCACAGGCATACGCTTTTAATGCTAGAAATCAGGCTAGTATGTTTATGAGGCTAACCTCTCCAAGGAAACGGACTTAATACTGCTTTTAAGGTAAGCTGTGGTTACCCATCATACGTCTGTGTCCGTAAAATTAGGCCATTCACTAAACGTCAGTTCGGTACAGCTTGCACTCTGACAGCAAACACACTCATCACAGGCTCCGACTTGTGCCTTTAGTGCTGGATGACTTGAGCTGTGTTTTAAGCCTCTGAATACGCATCTGCATTTTAATTTTTCTGCGTAGAAGCGCTTCTAATCGTAAGTATGCTACAAGATCCAAGAAGATGGCTGGAAATCCCTTGGATATATCCTGGGGATTATACACTGCCACGGCGACGCAAGACTATACAAAAATCTACTTTACAAAAAATGTAGCACTGCAGAACAAAGCTGTGCTGGAGAGAAAAAAACACAACTGGAAAACATTTTGAATTATTTAGAGAACTAAGAAAACTTTCCCCAAATCCAATTTTCTCCAACAGTGTCACAACAACCACAAAGCCGTCATACATGACAAACTCGGTGGTGTTGAAATCAAGGAAATGGCAGCGAAAAGACATTCTCAGGCTATTTCACAATTCAGTTTAAGCTGTTCACACTGCTGTGTTTATGTATCTCTCTACCTTAGCACAGAATAATCCAAATATCATTTCTCTTGTTTTCAAGTCAAACTTTTTATTTCCCCTTTTATTCATCTACAGAGTGGTTCAACCAGCTGGAAGTGAACATACACCAGGTAAGCTGTAAAGTCAGCCTGAATATTCAGTAGAATAACAGGGCAAGAAGCCTACCACTCTGCTTCACAGAAAGAGCACAGGTATTGGCTTCGCTTTAAACACAGTCCTGTGGAAGTCATCCTGTAAGCTCTCCTACACAGTCATGTGCTTAAAAGCTTCCCTGCCTCAGAGCCCCCAGCAGTGAGGGAGAACGGGGTGAATCCAGTGCTCATGAAGCTCCTCAAACTGAGAAGAGCTCACAGGAACAAATCCTTCGTGCACCTCACACTTGCAATGTGACTTTTGTTGCTGCTTTCCCAACCCACCCAACCTGTGTTTTGGAGGGGGGTCCTCTGTGCACAGGAGCAATAATGGGTCATAGCTTTCATGCCTATGCTGTTAGAGGCCTTCCAGTTCAAACTCCTGACGGGAGAGATGAAAACAAGCGTCAGCTTTCTATGAGCATGCAGAGATTTACCTGCTAGCCTGAGCTCACCTCATTCATCATGAGCTCTAGCCTGAGCTCATCTCATTAAATTCCAGGCTAGATAAAGCCACCCAGTCTCCCCCCAGATGTTTTCTTTTTAAAATAAGAAAACCGTACAGTTTTAGCTGACAGACGTTGGTTAATGTAGATCCCTTGCACAGAGATCAAATTAAATAGTGCATCCCACAGAACCCGGTAGGGCAGCGGTCTTTGCTCCGTCGTGGATGACTGCACTGAGTAAAAGTATACTATAAACCACGTCCTAAGTTGCTTTTCCTGTTAACACGGATCTGGAAGGGGCAGTGTCCTACTGCCATAGGTCTGGAGCACAAAGTACTGCCTGTTACCTATGGCTGCAGGCTACCGCACATAAGGCGATGTATCTTTGAATTGCTGTCTCCTGAACAAACTCTGAACTATCCTTTTCCTCCCTCTATCTGCATACTTATGCAGCCCCACGACCACAGTTTTTAAGTGCACGTCTATCATTCATTGCAGTTGGTGGTAGCTCTTTTACTTTTGCTGCCTCATCTCACTTGGAGCTCTCCCATCATTTCATTCCTTTAAACCACTCAGCCATTTCCCCTCTTCAATTAGTCCTTTAAAACTTTCCTTCCTCTTTAAGCTTGTGATTATTCTTTCATTAGAGCATTTTGTGGTGCCCTCTAAGGAGAACAAAATGAAATAAAACCCACCCAACCCTCCAATTACACTGTTACATTCTGTACAGTGGAATAATCTACAAGTTGTAAGAAACCGAGCCAATGCACAGATAATGAAGGTAACACCACCAAGTTTCATGCTCTTCTGGAAGGGGAAGAGAGTAAAACTGAGTATACAGTCATAAAATATATGAAATTAAATAGGCCTCTGCAAATGAAAGTTGCCTGTGAAAATAGTTTCCAGGTCTATGGTTTTAATTACTACATAAATGAGTGGAAAACAGGATTAAGGAATTTGCACAATTGTTACACATCATATTTGGAAACGTAGCGTTTTTTTCAGCTACAATAGCATGAAGGCATAATTCAATAAAGTCTAACTGAACTGGATCCAGCTTCTCCCTGATATTTTGGTTTGGTAGACAAGAATCTGAAATCATTCTCCAGCAGCACTCTCATGGGACTGAAACAAGCAATATTGGGGTGATTTTGCAAAGCTTCCTCACTTCTTCTCAGGCTTTAGATTTTATGATTTGCACAGATTGAAAATGTTTATGAGTTCCAGTCATTCAGCTTTGCTCATTTACCAGCTCTGTTTGTAAACAAGACCAGGATCTCCTCTAAAGGAGAAGTCCTCTGGGTAAACAAAGCCATCTGGGTACAAATGCCAAGCGTGTACAGGAGCAAAAGTGTTAAAACTGCTCTTGTGCCCTTGTAAGAATCCATTCATGTTTGCAAACACAAAAGCTCGGGGCTTTTCATCCGTGGCTAGAGCACACCTTTTATGTTTTCCCCCTTTCCTTTTTTTGTTTTTCTTTTACTGCCATGCACATTGATTTTAGCCTGAATCAACTGCTCACGAGTGACTATTCTTTGCACTTCTTCATGTAAGTCAATTACCCAGGAAGAATTTAGCATGCAGTACCAGCTCATTCAAGCTTTTCTTCCTCAAGCTCAAAATCTCTCTAACTCTCCTCTCCTTCACAGGCCTGCTCTTCATCTCCAGCTAGACTGAAGTCCGGTAAATATTACGCTTAGAAGGTAACAGGTCTGGAATGTGAAGCATCTAGAGCTCAGCAGAGTCTCTTCTTGGCGTCTCAATGTATGTACTTTGCTGCCTAGTGCCAAGCAGTATTCGACTGCCTTTATTCAATTCAAATGAAGATATTAAATCTCAGGACTGTCTAAACATTGTTGACCAATCAAAACCATAGTTAAGAGAAATGCCTTCCTAAGGGAAGAGACAAGTACTACTTGCCTTTTTAGAGTCCCGGAAAAGCGCAGTGTCTCAAACAAACCCTTCAATCTGGAGTATACGTTTAGATTTTTGTTACCATCCTTCATAAATGAAAGACAAGAGAAAGAAGATGAAGGCTGTTTTGTCATGCTTTGTCCTCCTGTCGGAGCCTTCCCCTGTGATATTATCATCTGCACAACAGTGAGGACCAACTCACGCAAACCTCCAACATTTCTAACAAGGTTTACAGAACAGCACTGAGAGCCAGCTGAAGGCCTCTCCCAGATGGAGGGTCTGGCAGACATTTGACCACTGCCCTGCTTATACGGCATTAGCCCTACCACTGAATGAACCAGGGAAGCCAGACTGAAGGCATCTCCTCAAAGCTGTCTTCCACAGCTACGAAGGCAGAAGAGGATGCATTTACCTGGCCTTTTCCTTGCACGCAAAAGATACCACTGATATCGAAGAGTAAGAACAGAGTCATAAAGCAACAATTAAGTTCAAATTCTTTTTATAATCAAGCATTATTGAATGGCACTACACAGCATGGCTTGGGAAAGAAAACTCCAAGCAATTCTCCCCTGCTAACCTAGAGCTGCGTCCATACAGGCTCAGTTTTGACAAATGCTAATTTCCAAGTGCTCCATTCAGAACTGCAAGACCCCCTAAGATGGGAAGAGCTCTTCTGAATTTAATGTTTGGTCCTACTAACTTAACTGCATGGATTAGATGCTTCATGTCCAGCACAATGAGTTAGGAAGAGACAGGATTATGAACTTAAAAACTTCTCTCCCATGCGAATACAATGGCTGGCCATGCCTACATACCAACGTGTGATTAGCTCTGGATGGTATAGCTGGCTACACTGTAAAGACTTCTTAAAGTGAGATGCACTGACTTGTTCAAGAAGAATTTACAGATCAGGATCGGGCAAAAGGATAATACAGAGTATAGAATTCAAAACGCAGGTAAGAAATAAACCCATCTTTCTCCTCCTTCCAGAGCAGTCAGTGGTCTCAGAACTTTCTCAGCGGCACTGTAACTAAATATAAATGGATTTTCCTCTTATTGCAAATTACAGAACTGTCCACCTAAATGGTTTATCTGAATGAAGCTGTAGCACTGTTGAATTAGTAGACCCTGTGAAAGGAGCAAAGAAGACTCAACTAAGACATCTACACAATACAGAGACAGCAGAGGTGTCCAATATTTCCTCTGAGAGGTGTTGTAAGATGACAAAAGTCATCTTACTCAGTGATCGAAAGTTTACCTCAAATATTACATTACTAATCTACATATAGGCTCTACGGTGCTCACACACCTCAAGGCAGAATGTTACGCCTTGCTAACCTAACGCTCAGAAGCATGGAAGCGTACTCCTCCTCACGTGTGAGGAGCGCATTTCTCTACTGAAGCTAAGGAAAGAGGGGTACTCCACAACGCCTGTAGGACAGCTGCAATAACACTAAACAGAATACTATAAACTCCTGTACATTAAACCACCAGCTGAAGAATCCTTTTACCATTGAGCCTGGCCACCCAAACTGCTCACAGGTAAAGAGACCCTACTGACAGGTAAAGAGAGATTGCCATGTGTGCAGAGGACAATATCTTGCTATGGTCTGACACAGCCACCAGCAGGGAAAGGCAAAAACATTTCCATCTTCTCCTGTTGTGAAGGAGAGATAGCCAAGGCAATAGATAGACAGCTCAATTTTAGACATGAGAGAAACATAGAATATTATTAACTAATGGCTCCACTTCAGTCTCTCCTTGATACCAGATCTGGAACTGTGTTGTCCTGGACTGAAATGCAGGTCTTACCTCTCAAAATACAAAGTAGAAACAAGCAATACCCTTTTGAATCTGAAAAGACACTAATACTCAGCACAGATGCTTATGCAGTAACCTCTGACTATGGCAAGATGTGGGAAGACCACTGCTTCTCAGACCCTCTCATTCCATTTGAACATTCTTTTAACCCAATGCTAGAAATGTTCTAGATACTGATGACTAGGAATGATTTATTCCAACAGTCTACTTTTTACTCAAAACCACCCTTTTCCAGTCTGATCTAAATTGTGGTCTCCAACCTTTACTGGTCCAAGCACGTTAAGAGTGAGTAAATAAGGCCATTGTGAGCCTCCCCAGCTTACTCCAGAAGACTGATACAATTAAAAAAAAATAAATGTATTGCCAAAAAAACTATAGTGAAGAGTTTGAGCTTTTCAAGTTCTAATATTTGTTATTGCTATTGCAAAACTTTGCTATTTCCGATATTCTTAAAAAAAAAAAAAAGAAGAAGAAAAAGAAAGAAAAAGAAGAAAAAGAAGATCGTTTTTCTGAAACATTTCAGGCTAACATAGTAAAATGTCCTAGACAGCTTTCTGAGTTTTGAAACCATCCCATTTCAAATATTGGTTAATGTAAATCTGGAAAGTTGCCTTGTCTGGACTAAAATCATATACAGATTGAAAAAGGATTAAATTTTTTGTTACAATATATACACTTTTTATATTTTAACCTATTAGTGTCTGGAACAGAAGAGGAGAGTTGGAGAATAAGAACAAGCAGAGAATGGCATGGTTCACTGCAACAGCTGCTGCTGCAGGTACACATTTTCTTTTCACAACGCACAATGTGGCAGAGAGCATTACAGACACGACTATTATTTCATAGTGTGGCCCCTCCTTGTGACAGGTTAACACATGAGGAAATGGCACAAGCTCATCCCATCGTGGGCGCTCAGTTCTTGTCTGTGCTATTCATAGCTGAGTGCTCAGGTTTACAAGGCTAGACTAGTTTTCCTGTGTCCAAATAAAACAGCTAGATGGATCCAGTTGGATTTTCCAAAGCACCAGATAAACGTCTTTCCCCGAGACACTACGGGTATCAATCACTCCGAGTGTGGCCACTTGCTTCAGATCCATCTGCAGAACACTGGCTTTTAGATATACATCACCAAGACTGAGTTTCTGATTGCTTTTTATGGGTGAAATTTTATCACACACCAAAGGAAACATCATGATAACGTAACGGTGGAACAGGACAGCTCTGCACCAGAGGTACCTGAGCCACAGGGGTACATACACACACCACAAGTGGGCTCACAGGACTGCCAAGACAATGGAACTACACCCAAGCTTAACAACAGATTAACTTTTTGCCTGCTATTTTGAATGGTGATTTTTGCTCAATTAATTTCAATCCTTTACTCTACCTGAAGTTTCACCTATTCTGTTTTACAATTTTTGCAATAATTGCAAAAAAAAAATTGGCTTCATGTTTGCCAGCAACCTACTTCCTGCTTTTTTGGGCACACATAAATGTTTGAGACAAAAATCGCTAGGGAAAGAGGCATGCAAACACACACACACACATGTATAAGCACACGAAAAAACCAAAAACATAAAAGAATATATATTTCAGACTAACAAGATGATATCCAACTAAATATTAGAAAAAGATGTTCTAACCATTTATGATTCAGAAGGATCCAAAACTAACGCAGACTCCAGACAGAGATCACATTCAGTGAAAGAGCTCCACAAATTGCATCATACAACACCACGACTGCGATAATGAATATGGATAGCAATTACAGAGTCAATGTCTGCATTTCTTAAAGAGCAAAACAGACTAGGAATGCATCAGTGGCTTCTAGGAATAACCTAAAGAATGATTTGAAAACACATTAGTTCAAAGGAGCGTGAAAACTATGGTGGCTCTTCACGGCAAGTTTTAAATTTTCTGCTCTACACGCATTATTAGTCATACTTCCTACTGGTGGGGCTCTGCAGGTATTCAGCTGACCTGTGCCTACAGAAGTAGGGCTCCAGAAATAGTCTTCACTGCTTTAGTTGTATGACACGGGCACAAATTACACAGGATACTTAAACTTCTTAAGAACTATATTCAAAGGGAAGATCACACTAGAAAGCAGGTTGTGAAACAGGGAATTGTCCAGAGAGTTTGTTGTTGAGTTGGATGTTCGGTTTGACGTACCAGTTGCATATCAGAGTCCTTCTAGACACTGGTACAAAAGAGCACGTGACAGTGAAATATTGCACATATTTACACAAAACACAGTATGCTTCAGGACTACTCCAGCTCTACCCAACCCAAGGCTGATCTACTATCAAAAGGAAAAGCTCCACACTTCAGAGGTGGAACTTCAGAATTCCCAGTGAAGGTGCCTTCAAAATGCACACACAAATTACATCTGTAACGAGGAGGTGATGCCTTTGTCCTTGCTTTGTATATTTGATACACAGGTACTCTAACACTACAGGATCACACATTCAAATGAGAAGTATGGGACACCAGCTAACCATCCTATTGTCATGCCAAGTAACAAAGAACAAATATCTGCCATTTTTGAATTTACACAACAATAGGTTATTTTACATACACAAAAGCATTACTGGAACCTAGAAGGCATGAAACCATAATAAGAAGTAATCACAAATACTAAAATGACTGAGAAAATAATAAAAAAAAACTGGTTCAACTGCAAGGACATGGCAAGACAACAAGGGTTGATAGCATATGGCAGATAGACGAGTTGTCACTGCAACACTGCAGCAAAAATAATGTGCTCTCAGACTGCAAGAAAAGGTGAAAATAAGTCTTGTATTGCAGAAATTAGCTGGGATC
Organism: Charadrius vociferus; assembly: GCF_000708025.1. NCBI lineage: Eukaryota > Metazoa > Chordata > Aves > Charadriiformes > Charadriidae > Charadrius > Charadrius vociferus. Next base: position 2,831,964 of record NW_009646856.1, read on the forward strand.
ACACACACACACAAAAGTCTTCCTTTCAGTGCTGGATGTCTGTTTCCATTAGGATAGTGTCAAAACGGAGAGATGTCAAAGCTAAGCAAGGAGACCTAGCGGCTCCAGAGTCTGACGAAAGACAACAAAGACTGAATACCTATGTGAAAAGTAATGGAACAGGTCAAAACTCAACTATGCGGACACATCTGAAGCATATAATCATCAAAAGAGACAGCAATTTTTAGGGCAGTAATATCATTACCTTGCTCACTAAGAAAAGTTATGGAACTGCTGCATTACTTTTTTAGGCACTCCTGGCCTCAGGACGATAAAAATTGAGAAGACAACTCAGTGGACCAGAAAAAGTAGAGTGAAGAACTGACACCCCCCACACAAAAAAAAAAAAAAAGAAAAAAAAGAAAAGTAGCATCTTTTTTAGACTGTAATATTCAGTGTAGTTTTCTATTTGCTTTGACATGGTTCCATATTTCACCTAACTCTAGCTGGCAGTCAAAGTGTCTATTTTAAACCAATAACCCAGGTGGCCTCTACAAGTAGCGCAAAAGGCAACTTGCAAAACCTTTTACACTTGGCCTTTAGAAGTAGACTAAATGAAAAATAACATGCCAGCAATGGTGGGGAAACAGACCACTTGCCAAGCAGATCCTTTGTAACCTCATCTTCTACCCCACCACGTATATAGCCGAGCTCTTAACTATACTGTCGAGAAGGAAGGAGTAATCAGTGTCTTCTTGCACAGAAACACCAACAAGTTTGGGGGAGATTAAATATGGCACACCTACCCTCCAGATTTGCCACTTATAAATATCAAAACTTTGCAGTTGACTTCAAAAAGGAATTAAAAGAAATACAATGCAAGCACATCAGAAGCAGACTCTGCTCTCAGCTCAGCTGGAATAAATTGGGGCAGTTCCCCCTGCAGTGGACACAACTGCTTGAAGTTTCGGCAGCTAAGGATCCAGTTCATGAAAATATAGTTAATTTTCAAAATAAATTACCAAAGTGCTAATCTAGTGATCAGCTGAACAGCACCTACTTATGATAAACCACATCTCCGGTTAAACTGTGGCACTGCAAACACATAATGCCCCCTTCTCCCTTGCCAGCTACCCCAAGGGTGGAGGGAAGGACACCTGGATGCAGCAGGGGAGCCACTGAGACTTGATGACAAAAGGGGAGAGAGAGGAAAGGTAAGAAAGTTGAGCTGATGTGCAAAGTAACGTAATCCATGGGATTCAAATATAGCCACTGGAAAAAATGATGCTCGGAAATCACTAATAATCGGAGGAGATGAAGCGCCACTGCCCTAGAAACCTGGGCCAGGTACTGTGCTGGCATGAAACTCGAATAGTCTCTATCCAAAGAAACAGAGCACAAAGAACCCAGACTATTATGTTTCTCATAAATATCAATTGTATGCTCTGGAATAGCAAACCTAGCCAATGTTGTACACTCAGTCAGAAAGATGACATGGCTTTGTTTTGATTTCTTGAAAAGAGTATGAAAAAGTTACTTTCTAATTCATTTGCTTATTTCAAAATAGAGGCCTGAGAGAAAATGCTCCGAAGTTATTTCTGCATTCTTTTCATAGCTTCCAGTTTTTGAAAGGCTATCAAATCCTAATTCCATCTGAAAAAAAGGAGAAACAATAATGCAAGACGGGGAGTGTCAGAGCTGAGCTCTCTTATTCTCATTTGATAGCCTGCCTGTAGGCGTTTGTGGAGACCCCTGAGTAAAAGATACTACAGAATTCTACTCATCATCCCTTGGATTGATGGTTAAAACAAAAAAAAGGTATGATCGTGACACTGTTCAAATTTGACAAATGACTTTCACACACAGCCAGCAACTCAGTTTGCTGATTGCCATATATTTCGACAGAAAGGATTCCCAAGATCTGCCTCACTTCTCCAAGCAGGTAGCAAGCTACAAACCAATTAATTGACCAGTTGGTGAACAAGGGCCACAGCACAATGTAAAAAAACTTGGACACAGACCATGACTAGAAGCAGAGACACAGGCGCAGATGCATTCAGGCCCTCTCTCCACTCTTTTACCTTTCTTATCCAAGGTGTAATGCACAGCTTTGGATGCAAAGGACTGTGGACACGTGCACATTTTTCTACACTTACCTAAACTTTTGAAAAGATCTGCCACAAATTATCACATTGCTCCTTACCTACTTGACTTTTCCTCATTGCTTCTACTAACCATAACACCTACATATAAGAAAAGACAGTTTTAAATATCGAGTCAAGTATATAGTACCAGAAGGTTGGAATAGAACGACCTATGCTATCTATTAAAAAAAAAGGGGGAGTGAGGGGAATAAGAAGTAATGAGGAATTAAAGACAGAACAAGAGTGGAAAAATATTCAAACAAACTATTTGTTAGCACCTGGAAGAAAATAAGGAGTTGAATAACAGCTCACATGGACTTGTCAGAAGCAATTAGTGTCCAAACAATCTGAAGTGCCTCCAGGACTGGATAACAAGCTTTGCAAATAGAGGAGAAACAACAGATGACATTTATCTTGACTTCAGTAAGTTTGGACACTGACACACCCATTAGCAAATGAGGGAGATATGATCTAGACAAAAAAATACAGTAGGTAGGCTGCAAGACTGGAAGACTGCCCTGACAAACCAGTTATCAGTGGTTCCTAGTTAAAATAGAAGCAACTACCCAACTAGGCGCAGCAGAGGAATGATATTACTACAGAGCTATAAAACATGGACTAACAAGTAAATTTGGGTTGCTCAGCCAAAAGAGACTACTGTAGGTGTTACCTAAAAACAGCCTTCAGGTATGTAAACAGCTGCCACAAAAAGCAGGTGAATGAGCCATTTTCCATGTCCATCATGAGTAGTTCTGGGTTGCAGCACAGAAGATTTGTGCTAGATATCACGAAAGCCTTTAGACATCAAGGGTAACGATGATGCACTAGAGTAGGTTGCACAGGGAGGCTGTGGTGGTGACTGGAAGCCTTTAAGAAAAGGCTACGCAAATACTATCGGGACTACCATAGCTACAGTCTACACCCTTTTCTAACGCAGGACCTATGCAGGAATCTCTTGAAGTCCCTCCACCTCCATGTTTCTTCTGTGATAATTGGCTGCTGGCGAACAGCTCGCATTCCTGAACAAGCTCTCTGAATACATCTACTGACACATATACACCTCAGATATATTTATACAATGTAATTCTGGAACGTATGCCATTAGGTCAGGTCCCAGAGGGTGCAGACCAACACGTGAACTCTACCAGACCTGCCCTCCAGCCAGCCACAGCTGTGCCCAGTACGCAGGAACAGCTGGGAGCGTGGAGCTGAAGCTGCCGCACGCAGAAAGCTCCCACTGCAGCCAGAGCCAGGGACAGGCTTCTAAAATCCTTCCTCTAGATTTCTACCTGCTGTTAATTACACAGATATAGACAGATTAACTTAAAAATTTAACAATATTTCTTCGAAACATTCTGTTTCCCGGGTAGTCTGCTGCAACTATCCTGCAACTAGCTAATAAACTGTAACAACTACTTAAGTTAAAGAGATAAGCCTTGTGTCAAAAGAATTTATACCAGGATATTTGAAATGTGTAATAATGCAAGTATAAGAAGTAAATTTTCTGTGGTATTAATATCAAGTTCGTGATTAAAACAACATAGTAAATAATTATAACCATCCCCCAGTCTTGAATTCCCCAAACTAGGATGCTATGTTGTACAGTGCTTTCCTTCACTGGTGATTCCCTATCTTGGGATTGCTTCTTACATTGCTTGAAAAGTTACATTCAGTGTGAAGAGTGATGGCAAAGTTTTAGTAAAATTGCTACGATATGCTTTTTCTTTTCCTTAGTCTTTGGCATTATTTCATGCTAAACTTTGAACTTGCTGCTTTCACTGATGTGCGTTTCAAGCTTAAAGCGAAACAGTCCAATAGCTGAAGCCAAAAGTTTGACCTCCATTATAACTGTTGTAATCTTCTGGGAAAATATCCTCTTGACTCTAATTTCTCTTTTCAGACTCACCATGCTGCTGCTGAGAAATAATAGTTATTGTGGCTGTAAGGCCAAGATTAATGTCTGGCCCTGAAAAAAAAAAAAAAACCAAAAAAAAAACCCCAAAAACCACCAGTAGCACTGAATGACACACAAAGTTTCTCCATTTCTCAAGTATGATCGCTTCCTAGATAAGCATGCTGGACTAGCACAGCCACGAGATGATGAACACTATCGCACAAAGAAATATTTAAGATCACATGAAAGTCTCTGGTTTTGAGCACACATGCCTTTTGCAGTGGAACTGATTATACCACAGAGCATCATTATCTGACATGTCAGTTTAGACGGGAAGGTCCATAGGGCCGGGAAAAGTACTGCGAGATCAACAATGCCTCATGCAACAGGGTCTTGATCTCTCACTGGGGTTTGAGCAACTACTGTAACACAAATATTGCGGCATTCTTCACTTTGCCTCAATTGGATAGTGTTGTTAGATGGATGCAGCATGTTTCTATCAAGAAATATTTGGCCACGCTTCTACTGGAGTGAAATGATCCCTGTAAATACACGGACAAATTGTGGTTGGCCCTTGGCTCTACACATCAGAAAACCTCTCTGTCAGCAGCTGCAATACGGGGTGAAAGTTGGCTGATGCACTAGCAGGACCAGAATGGGAGCAAAGAAAAGGATCTCTGTTACTCGAGTTGCGGAGAGCCCTGACTCACTACACGCAGGCAGTTACAGCCTCCCCAGCTGGACTGGTCCTACCCATGGCTGTTTTACTTAGCACCTCTCAATAAGATGAAGGGTGGAGGAGGGGGTGGAATACAGAAAGTGAACTTCTTTCTCTTTTTTCCATCTTTCCGGCATAGAAGAACAAGACTGCTTTCACATAGATTTTTTTTCTTCAGTGACATCAATAAAAGGTTGAAGTTCCTTGTCAAAAGTGATGAAAAAATTAGAAAGAACACAGAGTAGCTGCCATTGCGTTTGAACTAAGAGTGCTCATGCCTACCTGCTTAGCTGTCAGTACCCAAAAACCCACTGCCTCATAACACTAAAACTAAGATGGATATTTTGGTATTTACTTGAGGTTAACAAAGTCTCTAAGGCAGAAGCATCCCAGGCTCCCGCAGGCTTTCCAATTTCCAGTCAGAAACGTGAAATCTTACCAGAAAGACTCTGAAGGAGCAAATGCCATTTGCCATGTATTTGCTTTTGGTGGTTTTGGCTGCTTTTAGCCAAGTCAGCCACCAGCAACTTTTGCATCCAACCTGAGCAGCATGAATTGCAAAAATCCAAACTAGAATCTTGTAAAGCTCATGTCACCATCCCCAGGCTTTCACAAAAGCACATACAAGAAAGCCTCTTCCGTATGTATTACAAATTGTTCCTTCCACCTTGGAAAACTGCATGGGAGGATGAGAGAAGTTTCATTGTGACACTGAGGATTTGTACTGCTTTGAGGTTTCCCATCCCTGTTGATGCAAATGTAGCAATCAGCTCCTCAGATGAGTTACCTTTTGTCACCAGTGGTTCTGTCAGTTGTGACATTAAGTCAAGCCAGGAACCCCTCACCATTTGCTGACTTCACTCAAGGTTCATGGTAAAACCTGAACCAGTGCAGATACAGAGAAATATATCACTTACGAAGGTGGCATGAGAATCCATGGCATCCCCAGATATCTCTGAAATGCCTTAGGAAGAAGATAAGAGAACAGTTACAGGTTTAGGCATGTCAGAGGCAAATAACAGAAAGTATTCTCCGCAGGAGTCTCCGCAGGAGACTTCTGAAATATGTCTGTGAGGAAACCATGAATGAGGATAGATGCTTCCAAACTTCTCAGAGGCTTAGAAGTCTTCTCTCTTGTCTATTTCCCAACAATGGAGACCAAGGAATTAAGTTTAGTTAGGTTTTACCAGGAAACCTGCATAATTTCATTTCAAAGAATACTCCATGAAGTAAAGCAGCTGCAGTGTTGCTGACAGCAACCTGTCTGCAGGTCCCCAAAGCCACAATGCAATGGTGAAGCACTCCTCCTGCCCAACATTTCACCTCAGCAACAGGGCTCAGGCACTCTGCAATGCCAGGGCTCCAAAACCAAACCCACAAACGTAGCCAGAACTTTGAAAAAGAAAGAAAAAAAAGGTATGGGAACCAGAACATTACAGCATGCATCCATCCCTAAATATGCTAAATATAATGGAACAGGATAAACCATAGACCTAGATCTTATTCTTAACGGAAGAATCGTATGTGGACAATTATACAAAAAGAGAACTCGTACAAGGTTATAACGATGGTGGCGAGGCACATGAGAGCACCCATCCTCCCTTACTGGGTATTTAAAATCACAGACAGAGAAGCTTGCACTGGATTGCCCAGCACAGATTAGTATTTTTCATCTATTGCTATTTATAAGAACAAGTTGCTCCCTCCTCCTCCTTTCTTTTTTTTTTTTTTTAAAAAAAAAAAAAAAAAAGAGTGGGCCTCACTGCTCAGCTACTCTAACTGGAAGACTTAAAAAGCGGTCAGGAAATTTCAGGAGTGCCTTGCAGAGAGTGGAGGAGATGAAAGCGAGTCCCACGGCACAGGCTCTGTTCCTCTCGCCCCACCTCTGCCAGGAAGCGCTCCTGTTCCACTGGCAAGCAGCGCTCCTGGCTGCCTTCTCCCGCTCGGCCAAGGGTCCAGAGAACAGCCTTTCCAAACTATTCCCTGGCTGAAGGAGGAAATGAAAGCAAGTCATTTTCAAGAAAATCAGGTTGGATTGTCCAACCCTTTCACTCTGGGGACAAAAAAAAAAAAAAAAAAAAAAAAGGAGAAAAGAACAAAAAGGAATTATACAAGAAGTAAAAGTGTAACGGAGAAGGAAAAGCAAAAGAAAACTGTACATTTTTTTGTGTTGCAGAAAAGTCAAGATTCACAGACTCAAAGCACAGGCAACACATCTTTAAATTATTACGATAAAGACAGTGGGTAATAGATGAATGTTAGAGACACAAGGAAGTGAAAGTTTTTAACCACATAAAAATCGTGCAATCTTTCCTGCTTCGTAACAGTAATTACAATTAAAATGATTTACACCCTGGTCCAGCATAAATCAGGAACAGAAAAGCATAGAGATTGTAAACCTCTCTTAGGGGAAACCCTCCAGGCAGCAGAATTCAGTGCCAGTAGCTGCCTGCCTGCAGGAAACACACACCTGCCTGCCCACGTGGATGTGCTCAGCTTTCAACTCCTTCCTCTAATTTCCATCCCAACTGCCCTAAGAAGGTCCCACGCAGCTCATTTCAGAAGATCCCTAAAACACCTCATGGACTGCATGGGAAATGTGGCTGCTCACGGAGCCCAGAGACTCCTACAGAGGTGGACATGGAAGGATTAGGAGCTGCAGAATAAACAGTACAGCACAACAAAGCTTGGAGGAGCTCATCTGCAGAGCTTCATATACAAGTAGCCCCAAATCAGGCTACTAAATCACAGCTGTCAGAGAGAAGGTTAATGTCGAATGTCTGGTCATTCTCTTTTATTCAGTAATTTGTCTAAAACAGACTGTTCCCTGAAGGTGCTTGCTAGACTTAGCTCCACTTTAGTGTTAAGAGGATGGACTCAATGAGAGTATCAACTCTTGCTATTTAAGTACAGATATGCCTAATTCCAAGGTCCTTTTTACTAAGTCCCAATTACTAGGATGACTTATGATCCATTGTACCCTCCACTATTTTTAACACAAGTGAAATTTCTTGACAGGTTAAAGGCTCAGACCTCTGGGTTGGGTAGGAAGAACACCTCCACTTTGCAACATCTTGTCTCCCACAAACGTCTCCCACGTTTTGTGCTATTGAACATGGACAAGAAAGCCAAAAACTCCATTTGCCTTCCACAATTATGGGTTTTGGCCACAGAATTACCATCACAGCTCGAGTGCCTGGCCCCTTGTTTCTCTCAGGGAAGAGCTGCCACCTGCACGAGCACGAGGCAACCCATCAACACCTACTTCCTCCTCTGCAGTTGGGAGCTGTGGGTGGCACCGCTCCAGCCAGCACAAAGGCAACCAACTCCGTCAGGCCAAGCCTTTATACCTGGTGCCTGCTGAGATATGGTAACTCTCTGATCAGCTGGTTTCTGGAGACCCCTTATTTATACCTGGCACTTCAACAATTAAGCACCTTCAACAAGCCAGATGTAGGCACCGGTTCACTTTGAAGATGGAACCAAGGTGCTTTGGTTACCCAGATGTGACAGGAAAGATTCATAGCTTAGGTAGAAGTGATCATCTCATGTTCTGCACAAAATCAAGAAGTCAAGAATTGATTCAGGTTTAGCATTATGAAGGAGACAGCCATACAAAGATGAATACAACAATGAGCTGAATCAGTTGGACAGCAGTGTGTACACAGAAAACTGGAAAGGATAATGGACGTGCGCTTAGTTTGCTGGACAGGTAGAAACGACACAATTCCACAATCAACAAGTAAGACCACTCAGGTCACAGAATTGTGACAGAAACCAAATACAACCATAAGAAGATAAAATTGAAAAATGCAGCTATAGATTACAAACAAAAGTAAAAGAGCTGCTGAGAACTACCGTATGTCAGAAAATAAGAACTGCAGATAACATGAGAAAAATCAAACGGGCATACCCGCTTCGTGGCAAAGAAACTTAAAGATAAGATGTACTTAAGTACTAAGAAAGCTTAACAGTGGTATTCATCCATTACAAGGTAAAAACTGTTGAAATAATAATACAGAAATATGAAATATACTTTTGCAGATAAAAAAGCCAGGCAATCGTAAGATGAAAAGATGATTTTTTTTCTACTCCAGCAGCTACTCAGAAGGTCTCAATAGCTACTACAAGCAGATATTGTAAAACAAGCAAGACCAGATAACTTGCACCAAGACTTTTTAAAGAGCTGTCCAAGGAACCACCTAAATTATTAAAACTGGCTTTCAGTAAATCCCAAACACTGGAAAATATCTTAAGGTTTTGAGGCAGAACATATTTGCCAACATACAATGCCTAAAGAGGGCAACCCATGCTATCTCACATATACAGTCAGCCTCATATTGATCCCAGAAAAAAAAATATGCAAAGTGCAGGAATGAGAAGCAGCTCAGAGGAACTAAGGGAGTACCACCACCACCAGCTCTAGAAAAAGTGATCCCACTGGTCCAGGATCTTAGCGAGAGAAACCAATAGTCCTGTTGGTAAAACAACTCTTCTAATAAAATGTACTTGGGTAGCTGCACGACACTTAAGCTGGTGCTACATAATGATTTCATTAGGAAACAGGAACAACAGGACACCAACATGGCCAGGCAGTAAACGAATCAAAGCCTTGTATTTTTATGAGACTCAAAACAGAATGGTAGATAGGAAACAGTTATTGAGAGACAAGCTTCTAACAAGGTCCCATATGGCTCATTTTACTGTACTCTACTATCCAATATTTTTATCCATCACCTGAAAGGAAACTAAACCATTATTAACCAACTGCAGATGAAATAATGATACGGATGTGACAAATAATGAAGACAATGCATCACGAATACAGTGACTTGAATCTTGAATTATCAAGATGTAAATGTCCATAGAATCAATATGAAAATACAATTCTAGGACAGAGAAACCAGACCATACTTAGAGAGCAGGAGACTCCATTCTGAGAGTCAGCACCTCTGAAAAGGACTTGGGGAGGGGAGGACCCTGCTGAATAATTACCAAAGTAAGAATTTTTACTTCTTGTAGAGCTCCTGGCAAAGTTATTGCCGAAATTAGCCATGCAAATGGTGCAATATTGAATTAGAGCAGAGTCTGCAACATGCACGTAATTGATAATGGCACAGCCACTGTTGACATACTGTGTCCAACACCACTGTCCACAATCTCAGGAGTATGTGAATAAAGCCAAGGAGCTTCAGAGGGAAACTGTGAGAGTAACTGAAAAAGCTAGGAAGTATCTCAAGGAGCACAGCATATTAAAAGAGCTGTGTCTCAATCACAGTCTCTGGATCCGAAAAACACTCAAAGTTGGGTAAAACGGCCTATGCTGAACTCCTGGCTGCCTCACTGCAGGGTCTTCCATCAGCCATGCCAGCTTGCTCTCAGCCAGACCACTTCCTTCTCATGCAGGTGCCTACACAATGCCCACAAATTTGATAATGGGTCTTCGAAGGTTTAAACCAGATTCAAATGCTAGAAATTAGAATCCTAGAATGGTTTGGGTTGGAAGGGATCTGAAAGATCACCTAGTTCCAACCCCCCTACCATGGGCAGGGACACCTCCCAGTAGACCAGGTTGCTCAAAGCCCCATCCAACCTGCACTTAAACTCTTCCAGGGATGGGGCATCCAGAAATCTGTTCCAGTGTCTCACCACCCTCACAGTAAAGAATTTCTTCTGAACATCTAATCTAAATCTACCCTCTTTCAGTTTTAAACTGTTACCCCTCATCCTATCACTATGCTCCCTGATAAAGGTCCCTCCCCTTCTTTCCTGTAGGCCCCCTTTACGTACTGGAAGGCTGCTATAAGATCTCCCCAGAGTCTTCCCTTCTCCAGGCTGAACAACCCCAACTCTCTCAGCCTGTCTTCATAGGAGAGGTTCTCCAGCCCTCTGATCATCTTTGTGGCCCTCCTCTGGACCTGCTCCAACAGCTCCATGTCCTTCTTATGTTGGGGGCCCCAGAGATAGTGGGGTCTCATGAGAGCAGAGTAGAGGGGCAGAATCATCTCCCTTGACCTGCTGGCCACGATTCTTTTGATGCAGCCCAGGATGCAGCTGGCTTTCTGAGCTGCGAGTGCACATTGCCGGCTCATGTTGAGCTTCTCAAGAACCAACACCCCCAAGTCCTTCTCCTCAGGTCTACTCTCAATCCATTCTCCGCCCAGCCCGTATTTGTGCTTGGGACTGCCCCGACCCACGTGCAGGACCTTGCACTTGGTATTGTTGAATTTCATGAGGTTTGCACAGGCCCAACTCTCCAGCCTGTCCACGTCCCTCTGGATGGCATTCCTTCCCTCCAGCATGTTGACTGCTCCACACAGCGTGGTGTCGTTCGTTTCATATCCCACATCAAATGGCTTGGGATCAAAACTCATCCCAACAGGACAGAGGAAGTACCACATAGACAAAATATAAACCAAGCTCTTTTCTTTTTTTAAAAACAAATGAAAACCCAACCACCTGTGGTGGATGTTCAGTTCTCCCAGGCTTTATAAAGTACGCAGTAGTAGTACAAACATGATACAAAACAATATTTGGGACATTTATAATCAGCAAAGCAGATTTACCTGATTTAGGCTTTATCTGAATAAAAGGCTGGGATTCTCAAAGGCTATGAAGTAATCACTCCTTTAGGTGCCGCTTAAAACCCCAGCCACCATGACTGTTCTGCTCACCTAAACACCCACGGCATAGACTCTGGTTTCAACACCACAGGAAAAAATCTGGAGTGGCTTTACTGACTGAAATTAAATTGCTCCAACTTTTCATCCATGCAAAAAACATACCTCAAAAGTTAAGTCATTACGTCCTGAGCCACTTTGAGACATATCGAGTCAGAGAGGCTTTATGTAAAACCACATGCACCTTCATGCTATAAGCATAGCTCCTGTTCCCCAACTACGTGGCTTTCCAGCTTGTAAACTCAGCGTATATCATGCAGCAAATTGACTTTCAGAAGTTGTTCGCCAGGCTCCGGCTCTATTCAGAACTGACTTTTAAGATTTTATTGATAACATAAAAACACCTTGTTGGCTTAGCCCTGACCTTTCCTCACAGTCCACTGCACAGGGATTTGCCACATTCTTATTCACAGCCTTGAGATTCTTCCCTGCTCTGGGCGCTGAGGTCTGATTTTGCACGTGTTTATAAGAAGCCTCTGCATGTGGAGTGATGAGTTTGTAGACAAAAACTCGCTGTAGGGAGGATGATAGAGATATATTATAGCATGTTTATTTGCCAAGACCTTTGCAGTCAGATGGTCATTTATTTTAGACAGGGTGAGGTGTGGAATACCTAAGAAGTACGGGACATGAACTCATGCCTCCTTCTCTGCATTCTGCAGTTCTTGCCATATTGCTGCCATATGCTGTTCCCAGATGACATCTGCCATCAAATGCTTCTATCAATAAGCTACTAAGGTGTTTATTTTTAAAAGTGAGGGTTTTTTTTCTTTGCAAAGCCTTGTGCAGAAGAACATCTCCAGTGGCAACTCAACAAAAGGGAAAGCACCACGTTACAGTAATACATCCCAATATATCTTGAAGATGTGGCCGTTCCCTGAAACAAAGGAACGGCCCTTAATACCTTATCCAAAGACTTTTGCAGTCAATGGAAAGACTTCCAGTGTTTTCAGCAGGCTTTGGACCAGGGCCATTAATCTGGGGAACATACTCTCAAAAGGCAGAAAAATGGAAAGGTTTGACTGTATCACATGTATAGCTGGCCTTGTGGCAAGTGTGCATGAGGCAGATTCCTTTCCAGACTCTACCTCAACAAATACACTTCCAGCCAGAGAAAATTAAGTCTCCCAATAAAGTGGGTAAATAATAGGACTCCAACTTGGAAGGAGGTAAGTTCCTTCAGACACATGATATTGTTGTAACTCAGTCTCTGGCCACCTTTATAAAGATCTCTTTTTCTAGATCCTTTTGGGGCTCTTTTCTTCCCCGATTAGCAAGGGGAATGTGAAATTTCCAAATATATGGCTCCTAGCATCAGGGAGAAATGCAAGCTGGGATGGGGGAATCCAGATTCAAAGAGGGAGAGACAGCTCAGACCCCCAACAATCTGTTCCGAGTCCATCCTAACTGGGACGAAGCTGCTCGCTTAGCTCCGTTGCTTTCCAAACTGTATATCCTGGCAGGGAGCCTCTCAGTTCCTATCACACCACCAGATCAGAACAGCAGATTTATTTTCAAGAAAGCTGGAGCTTGTTCCTCGCTCACAAACCTAAAGACGCATGTATGTCTGCTGCAATAGCCTGCCATTATACGCTAGGTAAACATGCAGCAAGCACAACAAATGAAACGTACAGACATCTTTCAGCATACCTCAATGTTGAAATGTGACTACTTCACTTCCAAAGCGTGCATCGGGAAAAATTTGAGTATAGAGCAGTGATTGGCACAAGACATACACAGCCCTTGCTCTGCCAGAGAGGCCCAGAGCCAACGGCAACAGCCAAGAAAACTGGGCTGGATCTCTCAGAGACTGGGCAAGAATGAGAACACAAGGATGGTGGATCCAACACATCTCCAGGCAGTTTAAAACGTCCTATCGTGTTGGAGAACACAATACATCACTTATCCCTCCCCGAGGGCAAACATCCCCTATACCTCCTGCAGGCATTTGGATGAAGAAATGAACTGCCAGTACTGCGTGTGTCAGTGGACTTGACCCCTGGTATCCATAAATTTTGCTTACTAGGTATTTATTAAGTGCTCTGTTTCGGTATTATCCGCTCAACTGGATCGATTCCTGCATCAAACTCTCGAAGCACGAAGGCCAGGAACTGTGATGCAAAGGGCAGAGCTGCCCCTCCATCATCACATTCATGGGGAAGCAGAGACACCTCTCCGCTTTGCTAACCTGGGCCACCCCTGGGACCAAGCAGAGGTGGAAGAAGGAACAGCAGCCAGCCACAGGCTCTGGCGAATGCTAGACCCCGACCACGCTACACCTGCCAGCCACTTCTGCCATTATTTCAACCTGCTGCTGCATCTGAAGAGGGTAAATTTGCTGCATCATTTTTACATGTCACCTGGAAGATGGAAAGTTCTGCTGGTGTTCTCCTTCCCAGTGTACATCTTGGCAGTCCCAGAGAAGATCTTTATGACTGTTTGCCCAACCCCCCCCCCCC
>NW_009646856.1:2846125-2849479 GCF_000708025.1 Charadrius vociferus
AGAGTTTTTGTACATTCGTTTACACCACCCCCCCCCCCCGAAAGTCATTTTATACATATTGGACGACGCCCATTTAAAGAAGCAAGGATTACTCTCTGTTCAATTTGGGGTGTCGGAGTTCATCTGTAAACACAACTGTGGGCACAGGATTAATAAGTATTATTGCGCAGAAGCCTTCATCAAGTATAAGATTGCTAGGTACTCTCTGACCACTTCAAAAGAGTCAGTGCTGCTAAGATCTATTAGGTTTTCAGCCTTCTGAGTACAAAGTCCACCCACGGGGTTGGGGGTTTTCGTGAGTTGGTGTTGGTTTTTTTTTTTCCCCACCCCAAGGAATGAAAACCAACATGTTCTGATTCCTATCTTTCAGTCATCACTATGGTAAAGGTAAGTTACCATCACTGCTTCAGCTGAGCTAGCTGCTGAATTGCAAATGCTATATGTAAACAAAAACAAGTAAGAGAAGGAACTTCAACAGGCTTAGCTGGCCTTTTAAAATTCAAGGCAGGGGTTTAAAAGAGATGAAGCCAGGGAAAACACTGGATACTAACACAGGCCAAACAGGGAAAAATAACGAAGTTGTAAGCCTGAAAAACTGAAATGGAAAGAATGACAGATTTACTGCTGCATTTGATGCACATAACCACTGATAGACTCTCCCCAGGAAGTGTTGAAATTACCATCACTGAAATGAATCCAGAAGCTAAAAATTAAATTATCTTTCCCAGAACATTCCAATTTGGGCTTTGGCAACAACAGATGTTTTAATGCTCTTAAATATATGCACGCGTGTGTGTGCACGCATGCACACACGCACACATATACTTAAGTACAGTATCTCCTTTCACGCAAGACCTCCCTCCTAGTTTTCACAAAGTCAGACCGAACTTACGGTCATCCTGCAAAGCCTTTTCTTCAAAGTCTCTGCTCAAATGCACAACTGTCAGATTAAGCAACCCATAAGGAGTCTTACAGCAGCTCCAAGTTATGAATGAATGGTTACTTGTGAACTCGCCTGTCAAGACAGATGCGGTATTTGTCAGTGCAGTGTGGGTTAGATACGGTGGGAAGGAGCCAAACAAGCAAAGCGAAAGGTCAGTAGCACAACATTTCCCTTTTTCCCCCCTCGGTTCACCTAAAATGATGCCACAGCTTTTGCTGAAGCGTAACACAGTAGTGTATTTTCATGCAACCTATCATGCTTATTTGAAAAGCAATATTCATACAAGAAAAGCAAAAGAAAAATGTGCGCAGAGGGAGAGAAGAACAGGAACATTTTGGTGCAAGAAAGCTACAACAGAGGCACAAATCCAAGACTGACAGAAAACAACACATCTTTAGAAACTTAGTGATACCTGAATCAAGACCATCCTATAGAAGCTGAAACACAATGCATTGTTTTTCTTGTATTAAAATGTAGTATTACGAGGATCACAGGTTAATTCATGTTGGAAGGGACATCTAGTCCAACCTCCAGTTCAAAGCAGGGTCAGCTGTGAGGTCAACTTATAATTTATACTTTTCACAGTTATTTATAATAACCTGAAGTCAGCATCGCACTGTGCTAGGTCTTATATTAACAACAAAAAGAGGCTCCTGCCCCAAGGCGGTTTCAGTGGGAAAAAGCTCATCTCTGCAGCGAAGATTCTGAATATGTCAACGAGCATCACACATGAAATTAAAAGGAACCCTTGTGCATTGTCCAAATTAAAACATGAATGAAGGAGAGATGTTCTGAAGATCCTCTCCACACCGTCAGCCCTAAATCTGCTGCAGGGATGCCTGTGAGGTCTAGCATCTCCTGGAAACCAAATGCGGATGCCAGAGAACCCAAACAGCAATACAAGATGTGTATCAGTGGAGCCTGTCTTGCCACCGTGAATGAGCCAGTCTCTGTGCTGCCGCCTGAACTCATCCCACTTGACCTCCTCTGCAAGGAGCCAGGACCTCTCCAAGCAGCACACATGAACTGCCACGTGGTTCCCTTTGGAAAACCTTGCTGGTTTAGAGAATGCTATGCTGCCCAAAGAGGCAACTTCTCTACTCTGGACCAGCTTGCAGAGCACCAAAAACAAGTACAAACCTGCTCACCAGACAGGTCTAACGAAGCCAGGTCTAGCACTTCATTTCTCCAGGGCCGATCCTGTGCCATTTGAGCTAAGAGAACCACAGTACTAAACAGGCTCGTGAGTCATTCATAAATTCAAAAACAACTGGTCACACTGGAAGGAGATAAAACACAACTCTTCACACTAGGTTGTTGGGTTTTTTTCCCCAACTCCACATCCTCTTGTCACAGACAAATCTTTGAGTTTGTCCACCTTGCAGCTGTATGTCTTGTACAGTTGGGTGCCCAGCTGCCATCACTTAACAGCAGCGAGGACAAGCGCGTGGGAGCTGTTTTAAGAAGAAACATAGCTGCTTCAGGTAGACCACTACAGGAAGCTAACCGACAGTGATGCTGGAGCTAACATCACAGATTGAAAGGGAAACAAGCAACAGCCTGGGGTGGAAGGCAGGACACAAACTTTCCCTAAACAAATGACCAAAACAAACTTTTTAGTCTAAACAAATCAGCAGAAATATCCATAACACAGTATTACATTAAATAATACCTGGGGAGCATATCATCCTCAAGCTAAGAACTGCCTGCGTGAAAATGTTCAGCATGTGGCTTCACAGCAGGACCCAGAAACATTTGTGTGTCTTCACTCATGACTCGTTTCATCACCATACCCTGGGGTTCCTCTCTTTATCTGTAATACAGAGGCAGTGTAGCACAGCCACCCCAAAGGCGAAAGAAGCCAGCTGCCCAACAGGGTCAGCTTTTTTGGGGGATTACTGGAGTACTGATGAGCCTCTTCTTTCCTTTTTAAAAAATCCTGTAAAGCATCTCCCTCTCACTGGGCTCTGATGCCCAAATGACAGATTTCAACGCAGCGAGAAGGATTTGAATTGTCTGGCTTTGTTCATCCCTGCAAGCATGCCATAAACCGGGCCCCAATTCAGGAAGCTAATTAGGCATACACAGAGCCTTAATGTTAATGAGTCCATTCACGTGTGTGAAGCTCCGTGCATATTTCAGAACCGTGCTGAAGAAGCTCACCAAGGACGACAGCCAGGAGCCCTCATTCATCTTTTTGCTCAGCTCTGGTGCAGGCAGGAGTCTCAAACTGACAGCAAAATGCTGGAAGTGGTAACTTTAAAGTAACTCAGCCATCCTGATGACTACTACTGTTCCCACCCAGCACACCAAGGATGAGCAAGGCTAACACCAGCAGCTAATGAAGATGATGCTCTGCTTTCTTTGCACAATCGCCTACTCACAGCGAGTCCTTCAATTAAGTGGAGCCA
>NW_009646856.1:2849515-2853748 GCF_000708025.1 Charadrius vociferus
GCAGAAGACAAGGGCACATTTCCAAATAGGTCTCTGGGACTGCAAAACATTCACAATGCCAAGGGGCTGGGGAGCGGTAGAAGCAGCTACGCACATCTAACCTTTTCACTCACCAAATTAGAGCGAAAGTGCCTCTATAAAATTGACACCAAAAAGAAACTGAAGGAGCGTTACAGAAAGGACTCGGGAATATAGCCCTATGTTTCTGTCTTGCAGGTTTTCTCACCTTGCAGTGATAAAGAGAGGGGGTCACGGGTGTTTTGCTTTTCTGTAGGCTTCATCTTCTGGAAGAAATGCAGGGATGGACCATGCACCATGCCAGACCGGCTTGTGGACCTCCCCCTCTCCCAGCTTGGCACCCTGCTTACAGCAAGTCGCTGGTGACTCAGAAGCCAGGCAGGAAACACGCATGGTGCACCCCACCATCTGCGCCGTATGGGTGGGAGTGGAAGAAGAGAGCTCTCTTTGATTTCAGCTGCCCTTGGTTAGTGCACCGGAGCATGTTATTTTATTATCCCTCTTAGTAAGTAGAGGACTACTGTCCAGAAAATTACCCTGCCCCTTTTCAAAGCCGTTTCCAATTTCCTGGGTTTCTTCATCACCACCTGGGAAGACCGCACTAAGTGCCATTCATGAGCAAGGAGCAAGGAACTGTTCCTCCCACATCTCTCCTCAGGGAAGCCTCTCCCGGTCTCTCTGCAAACCAGAGAGTAAGAACTGGCAAACGCGTGCTACAAGAGGTGCAGAGGTGCAAGAGGTGCCAGCATAGCTAGAAGGTTTTAAAATAAGGTATTCCTTCAGAGACTGTTCCCGTATCATTAACAACGTAGGAAATCCTGGAAGATTAAGTTCTGTGTTCTGTTAAATGCAAACACACGCGAGCTGCGCAGCCGTAGCTGTTAACATCGTGGTAGTGATGCAGTCAGTGCCGGTGGATGCGGAGCACGAGTAATTCTGGTACCCTGAAGACAAGGAGCCCACATATGTATAATTGCTGGTAAATCGAGTCCTTGTTGATAAAGTAGAAGCATGTCATTGTGCCCAGCCAGTTTATAATGTTGTCTTTCATGAGGCGAACATTGAGCAGAATGATAGTCTATGTAAAGCAGTATTTATGGTACAGAGCTCCTGAGAAGACTAATCTCACCACCCAGTGCAGGCTGGAACCTGTGGAGGCTCCTTCATACCAAAGTAGTTTAAAATCCATGCAAAACTGGGCGCAAACCCAGAAGAACTGTGATTTCTGAGTACTTACAGACCTATCTCCAAGAATGCGGAAAACTTAACAATGTACCTGTGTTAGCCTTAAGCCATCAGTACTGACTGTGATAAAAATTGCCATGAATGAAGATGACAGAATCGGGCCCCAGCACCCGCACACACGTTGCCTGTTTTTCAGGAATATCCCAGTTATGCATTAGTATTACAATTCGCAACCCTTAACTGTGCTGGCATTAAATTTCTGCTTATTATCAGTGCAATGGCAATTAGCATCCGGCCTCAAATAAATAATTAGCTTAAGTATCAGGCCCTGGATAACCAAGGAAGCACTGGTAAGTAACAAACTCCTAATGTGACCCAGCTTTCACAGAAATCAGTATTAAGCATCTACTCAGGTAACTTTGCCGAGGCACAGAATTCGCAAGAACTCTCTCTGATGTTGTGCTCCGCTTCCATATCCCACCTCCCTCTTTAAACCACTCCGTAAAACGACTCAATTCCTGCCTGCCAGCTGGACTCAGGAGAGATTCCGACTTTCAGTATCTAATCCACGCTGTCGCAAGCACAACGCGGGCAGGCATGCTTGACAGACAAAAGCCTTTTGGTTTTTCCAAACCTCTTTGTAGTATTATTTTCCGCCACTCCTTTTCACATCTGTTGCTTTTGGGTCCGGCAGTCCCCGACTCGCTGAATTCCCGCATATATTCTGACGTGATGTGTCTTTAACCTCAAGTGGACTGTCAAGCCAGATGCCCCCTTACTTCCTCAGCGCAAACTATCAGTAAACCTTAGCATAACTTCACTTTGAGCCTTAAACTAACAGCATGTGAAAAGATTAATATGAATAAATTCAAAACTAATCAGATCCCTTTTTCAAATGTTGACACAGTATTATTTATATCCCATAAATACCTTCTTGACTAAAATTCATCCCAGGAGATTGGCATCTTGCCAGTTCTATTCATATTTACTGTATTTATACAGTACAGTTGGCCAAGGATAATATTTAAGACAAAATATGCCTTAGGGTATATACAATATCTCTTATAGTTTTCCTTTTAAATCTCCTCATTGCTAAAAATATTTAGTCTGAACTTTACAAAATGCCCCACAAAGACCTATCAGCGATCTGTAGTGATATATTGCTCACTACGAGTATAATTAGAGCATATTTGTAATACTTGGGTTGTAGTCAGTTACTGAACGCTAACAACTTGTGGTAAAAACTGAACCACTGATCTTTCCCATGCCTTCCTTCCAGCAGCTTTTGACCTCCAGCGCATTCACACTGATCCCCTTCTCCCTCCCGCCTCCCTCGGATGCAGCAGAAACAGTAGAGTTAAAAAAATTCACTCCGAGACGTCTAGGGGAAAAGCGCCCGTGGCCGCCAGAGCCGCGCTTTCAATTTCTTCCTTTAAAATATGGTGGAGCGATTTCTTCCTTTCTGTCTTTTTTGGAAAGGTTCGCTCCATCCAGCATAACTAGAGAGCAGTGGAAAAACAGTTAACCTACTTACTCTGATGTTAGCGACAGCCCTCGCACAGTAGTACTGGATCCGCCGCTAACTGGCCCTCCGATCCCAAACGTCTGATGCACTCTGTTGGTAGATACCTGCAATCTCCTTTGCTCTTCCAAAACCTCTATCGATACTTCAGTACAAATCTGGCCTCTGACAACGTTTTAAAAATAGATCCTCTTTTGTCAACACCGTCCAAGTCACACACGCCAGATATTTTAATTTTCTGGAGAGTAGGCGGCTACATTTTGGACTATCGGGTCTTTGTAGTTTGCTCACGCGAGGCAAGAGGAGAGATGTGCTCAGGATGGATGCATTTTACAGTTCCCAGAGACTCTCTGTTACAGGGGTGACTCCACGAGCCAAGGCACTGCTATCGGTCTTCCTAACCTTTGCCCACGGGCGCTCATTCCTCTGCCCAGGGCGTGATCCGATAGATCTCAAAACAAAGTGCTGACTTCCACCAAACCCACTAGCAAAATACTACAGTGTACCAACGTGGAAAACAGGCATGATTTCTGTGTGTTCTCGCTACGGCTATGAATTACACTGAACCTCTCCGCTCATACCCACTTGGCTCCGAATATTTAAAAAAAAAAAAAAAACAAAACCAAAAACTATTTCTTCCCCGAGGGTAACAAGGGTGGAGTGTATTTATCACGGCTATTATGGATGGTGCCATAATTACAATAATAAAACGGCTCTGACTGCCAGGATGTCCTGTACCTGATGCTGTCATTTAAGAATAAAGGCAGAAAGGGAGGCAGCTGCACGGAGCGTGGGGTTCGGATCCCTTGGCTGCCATCCTAGGACTATCACATGCAAGACGGAGCAAGCCCCAAAGCTACAACTTGCTAAACTAAAAATAAATAAGGGGGAAACGCAATTAGAAACTCTAGGATAAAGTTACCAAGATGGCTGCGTTATCCATTTAAGCAAGAGGTACGCGCTTTTCCAAAAGAGACAGCAAGTATATAGGGCATCAAGTGGCGGGGGAGGGTAAGCGAGAGAAAAGCGAGCTAAAGGAAGAGAGTAGGGACGAGGGTTTGGATATGCGAACGGTGAAGTTATTTTCTGCTTCTGGTATTTCACTTTCCTTGGTATGATGACGATCTAGATTCTTTTAAGGCAGTGCGGTGCTTTTTCTTTCCTATTTTTTTTTTCCTTCTTTTATACACTTAAACTTCACTACCCAAACAGAAAGGCACGCCGTTACAATTATTAATCATTCCAAGCGGATTTGGTCGGCACAGAGCATTTGTACCCATTTTTTGCTTTTTGTGCAAAACGTGGCGCGGATCACCAGAAGGTCGTTAAAAACAGCAAAAGGCAGACGGGCTGAGACAGGTTCCAAGAACCGAGGCTACCCAGAAGGGAAAACTTTTTCTGTACCTGGAATGAAAGCGCCCATGAACTGAACCGGGAGGCTTGTCAGAGCGGGAAAGAGGAGGGAGGATGCCTATGTCCCTGTCCTCTCTGAGCACCAATCTGAAGAG
>NW_009646856.1:2853814-2854904 GCF_000708025.1 Charadrius vociferus
TTTTAAGACCTCCTTCTCTTTTCAGTTATGGAGAGATGGAAACCTGCCCGATCCAGACACTCCAAGGGAAACAACAGCAGTGGAAAGATATTGGCTCTTTTTGGAGGCTGCACACGGGGCTGCGGGGGAGCTAAACCCAGTGCTGGGGAGGGAGCGGGATCCGGGGCTAGGGGGGGAGCGTTGCTCAGGTACACACTGGTGGAAAAGCAGAGGCACCTTTAGGGACTCCTGGGTGACTCCAAAGGGGGTCGGCAACCTGGTGAGGCTGGGGGGACAGCTGCCACCCCCCAAACCACCCACCCACACGTACACCCCACCACCTAAACGAGACCCTAGAAGCCACTACCAAAGAGATGCTGAGGATAAGAACACACCGAGCAAAGGCGGCAGATGATGATGCACGGGGCTGGTATTTGAAGGCGCCGGGCACTGCCAAGCCTCGGGGGCGAAATTACACACATGCACAAGCACAGAGGACTTACTTTCAGGGTAAAAAGGCTGCATGTCTATTTTGTAAACTTCTTTGGCGTAATACTCCTCGTCGCTCCTCTCCCTTTCGCAAGTGGCAGCTCTGTGGTTGGCTTTCTCTTGCAGCAGGTCCCTGGTGCTGTTGTAGATGGAGATGACCTCCGGGGGGACCTCCTCGGGCTCGGGGTACTCGTCGGGGGGGCTGGTGAGCTTCAGTTTGCTCAAGATCTGGCCCCGGATCGCCTCGATCCTCTTGCGCATAAACTGATCCATGTCGAGGGTGCTGCAGGTAGACAGGCTGAAAGCCACGGTGGCCAGATCCACGGTGAGAAACACGCTCAGGAGATAGCAGTGCATTTTAAGTGTTTAAATACAGCGCCCCCCAAAAAAAGAGTGACTTTAACAACGAACAACAACAACTTAAAAAAAAAAATTAAAAAATTAAAAATAAGAAAAAAGGGGATGTGTGCAAACAAAGGGAAGATCTGCAGACAAAATGCAGTTAAAAACCGGATTGCAAGGGCGACTTGCAATCGAAAAACGCACGGGAGGCGTCAGTGAAAAAAAAAATACCAATAATAATAATGAAAAAAAAAAATAATAGAAGAAATTTGCTACAACC
>NW_009646856.1:2856078-2883035 GCF_000708025.1 Charadrius vociferus
GCAGCGCGGAGCTGAGAGGAAAAAGCAACTCCTGCCAGAGCTGGGGGGGGCGGTGTGTGTGTTCCTTTCCTTTAATCTCATTTTATTATTTATTTTTTTAAATAAGGCTTTAATGTTGCTTGCACCCATTATGAAAGTAATGGGGCTAAATAGCACCCTGGCTGTAGAGAAAGAACTACGCGCCCACTCGGAAGCCCCTCTCGGGTGCGTTTCGGCTGAAGGCTGCGGGGATCTGTCCCCCACCCTCAGTGGGAGGTGGTCGGTCTTCGCGCTGCCCCTCGCCGCCTTCTCCCAGGTGTCACTTCCAAGTGGGATTTGGGCGATTCCCATCGCTCCCCGCCGACCGGCTGCTTGCCAACCGGGGCTACCCGGTAAGCAGGGAGGGGATGAGAGCCGAGGAGGATTTGCTCCTTCTGCGAGGTCTCCTCTCCTGTCGGAAGCGTGCAAATACATCCTCATCTGCACTTGACAGAAACTCTCAAGCCCCAAACGCTTAGGCTGCGCCTGCAATTCAGTTTTTCCGCTGCCTCTTTTGGCCGCAACAAACATCACAGGCTGCATCCGTGCCTGCTCCAGTGCGTTGTATATGGGGAATGTCCCGCGCGTTGACCTCAGGAGGACGGCTGCCCTCCTCTGCCCTAGGGAAATTACAGTCTACTAGGCATCCCTCAACTTTATGCCACAAAGCTTTTCTTTCACAGTCCATTTATTACCCCTGTACATTGTTAACTTTATAAAGGGATCACATAGCCTTTTGCTTTCCCCTCGCCCATTTTAGTCCTATATTCCCTTCTGAATTAGGTTGCCGCAGGTTTTACCGGCAGGTTTTCCAATCACAACCTCCTAGGTGGGACAAAGCTGTTTGTGAAGAACCTCTGCTTT
This sequence comes from Charadrius vociferus, assembly GCF_000708025.1. Taxonomy (NCBI): domain Eukaryota; kingdom Metazoa; phylum Chordata; class Aves; order Charadriiformes; family Charadriidae; genus Charadrius; species Charadrius vociferus. The sequence goes on from NW_009646856.1 coordinate 2,856,961, forward strand.
GTGTCCTGAGATGAAGCAACATGCAGAAGAACATGGTACTCAAGGGGCCACAGGAATTCAGAAGAACAGTTGGGCCATCGCCCACAGTATTGCAGGCAAACACGCGTAACAGAAGTGGGATGGGATGACTGGGATCTATCCGAAAGCACAATGAGAATCATGTAAGACATAAACCAGCCAAACACCACCAAAGACTTTCTCCAGCTGACCACATCTCAGGAACCATCTCCTTTCTGCAAAACGTTCCGACTGGTTTTCCGAAGCTCAAGAACGGCAGCCCCAAAATGAAAAGTGAGGGTTTTTTTCCTTCCCAAACCCATCTGCGAGGCAAAGTGCTTCCTCCGAGCAGCTGTGGCTGTGTGCCGGGGCGACGGAGGCACCCAGCAGCATGGAGCTGCTGCGAGCGGTTTGCAGTGGCCAGGCTCTGCTCCAGGGGAACCTTGCACCAACGCGGCCAGCTAACCTGGCGCGGCTGCAGGTACCGGCAGAGATGAGATTCTCTGTGAGATGAAGGAGCTAAGGAAATTTATTATTTACGGGTATGCACACACACACGGACTTGGAAAGCAAATTTACTCATCATTCTTTAAAAATGCACGGGTACGTATGGCGCTGCAGACATGGCCGAGGCTGCATCCTCCTGGTGCAAAGGTTCATGGTGCTTTCCACTTAAACCTATGAGTTCCTGCAAGGCCAGATTAAACGTCTCTGCCACAACATCACGCTTTTACTGCCGTACATGTCAATGTCCTGCTCCTACTGACCTCCAAAACACAGCTGCAGTGTCAGGAATGGCAGCGTTTCCAAAACTGCTCAAATAAACAAGCAAACTTAACGTGTAGACTCAGCTGGTTTCACTTCTGCACCACACCTGTACAAAACCAAGGGGACAGTTCCTCGAGCTGTTACATCTCACAGCTCCGCTGCTGCTGCTATAACCAGCTGAGGAACCAGCTCTGTTACACCAGGCACCTCAACCGCAAATACTTCTAAAGAAAAGGGTTATTAAATTATTTCCTCCAAGAGCTCCAGCTGAAACCATGGAGAAATTCCTTACACAGCATCTATGGCCCGGTAACACTTCGCTGCTGTAAACGCGCAGCCCCAGGGGCTTCAGGGCAGCCATGGGGACAGTGCTCGACACTCTCCTCCTGTAGGAAACTTCCCACCATCTCACAGGAAATCTCTGCAGACACAGCTCTGCCACATCGCAAAGCGTTTTGTTTCTTGCAAGTTTTTTATTCCAGTTTGGAGAAAAAACACCCCAACTTTGCAGTGTCTTTCACAAATCTTGGAGCCTCAGAGATGCCCTGCTGGAGGCTATCAAACCCCATCTGCTCAGTGCCTGGCTGGCCAAACCTGCCCATGCAGCCAGAGGTGCTGGAGGTCCAAGCTCCAAAGGAGCCCTCCATGTAAGCTGCCAGAGATCCAGCCGGGCTGACAGCAAACCAGTCCGACTAGATTTTGAAAGTTGCTGAGATTCCTTCTGATTTGGCAACGTTTCCTCAGAGTCTTTCCAATGAGCTAGGGAAAAAAAAAAAAAAAAAAAAAAGAATTAAAATAAATCTTGGTTTTGTTCCCATTTGAGACGACCCGTTTGCTTCTCTTCTGACCCTTTCAGTGTGACAAAGGACATCACTTACCCGGGTGCAGGTCTCCGTTTTGCCGCACCGCTGCCACTGGCATCACCACGGTGATGTTTTTGCTAGGCAGAACTTCCCGGGTGCAGCACTAGAGATGGGCTTCAGCTTCTCCATTCCAAAAGCCACTTGAGCTAAATCCCCAGCAGGTGCAGAAGGCCCATCACACATGCCTGAGCTGCTCCCGTTTGCCCCGGGAAAGGACACCTACCCACTAGCCAAATCATTCAAACACACACCAATGTGCATAAACACTGACTTTCCATCTTGTAAATGGAAAATATCTGGAACGCGTACATCACAATATACATCGTGATGTACCGGATCTTATTTCTAAAATCTCTCCCTTGCACATTTAATTTTTTTTTAATTTTTTTTTTTTTTTCCATAAAAGTCCTTCAAACTAGACTCTAACCAAGTGCTATTTTTACCTCGCTAAGGTGAGCAACAACAGGGCCAAACTGTGTACACTCTGCAAAGCTGGATAAAGAGTAATGTCATCAGAACTCTATAATCACGGGCCCTTCTGCACAGGTAATCCAGCTCCCACATCCTACCTTTAATTTTCAGGACTAATACATCTGTCAAAATCATCCCAATTATGGCTTTGTATTTTAGCCTAAAAAGCTTTTTTTTTTTTTCTTCATTCCAAAAGGGTTTCTTTTTAATTTTTACCTGTTAGTTTCAAAAGCTGCTGGGACTATCAGATGCTGAAGTTTAACTCAACGTAGACTTATCTATTCCCTGTGCCTTTATGAAAAGGACTTATCCTGTGGGGCTGCTGTCAGTGGCAGCTTTGTAAGTCAAAAAGCAGGAACGGGCCCTTCGTGTGCACACAGGGAAAGAACAGAACTTATCTGTTTTGGAGCTTTAAATTCAATACAATACTGTCTTTTTATATATTGATTTTTTTTTTTTAATAAACAGTAACTGTTTATTAGAAAAACAGGGACACCTGGAAAGTTACTTCACTAAACGTAAAGGTTTCATGTTTCCTATTAACTAAAAAATTACGTGGTCAGGATTTTACAATTTGTGGTTTCTTTTTAGATTGTTTTGGTTATACGCAAATGTGCTGTGTGAAATACAAAGGCAATAATCTTTCTAAAACTGCTGACGACCAGGTCATTAAGTAAGGTGGCTGGCCACATTTCATAAACTAAAGAACATTGTTGGAAGAGGAATACCTTTTAAAAGTTAAGAGGTGACTTTTGTAAACTCTCACGCTGATGACGAGTGCAGGATGATTGCACAATTAATTCTTTGTGGCACACACAGAAATCTGCAGCCGTAACTGTGGTCGTGTAGAATCTCAGATATTCTGATGCAGGGTGCTAGGGAAAAACTTTTGAATTCTCCTTTTTATAAAAATACACGTATGAAGGTTCAGCTCGTAGAGCCAAGGTGACACCTAATAAAGGTGAGGCAAAGAGGAGATGACAAATAATGGAAAATTGTAATATATACCATAATAAAACCTCAGATTTTACTGTTTATTATCCTTAGTGAAGTAGAAGTCCATACTTCTGTGCTGCACATTTCATTAGCGGGTGCAGTAATGCCTGAGTGAATTTGAGAGCAAATCCGTCTGACCTTACTAATACAAGCAGCCCCACTGCCCCACAGATTGCATTTCACACAACCACAGCCCACTGCTCCTGCAACGCTCATGTTCCAGAAGATAAAGGCTACTTTATACAACATGCTGTTTGACACGCAAGACCGCTATCCATATATACATATACATATGTAACTACTTGTCAACTTGCAAATCAAAGGTATGTTTCTGATATATATAGAGAGAACCTATTTGTAGGAATGAGAACTTTTTTTTAATATATATTTTATATATAGGAAGGAATATATAATACATATTAGCTATAGTAGGAATGGGAACTTTTATTTTTATATATATTTTATATACATTTATAGACACACACACATTTTTATATATTTTATATATTTTTTATATACACACACATAGATATATATTTTAAAAAAAGTTCTCATTCCTACAAAGAGATTCAATAACTTCAGTGGAAACAATCACAAGAAGCAGGCAACAGGATCTGGTCCAAAAGGCCGTTCAAGTGTTACCTCTGTGATCTTGTGGAATGGCACCACATCCACCATCGAGTGAGAACACAGTATTACAGCAAGCAGTAATGTCCACGCAGTAGTGTATGGTCTGCGTTTAAAACTCTACCTTAATAAAAGACATCTAGAATGCAATTATAAAAAAAAAAAAAAAAAGAACTTTAGACAGGATCCTGATCCCAAGACACCTCAAGCCAGAATGACTAAAATTTGAAGGAAAGGGGAATGTTCGGGAGCTGCTAAGATATTACAGCTGTCCCTTAGAATAACACCACCATCCCCACCCCACCCTAACACCCCCCCAAAAAAGGTCTTATGGATAAGAGGAAAAAGGGAACAGAAAGGGACATGACCATTAGTCTGTATTTCAGTGCTAGGGATTTATCCACATCTTACAGGCCTTGGATTTGACAACCCAGAAAACAGCTTCCCTTTAGTGAAGTTCCCTCTCTCTCCCAAGAGCACAGCTGGACATCAGGGGGTCTAGGGAAGCAATGCAACCATCAATGGTCTAAACCACCTGTCCTAAAAATATATGTTTTCTATAATCAGTGCTGCATCCAAAAAGGTTTCCGCTTCTAACAGCCAATTCCCATCTTTAAATCAGTTAAGACTGAAGTCTTTGATAAAAATTTTGTGAATGCCAGAGAAGTTCCCCCATGGTTACACCTCCCAGAGTCTGATCCCCTCATGTGCTCTTCCAAATCTGCCTGCCAGCCCTGAGGATGCCACACTAATCTTCTCTGCATCATTCCAGTTTTAGTCCATGTACCACCAAGAAAAAGGCCTCCCTTAATCCCAGCACCTGTGGTTTTAATCACCACAGGAAATCCTGTTTCCACTAAAGTCAGTAAGACTTAAATATCAGCAGAGGAAAATGATCAGGTTCGCTAACTAAAAATAAAAATAATAAAAAAAAAAGGAGGGGGGGGGGAAGGGGGGAAGGAATATAAGCGCAGCGGTTTATATACCAGAGCGTCTTGACATCTACTTATAGCAAGCATGACAAAGTAAAGACAGTAGAGGAAAAGTCATCCCTTTAATCTAAATGTTTCAACTCCTGACCTGCATCTTTTTCTCCATATTACAGCTGTTGCCTTTTATTTTCAAACTGCTCAGTGATGATTTGGATTATACCTCACTAAGTAACACACAAATGATTATCTATAAATATTGTATTCCTAACAGAGCATCTACAGGAGTTTATGCAACAAATTAAAGTTATGCAACTCAAGTTAGAATATGCACCCAGATGGCACTGCTGAAGTTTTAAGAAGAGTATGTATAGAGCAAGATTAACTGGCAGCAACTTCAAAAATGGGCTAGCCAGTAATGCCATATTTTAACTCATATTCTGCAGCTACAAAAAACCAAACAGCCCTGGATCACAGAATCATAGAATGGTTTAGGTTGGAAGGGACCTTAAAGACCATCTAGTTCCAACCCCCCTGCCACAGGCAGGGACACCTCCCACTAGACCAGGTTGGTCAAAGCCCCATCCAACCTGGATCTGGAGTTCTGTCTTCTTCACAAGCTCCCTGTGCAGTCTGCACAGAAGAAAAGCTCTAATAAGCTAATGCAGCTTCAGAAATACTGTTTTCTAATGGTTTTTATGCAATGCATGTTCAAGATGATCCTAGTGAGTTTACAGAAAGCAATGCATTGGTTTATATTACCTCAGGAAAAACAAAACAAAACAAGACTCATAGGATACCCAAGCTTTTGTGCTGCACTCACCAAACTAGATCCGGAGAAGGTTTTGTGTTGCCTCTCAGCCTTACACGTTTTTAAACCCATTTCTACGCCTGGCTACTGAAACCAATGAAAGCAGTATTCTTGCACAGCTGATCAAACCACACCCTTCCAGCCAGATGGTTTGAGCTTGCTGACTCAATCTGGAAATAGAACAGAAAGATCCATTTCTGTGATAAAGACAATTTTGAGCCAGATCTAGATTATTTTAGAGCTGGATGTAGAACGTGCCACCTATATGGAGTGGCAAACGTGTTCAATATCTACTTCTCCTGAATTAAGGGTCTTTTAGATGGGATTGCAGTTAAAGACACCTACTCTCCTGACTTCTAGCTGGGCCTGGCAGACCCAGCAGGCTACAACATTTACCCAACTGCTCAGCTTTCCCAGCAGCAGAGCTTCCAAGCCCTGTCCCCAGAGACAGATGCTCTGTGCTTTCCTGATTCGTGCCACCCAGAGGCACTACCTTGGGTCCAGGCTGCCCCCAGGAAGCCAAGGAGCTGCTCCGCCTGCACATCCACCAGGCCCACCATGGGGCTGAATGCGGTGCCTGGTCCAGCTATACACCACACAAAGAATTTGAGCAACACCCCTTTTTGAAACTAACAGCACATGCGATCCTTTCAGCTGGGTGGTTTGCACTGGAAGCACATTCGGTGAAGTATTCTCCAGAAAGAGGACCACCTGAGAGCGCCTTCCCTATCATCCAAGGCATGCTGTGGGTTAAGGACAAAGATCTTTAAAAGCGTAAGGAAGATCAAAATAATTGTGGTATTTTCCCTGAAATTTAAGAGTCCTATATTTTCTATAAAAACAAGAGAAAGGTATCATGTAAACAAGATTTAAGAACAACAGATACCAAGAACGGAAGAACTATCTTCATTAAACATACCAAAGCCCAATCTGTCCTCTGGACATTACCTTCTAAACTTCTCCATCATGGATACAGACTGACAGCTGAGATGCCTCTCACAAATATAAGTGTCATACTTGCTTTCACAAATATGTGAGGGAGTATTTGCTGTCACAAATGTGTCCGTTTAACATCCACCTCATTAACAGCTAAGTCAGAGCTTAGAACAGCCTACACATGGGCTGACAATGCAGATGGCAGACCCACTACCATCTCACATAAAGGACCTGAGCCCACAGACCCATCACTCCAGTCTCTTAAGAAATTAATTTCTCCCAAGGCAGATGGTCCAGCAATACGCTTCAACAGTAAATGAAGTGAACAAGAACCAAAGACAAGGGTCTTTTTCTTGTAAGCATAATATTGACACTATAGAAAGACACATAGGTAATTTATTTCCCTTCTTACTCAAACTATCTACTTCAAAAAAATGTATTTCACTTCTGCTTTAATTCTGGGCAATGACACCAAAACTTAAAATAAAAGAATGCTCCAGCAGTTAAGAAAAAAAAACGCAAGAAAACAACTAACACAGCAGATGAAGAGAACAGCAGTGGCACTGGCAATCCTGATCTGACCTGCTGATGGCACTTGTTCAGCGTCAGAAAGGTGTTCAACATCTTGCAAGGCCTTGACTGGTCCCTTTGCTACCACAGTCTGCAAGAATGAGTGTCACTGTATCATCCCCCCAAGCTGGATTTGTTTGATCAATGTTCTAACTGGAAGTATATTTATACTTCGGTCTAATACATTGTTTCGGCAGAGTAATAAGCCCTTAAATTGAGGATCTTGCCTGAAGATTCTGAAACACCTTCATAGTCTTTTCTTGTTCACATGAAGTGATACTCACCTGAGAATTTTATGAAGTCTTTTCTTAACCAAAAAACCCATTTTTTTAATAAGCACTTGAAAAGATTTCAGCAGGTACTGTCAAGTATTTCACTCACCTGAAAAACAGCAGCATACAAAACCACACTATCGTTACCAACACGTAGCCATGTGACATCCTTTACTTATGAACCTTGAGCTCTTTTGAAACTCATTGGGATTATAACATTGGGAAGCAGACCTACGCAAGGGTGGAAAGGCTAACAGTATGGTTTCGATGGCCCTTCATCTCTAAGGAGCACAGCAAGGTGGTGACAGCAGGGGTGTTATGGGCAGGTATGTCACAGTCTCAATCACCAAGAGCGGCGCGCTCAGGCCTCTAGCAACAGTTTTCATACAGCTGCCTGACTTCAGGCACCCTTCCTGGAACGGACCCACGCCAGTATTTGTCCCGGAACGCAGGGTACCCTAAGCAGAAGGCTCCTTCGAAAGTGTACTCTTAGAAATCTCTGCCAGTGGCAGAGCTGGGAATGAAGCCCAGAACTGTCGATACCTGTATTTCTACCTGCAACTTCCTACTCTTCCAATACATCACTGCCCGCAAACTTTGCGATTCATGGATCGCTTGAAAAACAATGAAAATCCTCTTTAGGTAAACTGTACACAACCTGAAAGTCAATGCAGTAAATAATCAAAACCAAACATCTGCATAATCAAGAAAGCTTTTCACTACCATTTTGCTTGGATGAAGCAACACTTGTATGTCTTTCCGTTCTGAACAAGAATGGGAATGTCCCTCTTCACTGGGATAGAAAAACAAAGTTAAAAAGCAACAAAAAGATTGAATAGCCAAGGGGCCTCAGTCATAATCTCCAAGATTACATTCATAATGAAGTTTATAAAGGGCTCACAAATGGCTAGTGGAATCTTTAAGTACTTCAATATTCAAACAGGTTTTAAAACTATGGCAAACAACCCTCTGTTACCTTCTACTTGTGGTCATACATGCCTATAATAGACATGACTTACAGACCTGATCAGTACATAACATCAGCAGGCTGCATATTTAACTATTTCTAAACTATGCATTAAGTTTCTGATAAGTGTAACCAGTGTATCTTTTAAGTGAACTATTTCCATTAATTATTTAGCTGCTTCTGAGAACACTTACGTCTCTAAGAAATCCTAGTGGTATCAAACCTCGGTTGAAGTCTGATCCTGGTTAGCAGTTCACAATTAACACCACATATAGTGAAAACAGAATTAAGAAACACTAAGATGTTGCAAAATAATGCTCAAACTGGCACGAGAGACTAAGCTATTGAAACAACCAAGGCACTGTGAAGAAATAATGCTTTTTATGAGGATTCCTAAAATCACCTTCCAAAGTGCCTCTTGGAAGCCATTTGAGCTCATGAGGTCGTATCTGAAGGCCTTACAAAAAGTGGCCTAATTCATTTTGCAATTTGATATCTAACAGATGAAACACATGGATTTAAACGAAAGGAAATAATTTCAAAGGATGAAGCATTACACAAACACAAGCATCTTTGGTGTTGAAGCCATCCAATTTGACTGGAGTTTTATTTCAACATGTCCCCTAAGACAGAAAAGCAATTAAAAAGATGCATTTGAAAACAAAATGCTTTGTCTAAGAAATATCAGCCATCCCTATCAGTCTGAAAAAGAATGATTAAGGAAAAGCCCTTATCTGCTAGATCATCTGCAGAGGTAGACCTTTGAGGTTTACATACTGACAAGAGGTTAAAAGCCACTGTTTAGAATAAGAGTAAATTAAATCCACAGTCTTCCACCATCTGTTAACCAAGAACTTCTCCAGTCTCCAGTGTCTGCCACCGAGGTCCTAGAGTCTAAGTTTAATGTCTTATTTAGCACTAGGATCCTATCTATTTAACAAGATCCTAAGAGTCTTCACTACTTCAAGCCTTCTCCTGGCCCTCTTAGTCCTTACCTCAGCAAGTCTTGAAGAAATCATTGAGCAATTTGCAGGAGCTGGAAGCAAACAACATTGATGACTGCTCTGTGTGGATATTAACTATGCCAGGACTCATTTCATAAGAATGAGGAGTTTGTCATTTTAAGTTGTGCAGTGTGTTGTGTGCCAGATGACTTCTGCCTTCCTCCCTAGAGACAGCTACTGAGCCAGCTCTGAACAGATGCGGCTTTACAGACCACCTTCTTCTGGAAGCATCAGATAGTCAAAACACTTTTATGGCCTCCAAACAATTCATTTCTCTCATTAAAACAAAACACACACACAAAAAAGCCCTATCTCCACTAGGCAGCGGCCCCAGGCAGCAGCTTCCAGCTCTTTTGTTCTGCTCAACTTGTGAACCCAGGAGAACCTGCCTCGCAGCTGCAGAAGTGGGAGCTCTTCCCTCTGTGTTTTAGCAGGGAAGAAACATGCTGAGGTGCAGTAGCATCAGGCACAACAAGGATATTCCACCACCACTCCCAAAGCGTCTCCCTAACAGCAGGCTGAAGAAAAGCAGGGAGAAGATGGTCTTTCTGTTTCCATAGGCCAACTCATGCTTTCCTTGCTGAAAAAAGTTAGCACAATTAATGTGAAGAAAAATTAGACCAGAGGATAAAAGACATGGGGAAAAGCTGACCCCGTGCCTTCTCTTATTAAACAAAACTTTGTTGCTTTGCAATCCATAGAATATTAAACTCTACATACTCTGGAGTTGGCTTGAGGCCTAACAAAACTGGAACCACCCCATCCTTATTGGCTTTATATAGATAGGTACAGAAATATACAAAGTTGAGATGATTCATGCTCTCTGGAATGAAGGGCAGCGGCACAGCTTTGCTTAAGCAGAGATATTCATGGGAGCAGGAAAAACAGACCGAGTACTCTGATGGCTGGGAAAAGCCACCGAAGGTTGTTCTTGGTAGCTATCGAAAACGAAAAATGTCACTGAAAAAGCGGGTAGAGAGGCAGGTAGGGCAACTGATCCCACAGCTGAAAGGGGAGATTGGAAGGTGTCTGGGCCAGACAGGGTTTAACACTTCGTCTGAATTGCTAGTCAATTAAAACAAACCTTGTGAAATAAATTGACATCCAAATGCCCAAAATTAAAACATATCGCTCCCACCTGTCATAGAGCGCACAGCAGTACTTTTTGCCTAAATGAAATGGAAGCTCAAGATATTTTTAGCAATATTGATATATTCCATGTTTTTCTTAAATACACAAGTGACACTTCAGTGCTTTAATCAAAACACTACTTCAAAAATGCACAAATAAAACTCAAACACCCAAGTATTCCAGAAGTACTCTGAAAGTATTTTGAAATTTTTAATAATCACCGGAGGATGTCATAGTTCCTAAGAAAAACTAGATTATTTTCCAAAAGACTTATTTATTATTCCAATACTAATATTCCAAAAGACTTACTTATTATTTTCCAAAAGACTATTTTCTGAGACTGGTGATATCAAACTAGAGAACGACTGTACATTTAAGGCTGCTGATGCAATTTTTCCACACAAAGTAACTGAACTCTGTCGAAAGAAAGCAATGTCAGCTTAGACTACTATGCTGCTTCATAGACTCAAAATTCATTGTAGTATATTTTTGTATTGCACTAATGAGATGCCAGCTCTTGCTGAACAGCTATGCAGATGTCTAGCCTTCAGAAGCTGGGATAACCACATGTCAAACTTCTGTGGTTTCACCACTTGATATTTTGGGTGTATGCCTTCATTTGTGATAATAAATATCAGGCCACAAACTAATGTCTCTTCAGATATCTAATATGTTTAACGCTCAAAACAGCTTGAAAATCTAAACATTTCTGCTGTTAGCTTTGAGTTCTCCTCAAAGAATTATGCTACAATATATACCAGATGAATAGGCTAGGGATAACACAACCATTGCCAGTTGTTAGGATGGGTTTCTCTGCCATTTTGTATGTATAGTTTTTATCCTGCAGTATCCACAAAGTTCAAACCCCTTCCCCTCCTCAAGGCCTTCGTTAGGAAAATCTAAATCCACCGTCCTACTACACATTTCAATGCTGAAGACTGAAAATCTGAAAGTCGCTCCTAATCATATCTTGCATATAAGCAGGTACAAAGAAAGGTTTGTACGCAAGACATCTGTAGAAACAGACAGAACAGTACTCTGTATTTTAAGAATCAATTAATAGGCCCCAAGGCATTTTCTTCACATAGCAAATGGGGAAATGCAATAGCAAAGTTAAACAAACGACACAGCATCAGCCAGCCAGTCTGGAACAGTGAAGGCAGCAGAATTCAACCCCAGCTTCTCGTTTAGAACACCTTAATCCCGACACACTTCCTTCTGTATGCATAGGCTTATACAGAATGTATTTTTTATTATGTGTGTTAGCTTCTGCACCTTCACAACCAAACAACTAGTTAGGAGAAACTGCCGTAGGTTAAATAAAGCCAGTAGCTTGGTACTGTTACAGCACACACCTAAGAGGAAGGGCTTTTGTTTGACCCTTTACAGACCTGAGGAATTATAGCTGACTAAACCCACAGGATGTATCTCGGCGGTTCGGCTCCTTACTGAAAAAGGCCAGAACAACAGAACTGCAGATGAACCAAACTGAATACAATTTTATGCGGTGTTGCTGGAAAAGCTCTCTGTTCTCCAACAAAACCAATTACAACAACTGTCCTTTCCTCTCTTACCAGCCTCTTAGCTTATACAAACTCAGACTTGCAATGGAAAAAACCATACATACATATATATATATATATAAACAATATAAAAGCTGATCAGTAGGGTCAAGTCTCTGTTTTTACAATTATGTTTCCAGAGTTGTCTCCAATCAAACTAATTCTCCAAGACCAGAACTATCACATTAATAGTTACTTTTCTTTATTATCTACAAAACCTTTTCTGGCCAAAGTAGTAAAGACTCTATAGGAGTCCGATAACTTTACAAGGTGACGGCATTTCTGTGTTTATTGTAAGCCATTTCTATTGCGAATTACTAACAACTTTTCAAAGTGCAACACTGATTTGGAAATGCAGGCACACTAATACATCAATTGCCATGACTAATGTATAAACTTTTAATGACCTTGGCAAAATCTTTCTTTCATTGGGCAGGTGCCACTATTTTGACTGTACAAAATGTTTTGGAAATATGTTGAAAATTATACATGTTTTGGAAAATATTTCAGGATTTCAGTATAGCAAATGAAGCTATATTAAATAAAAGTTTGACATGGAGGAGAAAACACTCCAAAGTTGTGCAAGTCTTTTTTTTTTTTTTTTAAAAAAAAAAAGAGATATCCTCCAAGTTTTGTACATTCACAGAATGCTGACTTTTTATCCAAACAAAGTTAAGAAGATAAAATATTATCTTGAATGGTTTTCAATTTCATTCAGTCACTGTCATCTTCTTGTTTCAGACCACCTCTTTGTTCAGTATTGCCCTCTCCATCGCTTTCCTTGTCCCAGTCTTTCATAGATGCTCCCATCATGAAGTCATCGCGCAGTATATTCCATTCTGGTCCCTCTTCAGACTTCACTTCACCCTGAATGTTTGAGGGGAGGAGAAGAGGAAACAGAGGAAGATGAGACGAATGTGAAAGGCACTAAAAGGTACAAGCTCTTCATGCAATCAAAATAACACCTCTCACACTCTTACAATTTGCATCAGCAGACCTACAAGGGGCTAGCTCTCTATGCAAACGGTACACAGAAATATGCAGGACAATCAAAAATTACTTGATGCTAATAAGCAAACTTGTTTTAACCAACCAATAAAAGAAATATGGAAACAAAACAATTATTCCTCATGGATGAAACAGTCAACCCTGGGCATGGCTTACTTTATTAAAATCTTTCTTGGCAATCAGACTGGATTCATGATATCATTTATTAACCCCCAGGTGCTGCTTCATTAGAACACTTCTTGGCACATTTCTAAAACACAAATATGGATTTAATAAAGGCGCCCCCCCGATTTAATATTTAACATATTCTGCGATACGTGAACCAAATCCCCTTTATGTGGATTATTACCTCACTACCTGGGTTTTGTCATATGGTGCAAAGCTGCCTCTAAAAGAAACAAGTTGATCTACACTCAGCAAGCCAACACCACCTTACTTCAAATCTCCTACCTCTTGAAAGTGGATAAACTGAGGGCACACTACACGGACTGGTAAATAATAAAGAAAAGTGACAGGAGTGTAGTTTTAGGTTAGCACTGAAAATAGTGCTTGGTTGCAGTTGTTTTAAGTGACAGATCATATTTGGGCAGTGCAACAGCCCCATCCTGTGGCAGCAGTTTTAAAGAACAGCTTGAAGCTATTCCTACATTCTTACTGAAGGAAAATACTAAAACCTGTTCAATGTACTGCGGAAGGATTTCAGTGGTTTAAGCCCTAGTAGCAAAATACTCCGGAGGAACAACACGGCTCTGTGTCTAGCAGGCAAGCAAAAAATTGTCGTACCAAAGTGGAATCAGGGGCACTGAAAACAATAATTTACTTTTGTCTTTGAAACAAAGTTTAATATTGACACCTCAGGTATGCTTTTTCCACTCCCCTGTTCAAAAGAACAGACCTCAACTGACTCACTCTAGTTTAAGTAACCAGCACCTCCTGATACTGTAGAGTCCATGGGGGTCACCGTTACAGCATCCTCTGCAGATGCAGGTTTGCCTACTAGATGCAAAACCCACAGTAAATGTACGATCGCTGCAGGCATTTGTTGATACCTCTTCTTTGTTGTGCATCTAGGAATAGGCGACACGTTGAACAATGACATATTTAAGCTGACGGCTGTGCAGTCTTTGGCAGAGAGCAGCATACAGAATTTAATAGCAGGAGAAATGAGGAATAGAGAATGCAGGTTCATCACTGTAAATCTAACATGCCACCACACCACACACAACATCACACCAACAGGAGTTATTTGAGTGCAAAAAGTCTGCCAAACAAGATACATGTTTTTAATAGGTAATTAAATCAGAAATGCTAAATGCGGCTTCTCCTGCAGTTCATTTTGAAAGATTACTCTCACAAAAACAGGGTAACAAGTCTTAACACTTTCCTTCCCGAAAGGAATCTCCCAGCGCCCAGTTCAAAAAAAGAGAAACTCTACAGCTGTTCCTCAAGATGTTTGCACTGTGCTTTGTTTTGGGGTGTTTTTTTTGTCTTCACAGCTGCTCTCGTCAATGCCTACTCTTAAGACTAACTCTCCATCCCAACAACCCCTCTTTTCCCCAGGGTAGTGCCCCCTAACCACTTTCCACTCTTGCAGCAATTCACTTCAAATGCTATACCCAGTAAAGCCTGAAATTGTCTCAGACAGGGTAATCAATTACCTGGAATTAAAGAGTTATAGATAAGGTAGGTCCCTAGACAGACCTAAAGATGTTCACATGGGAATGATCTGTATTAATGCAAACACAAGTACTGTGCTCTGGGATGCAAGGAGAGGCTAGCTTCCCCATCCCTTTTTTTTAACTGTATTCCAGTTGTTTTATACGTTTACCTTTGAAGAGTAGAGAAAGTTTGAAAATATTACAAAAGTCACCAAGTTTTTTTTTTTTTAATCCCAGACCTTTTATAAATCACTGTGTGAACAGAGTAAAATTTGAAACACCTAAATGGGAAAATCTCATCTTCCTTACAAAAGAATCCCATTTTCTTATTTTTTTCCAATAATAATAAAACCAACAGAGATTCCATTTTTTCCCCCAGATGTGCAGAACAAGGATTTTGTTTTGGTTTGGTTTTTAAACAGCACAGAAGCAGTAGGCTATTGTGAGCAATGATAGTGAAAGGCTTGGGGTTTGAAAAGCCCAATGCTCAAATTCATCACAAGCTACTATTCAGCAACCATTAACCCTCCTTTCTGGCTATGTCAAGTGAACAACAGGACAAAAGCAGGACCTCAACAAAAGAAGGATGCTGATCCTCCATAGCATTACCCACTATGTAAGGCATCACAAAGGTTTGAATAGTTTTACAACGAGCCCTAAGGAAAAAGACAGAGGTAGCATGTCCCTGCCTCAAAGATGAAGATTAAAACCTTGAAAGCAAATATTTAATCAATTTTAAGCATGCTCCCAAGTGAAGAAAACCCCATGTTTCGTATCTTCATTCCTAACTCATTTACTGCTCTATTTTCCCCCCAGAATAAAAACTCCCCAAAATCTATTGTATCACGAAACATTCCTGGAGTCTTAAGAAAATACGCAGCAAGACTATTTGTGTAATTAACAATTAGTTCAACTGTAACATCGCTTCCCAACTTGCTTTATGTAAGAATATTAATACACTTGGGTTTTCAATGCCATAATCTGGTTTCATCTAAATAAAACAAAACTGATTCTTGGCACGTGGAAAATAAACCAGCTTTCATTCTATGCAACCGCTTTTGAACTTCCAGTCAGCTGTTCATCCACATCTCCCACATTTCACTACAACACTGAAGTCCCCTTTGAACATCCCCAAACAAAAACAAAGCAGGCTGTACAAAACATTAGTGTGTAATGCTACATAAAGTGGATCCTTGGGTAAGGCAAGGAGTGAAAAATCCTGGTGTTCCTTTTTTTCCTCTCCTTTTTTATACATATATTTGAATGGGTTTGTTCTTTGCCTGAAGGTGTGGCAACCTATTTCAAAAAGTCTGAAAGGCAGCAGTGAGTAAAATACCTCAGGAGTCACGGGTACGTAGTGATGCACTTGTTATCATGAGCTGAAACAAGACAGAAGACGACATGCAGTGTGGTTACGCTAGTGCAGACACTTATTTGCCCGGACAGACCAATCGTCCAGTTGAAAAGACGTCATATAAATGAAACGAACACCACCTTGCCTGTTTGATGTGCCACCTAAGCTATCACATCATTAGCTGAAGTCTGACACAAGTAGGGTTCTGCAGTGGGGACATACTTCCCAAACTAATTCTGCTTTGAAGACATACCCTGTAAAATCTGCACCTGGACAAGATGAACTGAAATTCTTGGCCAAGTCCTAATAAAGCCAACCACCCACCCATCAAACAAAGCTGAGGTCTGTCACCTAGAAGAAACAGCTGTCCCTTGTAGGACCCGGGATGGAATTACCTCCTGGATGCTTTTGGAGGAACTGGTCTATGAAAGCCTCGTGGTAGCAGCAGCAGCTACGTAATCAACATCAAGTTAGAAATCTCCCTGTTTTGGTTCATTTCTTTACCCCTGCAAAAATTTGGAGCTAGGCAATTCACTCTTGGTAAATGGCATCACCATAAGTATCTTCAACTGAGTCCTGCCAAACTCAATACTGGAGTCGTTGCAGACTTCAGTGCCGCTCAGGTGGGAGATTGATCCTCTCTACCCCTTCTGATGCTGTCAGAAGCAGCAGCAGGGTACTTGTAACTGCACATAGCTGCTTCAGTCTGCAAACGAGTGCCTTAGCTCAAAGCCTACTTCCTTTGAAAGCTTAGGGAATTAAGTTCAGTCTGCGTAAGCCACAGGACACTGTCATTTTCATCTGTTGCTTTACCGGCACAGCAACATCCTAAAACCAGAGCAGGAAAGCTTGCCAGAGCTTTTCAGAAACCTGCGCTTAATCAGACCAAAGTCCCATAATGCGTATTGGTAAGTAACAGCATTAAAAGACAAGTCTTGAAATGACAGTGCACAGATTAAAGCCAGCATTTCACTCTGCTTTTCACCAGCTCGTGTCACTTGAACATACCCCCAGTTTCTACATCTGTAAAACAGCAAACGTACCTAAATATCACCATAGAGATTCCCCTACAGCCTGCATCTAGAAGACAGTAACTGCAGGGTATTAACAAATGAACATTTTTTCAGACCTAGGAATTACAATCAGCACACTGGGCTCCCACGCCTTTGCTCCGTTTACAAGATGAAATGCCAGAGCTTGCAGGGGCATCTCTCTTTACCATCACATACAATAAACGTTTATTTGTACCTGTCAGGGAAGGAATTTCTAACATAAATATCTCTCAAGCACCAACTTTAAGCCCTGAGAAAACAATTCTAACATAACTAATTAATTTGAACTACCTCCCCAGGTCCCCCTGTTTTGCTCAATGCAAACATCTAAGACCTTGAAATACAGGGCAGCTTTTGTCATGATGAAGTTAAAAAGCGTAACTGCCAAAATACATTCTTGGATACATCTGACAGTTACCTTCCCAGACAGCCTACATCTTGCTCCAAATGACTGCTGCTATTCCGTTTCTCATCCCCAAGCAAGCTGGATTAAACCTAGCTCAAAAAAGCCCAGCATAGGCATACACTGAAGTAAATCTCAATTAAAAAAAAAATTAAAAAAAATCACTTGGTAGAAGTGGGGGAGAAAATGGAAAACAAAACACACCAGCATAATCATTTCTCCTAAATTTGTTTTCAGGAATATCCAAGCTCACAGGCTAAGAAAATAAGTTTCCTCTAGGCTGGGAAGAAATAAAGAAAGCTGCAGCTGAACTACCTAAAGCAGCAATATAAGCAGAAAATAAAATGTAATGATTTTTAAAAGAAAAATGATACCCGGGTTTAATCATCAATGCTGCTTGCAACTTTATCAAATTTGAATTACAGTGATACCTTGACTTTAGGAAAGGTTCCTATACACCTGATCCCAAACAGACAGAAAAACACAGATCCGGAAGCTGAGAACATCTCCTGTACCGCTACCATCTTGAACTTCTGACCTGAAGTCTCAACAGCAACTCGCTTCGGGAAGCATTTTCAAGCTTGCAGAAGATGTGTACTGCACAACAGAAGTCTATTCTGCTGCAGCATAATTCTGCACATTCATTTATTCCTTAGGGTGAGAGTCACTCAATGCTAATTTGCATCCTCTCTCTGAATGAGAAATTAGAGCGCCTGAACTAAATTGCCTTGGTATGTGACCCTATACTGCGGATATCAGCAGTGGCACAGGAGATTTACTCATGCCACAAGGTCTCTTGCGCACACCAGAATCTGTACTGGCATTTCTAGTAAATAAATCTAAGAATGAAATTTTTTACAGTGTGCTTTGAAACCTGCTGTTCCTGTTCAAACTTCTCTGCAAGTAACGCACTGGAATTATTACTACAAGCACAACAAATACTGATTTTTCTTTTGAGCACAGCCAGAAGACCACCCAGAGCTTAATGACCTGCATGAGGAATCTCCCCATCCTCACATCCTCCTCTAGGGTTTACTACAACTGGGGATGTGTGAATGAGAAGGAATGCTTTGGGTTGGCATGCAGAGGCTTAAACATGCCCCAACCTTAGAGGGGTCAGAACTGAATTACACAATTTCTAAAAACAAGCATTCATCTGGACTTAAGTAAAGAAGAAAAATCATTAGCATCATTACTAAATGCTCAGTAGCAAAAACTCACAGAAAGAGCTTATGAGAGAACAGATTTTCTCAGCCTTAGTTCATCAGAAACCACATAAATCAGTATTTCTGTCAGAAAAAGCAAAAATATTTTAAGAATTCAAGCATAGCACAGGGCCCTTCTGCATACACGATGCTCTGGAACTCCTCAGCTCGTGCTGTGCTCCATCTCCGATAGCAGCCATCGCAGAAATCCTTCTGCTACACAAGGAATTTTACCACAGGCTGCTGCAAGACAATGTCTGGCCATACTGGCATTGAGATTCCCATTAAATGTTTTAATGAGATGATGAACAGCATGGGCATGCAACACCCAGAAGCTACTCACAGAAAATAAAAAAAATAATCAAATAAAAATTCACCTGAAAATACGCCTCACCTAATGAAACAATCTTATAGTTAGTTACAACACAGGTATGAACCTTTACCCATACTAACAATTCCCCTTGTGGAATATATTCTGTAATTTGTAACTCATGCTGTGTAAAATACTAGGCAAAATGAGAATGTTGTGAATGTCAAGTAATTACATCACTGTCTTTCCCATCGTGAGACCAAAACACTTCACTGACATAAAAAAGAAAAAAGGTCCACAAGTAAGCATTTTCAAGTAGGTACCAAATCAAAGGTAGCTCAAAATAGACTGCAAATTATTTCAGAGAAGATACCTGGAAAGAGAGAAATCACACATGCCCTGTATTCGGTTATCATGCAACACATCAGGAGAGAAAGTTTCCAGACAGTATACTCTTTCAGTAAGCCACTCCTGCACGTTTTTTGTCATGTTTCTTTTTTCCTCCTGTAAAAACAAAACTGCTTCATCATCCTCATCTATATGCTTTTATCTTCACATCTGCAATGCCTGTTTATCAGCAGTTATACTACTGACAGTGAAATTACTGCCTACCATACTGGCCACTACTATCTCAGTATTCACCTGTTACACCTACCCATTCTTCATCTATAAGACTCCAAAAAGCGTTTATGTTTTATTTACTTGAACAACAGGGTCCTTACAGCAAAGGCTGCACAGCACTGAAATCAATTAATTCTGACATAAAGACCCAGTGAGTATTGTGCTTGAAAACAACATACGATCAAGACTTTTGTATTTCAAGTAACACGTTATACTTTCATTGCTTATCAGACAAGAAAATTGTATAGTAAGTTACGGTATTCAAAGGAGTTGAATTCTGACTTGGAAAAGACAATGCTGTCCATCAGAAAGAAGAGCTTTTCATGCTAGCTAATCATAAGCCTCAGGTAACCAGCCTGCAAAAATATTGTTCATTTTGTACCAAAAAGCATATTTGTTAATTACCAAGAGCAAACTTATATAGCCAATTCCTTACCAGGATAGATTGGTATCCCTAAAAGGAAAATAACAAACTGAGAATTCTTCTGTTTGGATGGGATTCAAAATAAAGGAAGAAGGGACTTTTCTAATTACTTAAGCATTTCAACCCTGAAAGAAATGCCACACAACTTCTCACACGTGATAAAAAAATACTTCCCGCTGTCAGCTGGCCCTACACTTCTCAATGTGTATTTCCTGCAGTAATGAAGACATTACAGAGTTTAAACATCAGCCTAAACATTACACAGATCCGCAACGTCATTGTTGCGAGTTGCACAGTTCCCAAACCATCACGTTGTACCTGGAAAATATGCAGATACAGCAAGAGTGCCTAATAAAAAGCATCCGGTCAAGACTAAGACCTTCAACGTGCTATCCCCCAGAAGTCAAGTATTAATGTCTTTCAATAGTCTACTTCAAACATCTTTGAGTCACAACAGATTTTTCTCAGATGTCACCCATTTATGCAAAACACTTATGCACTATTGTAGCTGGGTACCTAAAATTTTCTGCAGGTTTTTATAAAAGCTTGCCTGTTGGCATAGTAAGGAAACATGCAGGCCCGCAGCTGTTTGGAATATTTTTTGATCCTCTTTTGAATAAATTAGCAGCTTGCATATTTTTGAATAATCTGAATGTGACTCAGATTATTTCCTACAAACGATGCTGAAATCATCCACTGTTTTTCATTATGATTCAGCCAGCATAACAGAGTGAGTCCCAAAAGGTTGTTTCAAACAACAAAGGCGACAGTAACGACCAAGTCCTTCGCTTAAGAAATCATCTCACATAAGTATTCTCATCAGTAGCTGATGAGGAAGAAACTAATAAAAAGCCTCCTCTTCCTGACTCAGGATTTCCACTTACATTTGAGTCCCAAAACAAGTATAGAGATCAAAAAAACCTATGAGGCAGGAGGGGGAGAGAAAATAAAAACCCCACACCAAAACAAAAATAGACAGAAGCTAGTTCTTTGTATTACTAAATATGAAATACTGAAGTTTTTCTGACTGCTAAGCAGCTTGTAAGGCTAAATCTCCCTACCCTCATTGCCCCTGTTTTTACTTAAATGGCTTTTGCAACATATCCTAAACGTCTGCAAATCCACGTCTCTTTGATTTTATATTCCTGCAATTTCCCTCACACCCTTGTGGGTGAGTGGAAAACTCATTAAGAAACAGACCATACCCCCTCAACACTCCCAGGCTGCTTTCTAGAAGCAGTTTAAGCCTGAAAAGGGAAAGTGTAAACTGCCCACAATCTCAATCCCTTATCTTAGCCATCTGGCTACCCTTTCTCTGCATTTCTGACCCTTCCATCTCCTTTTATGTTTCTGTATGGGTTTTCCCAACACCTGCAGGTGGAGACGAGATGACACAGACCACATGCGGAACACTGTCAAGGGTTCAACAACAGACCAAAAAGAGGTCAGGTCTTTCCAAAACGACAGGTTTACTATCATTTGTAGTAACAGTAAGTTAGTAGGTTTAAAGCAAAAAAACGTGTATGTTCTAAGCTTTCAGTAAATTTCAGAAACATTCATTAAAAACTGGCCAGATTTCTCCATAGAGAAAAAACAAAAACAACTGAATTCAGCAACTCTCTAACCATTGCAAGCAGTTTGACCCACCACTCCTGATGAGTAGGTGCCTACACATGAGTCATTTATAACACACATCTGCTAGTTCAACACTCTGGGAATCAGAACATTTTATACCTTAACAAAACTTCAAAGTAAGGGAATCACTTTTCAAGATGATTTCCAATAGAAAATGCTTAGATGGGGGAAACAAACTGGTTTAGATAGACAATCTTTCTTACTTCCAGAGAACTTTTTTTTATAAAACTTCATGAAATATTTAGATATATTTTTCTCTAAGGCAGGGCAATGTACTGTAAGAGTTATGAACAAAGCTTCCAACCCAATTTACCAGATAAAAGTTTAATAGGATTTGACTTTTTGAGCTTTGTATACTTACAGGAAGATCAAAAGAAGGCGTATACCACAAGTTTTTCAAATGTGGTTGTTCTAGACATAGTTTTACTGAAAAAAAAGCCTTGCATCATCTTCTGGGGAAACAGAAGACCACCATAGTATCCTGTGCACTAACAATCAAACAGCAAGGCAAGTCAGTCTCAAATACGACAGATGGAGCTATCTCATTATTGACTGACATTTCAATCACAAGTCTCTGTTTATATTCCCTTACAAAATTTACCAAACTTCAACTACTTTATGCTGAAGGCTTTCCCCACGTTTCAATTAAAATCACTTCATCCCTTTTCACAGAAAGATGAACTTAAAATATTTTGTCTAGAGCTTTACAGAGGAAAGAAAGGGACATTTCCTACGGGTATCCATTAAAGCCTTGCATCATTCATTCTTTTTGGACTAAAAATCAGTTAAGGATGTATTTTGGAGCTGGGAACGTATCTTTTGCTATGTCTATGAACATTTTTCCAGATCTGGCCAAGTTATAAACACCTAGAGGACTGCCCTCCCCAAACCTGAGGTCATCACCCGAGTAAATATGAGAAGCATTTAGTATCCAAATTCTCTTAAAATATCTGTCCTCACTGATCACATATTATCTGCATTTTAAAAGACAGCATTCAACTGGACCATGCGTGACTCATGATGACAAACAGGGAACTGGTCTTTCTGTGCGAGCAGCTGTCAGGGCTGCTCTTAGAATCATAGAATGGTTCAGGTTGGAAAGGACCTTGAAGATCATCAAGTTCCAACCTCCCTGCGAGTTCCAACCTCCCTGCTCTTGCACGCTGGGCTGCCTGCTTGGCCCACAGGTGCAGGGAAAAAGAACCTGTTAGGAACATGAAATATGAAAAGGACAAAAAGCTTGATGGAAACGGAGTGCAAAATCACAATTTTTTATTTCCCTTCCTGAATTTGGATCGAGTATCTGAAAAAAGAGAGCAGAAAGGGAATACACAAATACACATGTGAATGTTGACAAAGACGTACATTCCCATGTTAACGCAGATGTATGTTAGCAGCTACAGCAACAGATAAGGAACTGAGCTTGGAGATTTTAAAAACCTAACCCTGCTGGTGACCCAAACTAGGTGAGGCAAATACATCTTCCTGTGAACAGATTTCAAGTAAAGATGTCGCCATCAACAACTTCTAACGCTGCACAACAACCCCTCACCTTAAAGAACATAGGGAATTTAGAATACAGCAAACTGGTGGCAGGCTGCACTGCATTTATCCCTAAGGATAAAAATCAGAGTACAGCATACAATTACGTAGTCAGCAGCCTTTTGGTACAAAACCAAAAAACTACATTAAAAGCATCAGCTCCAAACATATACGAGGTAATCTTCAAGAAAGTGTACACGCATTTGGGAAAAACAGATATAAATGCATGATTTATAAAAGAACGCAAATTAAAAGTTCCTGGGCATGTGATGGGAAAACATTTATTAAAATTGGGAGAACGCATCTACTCGGGCTGCAGCTGAACTAAATTAATACTTGGCTGCCCCCTCAAATCTGCTGGAATACACACATGCCTGGTTACTCCTTCAATTAGTTCTGTAAAACCAGCAAACAACAGCTGTAGTAATAAACTTCTACTACTCTGCAATGTCATTATCACCTAAGAAAAGAAGTTTCCTTTTAAGATTAAAAGAGGTGTTGATACACCTTATCAGATTTCTAGAAATCATCTATGCCTTCATCCATACTTCAGATAGAAACTATTTCCTACAGCTGGTTGAAGCAATTGTTCAGACTACTGTCCTTTCAAACAGGTATATGGATGAAAATAATCTTTTCCTTTTCCCCTCCCCATTTCTACACTGTGGGAACTGTGGAAAAAAGCAGAACAACATGCCAATGGCTAGTACTTACGCAGCTGCAAGAAAAAGGCGGCAGTCACTCTCACAGGTTTTAAACAGATCTATTTTTTAAGCTGGAAAGCACGTTTATATTCCCATCTAATTTGAAAAATGAAAGCCCCCATGCCACTTCTTGTGTCCCAGCAAGAACAGCAGTCATAGTTGGAAGTGTAGTACTCCTTCTGCCCTTAAACAATCTTCAAACTACTGCTTAAAATTAAAATATTTATGAATATCAGAAGTCTTATGAACAAAAGAAAAATCTATAGTAAACCTGACTCTAACTACTGTGTTTACAAAGTACTTAACGAAACCTAAAAGCTTTTATAAAGTACACTTCAGGCCGAAGGAACTTTTCTGGAAAAGCATTTTATTTCAAGTCCCATATAAGCAATAGCTGATACGAAATAGCACTTGTATTCTTCTCTGCTCATCTTCCTTCCCATCAATAAATTATTTTAGAATAGGTACTATTTTAAGACCAATGCACCATTTTTTTCTGGATGCCATCACAACACAGGAAGCAAACTGAACCTCCAAGTCATGTAGTCAGCACAGTTTACAGAAAAATTACCTTGCAGATTTTGGATCAAGGTTACTGAAGTAGACCAGGATATCCTGCTCTCACTTCCACCACTGAAATGATCTGCAGCAGATCTAGTGTAAAAAAACTTACAAGTTGAAGGAAACACAGGTGATTCAAAAAACCACGCTACAAAGGCCCAATGCAAAATTAAAAGGTTGATGAGTACATGTTATGCTTCTTACAAAATATTTGTAAGTTTCATGCCAGTTATTTATATGTCACTAGAAAACATTTTACTACTCAGCAATGCTTTACAGGGAGCAGCACAAATGACAAGTGGAAAGTCAAGATGAAAGCATCTGGTACTGTTGCAACTGACATGCAGCAAGGGAGATGACTTGAGGCTGCTCCAGGAACGTTAACTCCGAATTTCTTTGTTTTCTTACAATTAAGATTTCAAGACCTCATGTAATTCACCACATCAGTCAACACGTCTGTGCAACTCTAAGAGATCAGAAACTTCACTCAGCCCTGGAAGCAAAGGTACTTCCCTAACCCATAATGCTAAGAGCACCCAGAAATATCTTAAGAACCTGAAGGTACTGCCACTACCTACTTCTCTATTTCCTCTGTAGACATAAAGATGACTTCAGCATCTAGGGCTGGAAAGACAGCATCTCCGATGTGGACCTTTTTTAACCCTATAGTTTAATAATGCTTCTTATGGTATCTTACAGGTGGGAAGCTGCAAGATACAACCAACACATACTGAAATGAAAACCTGGTCTGTAAGGATTGTGTTAAACAAAATTGAAAGCTCTCATATCTCCCAATAAATTCTTCCCAAAAAAACCCAACCAACCAAACAAACAAACCCACCAAAACAAACAAACAAACAAACAAAAAACCAAAACACAAACCACCCAAAAAACAAACACAGGGAACTTCTTAAAAAAAGAAAACTACATTTTTCTTCCACATTGCAAGGCTTCCAGATAAGGTGGTGAGGGGAAGGAAATTAGATGATCTTACCCAGAGGCAAGCATCATGTACAGTACCTTGGAAAAAAACAGGGAAAAATATTACACAAGTCAGCTGGCTCAGCAAGGATTAAGAAATACCTTGATAAACAGCTAATGATATGAAAGGCAAAGCTTTTGGCTCCAGCTCAGAAAAGTAATTACTCCCATCTGGGCACACAAAACCCCAAGAAGGGCTATAGTTTCACACGGCACAGGAAAATTTTCACAGCCTTACCGTCTTTCTTTCACAGCTCCATTGGGTGGGTGTACACCAAGTAATATTTAAGCCAATGGCTAAAAGTATACAAGACTATAAACAATGTTCTCACAGGGCACAGGTTACCTTTCCTTCCCATCAATGCATGAAGCTGATGGAAATAGAAAACAAACTTTAAGTGGTTGTGCTACCGTGAAATCCCACTGATACAGATGGGCCTTTACAGAGCATTTAACTACTTTTTCCTCACACATACATATACCTGATTAAATAGTCAACCACAACAGAGCTTTATAAGGGGTTTCTTCAACAACCCCTGACATTTTGAAGAAGCCACCAAACTTTCAAAAATACATCAGCAAATTCTGCATTCAAAAACCACTGTAGAGTAAGAAAAAGCCTTTGCCCATTCTCACAAATATAGTCAGGTCTCCTTTCATAGCACAAGGCTTAAGTCAAGAGAGGTTTGCTTTCACTGGGAAAACTTTATTCT
>NW_009646856.1:2883048-2891550 GCF_000708025.1 Charadrius vociferus
CTGCTGACTGCTTGTTTTATGTGGGTGGGGTAGAGTTTTTATTGTTCTGGACTGCATTTTAATTGATGGCAGAATGCCTCAAGTTTGGGATTGGCATCTCTTCCATTGTTTTTGTTGAGATAAATAAATGTATTTCCCCTCTCTTTTTTAAAAAATGAAATACATGCCTTACTCTCAACTGCTAAAAACAAAGCAGGCTGCTACAAAAAAAACAACCAACAAAAAACAAAAAAACAACCACAAAACAAATAAACAAAAGCTTTCAGATGGCACAAACAATCTACCAAACTCCTGCTGCAAGGAATTCAACACCCAAAAGCCTCATCTCTGCTTACTACCCTCTCAAAAACCCTCAAAGACCAAGAAGCAGAGATATGACAGTGGAGGCCAGCAGTACTGTGCAGTGGCTAAATGTTTGTGTAATTCTGAGGAGGAGACTGAAGATTGGCCTCAACCTCAAGCATCAACAACTATGAGGGTGGGAGCCTACTAAACGGGTAAGATATGTTCTCAAGAGAAAATAAAGCAGATTAAGAACAGCTTGAAAATCAGATACTAAAGAGCTTGGTTCAGTACTGAATGGAGAGTCACTGAAGCAAATGTAACGAGGGAGGGAAGGGGTGGTCTATCCAGGCAGACGTGGCTATTAAAAAAAAAAAAAACCAAAACAACACAAACCAATCAAAAAACCCCCCCCCGCCCCCAAACACAAAATCAAACCTACTAGTAATGAAAAATTCCAAAATCTGAAGGTTTTGTTCACAAACAATGTGAAAGCAGCACCTATATCAATATGCAAAACCAACACTACGAGCCAGCATCTAAAGCATCTCCAGAGCACTTTAATGGAAATATGCTGTTACTGATGCTGCCAAAGTAAGACTTGTTTTTACAGTATAGAAACATTTGCAATCTGTGTTTTCTGACCTAGTAATTAGAAAATTGCCCTGCTACAATCTGACACAAAGAAAAAAGGTCCTAGGGTTTTGTTCAGCTATTGATTCAATGCCTACTACAATAGTAGTTGGCACTGCTATCACTCTGATGTTCTTCTGCTGTTCCAGAGGGGTGGAAAAATAGCGGGGAGGAGGGAGAAGAAACACACACGCATACACTCCCCCCCAAACAAGCAAGCTGGAATTATTTAAGGAGAAATAAAGTGTCAGCACCAAGCTAAATTGTTCTCGTTATCCAAAGAATTTAAAAAATACTTTAATATTACACTTGCATGAAAATTGTATGAGCTCTTCATGCCAGGCAGTGCTTCAGCATGCTCCCCAAGTGCACGCAAACAAAAAACATATGACAAACTGTTGTCTCCCAACTGATTAAAGTATTTCTTCCTGGCACAGAAAAGCACTTAGTTAACTGCCGTGAGTCTGGGCCAACAGAAGTATTCCACCCACTACCAAGCACAAAGTTCAAACCTGAACACAAATACGCTTCAAAAACGTGCAGCTTCTGAAATACGAGACAGAGTATGTCTGAGCAACTTGTTTTCAGCCCTGAGCTACTTGATGAATTAAAAGAACCGACATAGAGTTGGACAAGTCCAACTCAACTGTGTCTCTCTCGAGCACGTTTGGAAAAAGTGGGATGTGTTAAAATACTTCTTTCCTAAACATCGTAACGGCAATAAAGCCACAACAGCCTAACGCACACAGAATTAGGTAAAGAAAAGCCTCCGCGTAGTGTTCAATACGTCTCAGTTTCTTTCTGTTGCTATATTGACTTGTATGGAAAAGCCCTTTAGTTCCAGATACCATAACCATCCAGAGGAATTAAGTTTGAAATGGCCAAAACCGTGGGTACGCACAAGTACTACAGTCTAATATACCATGTAAGATGAAGAGCCCCCATGCCTTTAACACTTTAAAAGAGCTGGTAACTACTATTGGCCAAATTCTAGTATCACAACCCACTAAAATCTAGCAGTTTGTTCCATGGTTGGTGCAAAACCCAAGATAAAAATCCAATTTTTCATATTCTTTTTTAAAAAACACAGCTAAACCAAGTTATTTGTATACAAGGCTTGATGTCTCACCAGAAGAGCTTCCAGTGTTTTGTACTTTGATAATCAAAAGATAGGGAAAACAGGCTAAGAGCTGCTTGCTCCATTCCTAAGTAGTCTCAAAAAAACCCCAGGCACTTGGATCACAGCTGTGCTGAAGAGCAGGGACATTAACGGACAGTAATTATACTAAGAAGGTATCACATATGCATTTTTTCTCCCAGACAAAGCTTACCTGTTTACATTTTGTGGCCTTTCCAGCAGAATTCTTGCTTCCTTTAGCACCCTCCATGTTTCTTAAAACATTGATAAAATCTTTCTTTGAAACAGATGACAGCAGCTTAGCACGCTGCCTGTCAGAGCTCCCACCTTTCTTCACCTTCTCATCAACGTTCTTTTGGTGTGTCCTGACAGCATTAAATAACTGTACAACACCTCTGGGATGAGGAAAAAAAAACACAGAAGAAAACACAGATTTTAATTCAAGTTCCCTTTACAGCAATGAACCCTTCACCAAAGCAACTAATCAGTGCAGGTGCTGGATGGCTTCTAGCTCCCCAAAATGGTCACTTAAAACCTCGTTTCTGTTAAGAAGTAACATGAAGTAGCAAAAAGAAGTTACAATGTAAAAGACTTCCAGTTTTCACTCTTCCTTCACACTTATTGATAGGAACCAGTAACAAACAAATCCACAAATAGCTATTCAGACCCTGAAGTAAGCATGGTAACATGGCACTGAGACCAGTGCAAAAGCATGTCTCATCCCCAGAAGCATATTACTTGTCCTACAATCAGCTATTAAGTTCCTCAGGCAAGATCTTAAAGAGCAGCTGAAGTAGGGGGACAAGGCAGAGGAATAAGTAAGGAGACAGATACAGACAGCACATCAAGGTGCCCAACTAGTTCTGCTACACCAAACTACTGCAAGGCAGAACATGCAACTGAACTTAACGGATGTGGATCTGGTGAATCCTCTGTGGAAAAGGAAGAAACAAGAGTAGCAGAAAGAACTGTTCTGCATTTTTAAAGCACTGAATTAACAAAACAAGGGGATCCAACAAAGCACTTCCATTAAGCAAACATTACATTCCCATCTAAATTCTTACTTTTTCATAAAGCTTCTGAAATCTTTTGTTGAACTTGATACTGTACAATACAAACCTGCATATAAATCACTCGGCTCCTGACAGTCACTTCTTAGGAGTTTAATCTGATTGGAAACAGATTACCTGTGCAGGCCTTTTCTTCCACTTTTCCTCCTTTTCTTTGATACACATGTATTTAAGGAAAGCATTCAGAAAAACTCTTACCTTGTGGCAGTTCTCTGAAGATTTCTTTCTCTGTCTCGGTCTTTGACAACATCTGGCTTCACTCGGCACATCATTTCCCACTCCCGTTTTTTATCGAGCTGCGTTATAAATATTGTTATGTGACACAACATGGAGCATTTGAGAATGCAGCATACTCTGACAGAGTACGTAGCATGAGGGAAAAAGATTAATCAACACATTTCAGTTTCATTTGAGGCTAAAGGGCACCCAAATACGGGGCTGGGCAGGTCTGAGGCAAGTCTCTTGCACTGACGCACCAGGGGCCACAGTCAAATCTCAAAGAGCCACTTGCCTTCTGTAACAAAAACTAGCGAAGAGTTGCACCAGAGTGATGCCTCTGGCTCAAGACAAGGAAAAGGAGTTTAGAAATACCCAAATCCTTTCACACTGGCTGCTACAAACAAGGAAATTATTCAAAGACAGCTTTCAACTCCAAGACTTCACAAGCTGATCACAGAGAAATTTATACATAATAAAATCCTGGGTCTATCAAGATAAGCATGTCACATTTTGAGCCTTGGGAATTTGACTGCCCCCACTGAGCTAATCATGGCACAGCTTTGTGACCAACAGCAACACGTGGCAAAAGACTACAACTGGCAGAACTCAAACACCTGGTAGAGCACCAAGTCTTCACCAGAGAACAACTCCTGTGCACAACGCTTATTTTCATCTCTTTTTTTGACACGCTCTGTTTCAAAACCAAACTGATTTGTTTTCCCATTACCAAAGGCCACAACATCACCAGCTTTTTTTTTCTGCTGCAATAGGAGAACACTGTATTTCGCCAGCCTCTGCTTCAGGTAGTGATTTATTTTTTTTTTCCCTTTTTACCAATTTAACAGTGTTCTAGGTCTGGTGATGTTGCATTAAGCCTGTTTTATGCAAGAAGTCTTTCACAGAATTTCAGAGTCCTTATCTTTATAATTCCAGGAAGACTACTACAAATTTGTGAGTTTATGACCACGTTTTGGCCTTTTATCAAAAAAACTACCCTACTCAAGCTTCCATCAGCAAGAAATTAATAGAAGGCAGACTGTTCTCAAGTTTTTACAAGGGTAAACAAGTCAGTTTGGGGACCTGCAGCCCACCTGTGCTTTGCAGTACTCCCACATATTTACTGGATGAGAACAGGTATTTAGGACAACCATAAGTGAGCAGATGCTGTACTGATTCTCTCTGTATTTAACAGGCAGGCCATGGCCTAACCACAGCATGTCCCAGACTGTCAGGAGGATAACCGGTTGATCCCATAGAAACAGAAGTGGTAAGATGAGACATTAGAATTATTAATGTACTTTTACCCTGAGGGTAAATCAATCACAGCCTGGAATTAAAAGTTCCACTAAAGACACACAAACAAATGACTTAATTGCCAACATAGCTTTGTTTTCATCGTAACAGTTTCAGAACCAGAAGCCATTTAGGGCATGGACACTGTAATAGAAAACTCCTACCAGGAAAATCATTGAGGGGAGCAAATAATGATTCACAAACACATCAATGATAACTGCAGTCTCAACTTAGAGGCTTTTGATTTTGGAAGTCGCAGCAAGAATTCAAAGGAAAGCAGTTTTCTTCTTTTTCTCTCTCTCACTTTTGATGAGAACTATTTCAACTTGTAATGGTGACAAAGTGCATTATACCCCAAATTAACAATAGCAATTAGAAAACTAAGCTTAAAGCAGCTGCTTTCACCCTCTGAACAACAAAAACACCTTAAGCTGACAGACCAGATAGTCCTGCTGCCAGAGATCAGCCTACCTGATGGCCCAGAAAAAATAGTAAGGGAAAAATCCCTACAGCATCACTGTGTGGAAAGTAAAAAATCTGAAGCTACTCGCGATAACTGTGGAGAAGAGATTCCAAAACTGAGACAGTCTCAGAACACTCTCCCAAAACCCTGCTGAGGGGACCTTGCATGTATCCCCATCTGACTGTGACTGTGCAATGAAATACTTCATCTTTTTCTCACCTTCATCCTCTTCTCTAGCCTTTCTTGTTTTTCGTTTTCTCTCTCCTTCTCCAGTTTTTTATTCTTGGCCAAGATGGTGGTCTTATTTTGAGGAATCTTTTTGTTGAGCACTTTTGCCATGGCATCTGCCCAGCCTGCACTTGGGCCAGCTTTGGAGCTTGTTGCCTCTTCAACTGCATTGCCAAGGGCTGCTGTTTCATCTTCATCATCACCGTCCAGGGCTTCACCTCCCGAAGAGTAGCTGTCTTCTGGAAGGCCCGAGCTTGACTCAGAATCTAGGGATAAAAAAAAAAAAAAAAAAAAAAAAAGAACAAAGAAAGTGTCAGGAGTTCTGTTTCTAACAAGGATTAATCACTAACATAATTTGCTCAATATGTAAATGTTACTCAAGTTCAGGGCCATGTACTGCTTGCTGTTACTATTAATTCCTCAAGCAGGCATACACCACCATAATGAATTTGTTAGAAAGTATCCAGTGCAAGTGCCTGCTCATCTCAGTGATGATTTAAAGTGATTTAAGAGGTTGAGTAAAAGGGAAAAGGCAACCTTGGAAATTAGATTAATGAATACTTTGATGCTTAGGAGTGGCAAGTCTGCGGAAAAAAATATTTTCCAGTTCAAAAATTATAATTTATAGATGCATACACACACACACATTTATGTATGCATGTACACACTTGTATACAAACCGCAACAGTGACATCTAGTGCTTAAGCCTTCTCCTCTCCAGGCTAAAGAGTCCCAGCTCTCTCAGCCTTTCCTCATAAGGGAGATGCTCCAATCCCTCAATCATCTTGGTTGCCCTTTGCTGGACTCTCTCCAGCAGTTCCCTGTCCCTCTTGAACTGGGGACCCCAAAACTGGACACCGTATTCCAGTTGTGGCCTCACCAGTGCCGAGTAGAGGGGGAAAATGACCTCGCTCGACCTACTGGTCACACTCTTCCCTATGCAGCCCAGGATTCCACTGGCCTTTTTGGCGACAAGGGCACATTGCTGGCTCACGGATAATTTACTGTCTACCAGGACCCCCAGATCCTTCTCCTCAGAACTACTTCCCAGCAGGTCCACCCCTAACCTATGCTGGTGCCTAGCATTCTTCTTCCCCAGGTGCAGGACCCTGCACTTGCTTTTGTTGAACCTCATTAGGTTCCTCTCTGCCCAACTCTCCAGAGTATGTAAAATCACAATGTTAAGTACTACTAAGCCAAGTGCTTTACTTTGCAAGCACTATTATATTCTGAAAACTACCTTTATCAACCAACTTCTTAAGAGAATGAAATCAGGACTGCTTCACAAGATCTGTTTACCATAAAACCATGTAGACAGCTACTGATTAATTCCCTATTAATTGTCTATTCATTACTTAACAAACTTAAACATACACTCCGTTGTCAGACTAACTCATTACTCTGGCTTCCTCATGTGCCTTTTTGAACCAGCAAAAAACCCAACATAGCAGCAAAACAGTGACATTAACCAATTTAAAACAAATCCTCTAACACCCAGGCATGTTTAGAGGCTCATAGAGCATTGAGTTATCATCACGGAAAGAAGCAAGACTATATGTTTACATCACAAATGTGAAAGAGAAATACTTACTGAATATTTGCTCATTATCTACATCAGTATGATTTTTACTACCGCCAAGGTGAACACAGTGTTAGGTCACGCTCCACATACGATAAATTATGAGATGGGTTTTTTTCGCAAAAGTCCTTACTATAAATTGGAAATTTAGAAGTGGCAAATTTGTCCAACACATTCAGAAACTAAAGACATTCTTTTTATGATATCAGTACATCTGCATATCCTGATTTCCAAATTAAAGAAAAAAAATGCAAACCATTGCATGTGAAGAAGTAGGTACATCACTACATTCCCACATGTAAAGCAATCTGTCAAGTTTTCATCCCTAATCCTTGCTAGAATATTGCTGTCGAGCTGTTAAGCAAGGAATCAACCCCTAGTTGTGACTTTTTATACGTACAAATGCTAACAGCTACCAGAAGTCCAAACCTGAATTCCACACACTGCTTTGGACAAACTTCCACCATTAGCCATAAAAAACACAACAGACATATAAAGAGGAAAGCTGCAAAAGCATGTATTAGTCTCCTTTACATAAAATTTTCTGCCAATAAAGTAGCAGAATGCTGGATTATACCAACAACATTTTGCTTTCAACAATTACAGAAAGACGAACAAGGCTTCAACACCAGCCATGACTCATTTTTTAACAAATCAGAGATCTGTCAACAGCATTAGATAAAGCAGAAATACTTCAAAGTAATTTAAACTAGATTAACTCTATCAGATGTAGGACCTGGGGCTCTATTCTGAATCGGAAAGATTGAAGCCTGGCATAGATTTAATATAAAAAGTCCTAATTGTGTGTGCAGTGGAAATATACATATACCCTTCCACACTTTATTCTTCTAAACTTGCTCAGTGATCTAGGTGTAGGCACACACAGTTAAAAATAGCAATCGTTCAGAAACAAGCTCTGAAAGAAGCTCCCCAACAAGGGAACAGTTTTGACCCTCAAACCAAACAATCGCTGTGACCTACAGCTCCAGACGGCCCCAACCTCGATTGCTCCCAGAAGAAAGAAAAAACAAGAATTATGCTATTACATTTTACAATCACAAAGCGATCAGAACCAGTCAGATACACCCTCACAACACACGAAGTGGCAAGAGTAAGTGGAGAACCACGTGTAAAGGATGAAGTATGAGTGCGTTTACAGTCTGCGCTCTCCTGGTTGATTACTGTAATCCGTGTATCTCACAGGTTTCCTTCACAGCAGGAAGCAGATCCCTGTCTCGGACAGACAGAGGCAGACATACATAACATTAAGTTATTTTCGTGGGCCAAGGGAATAAACGAGCTGCTGTTAGTACTCCACGGGCTACGTAGAGAAAACAAAAAACAAACAAACGAACAAACACAGAAAACCCCAAAGCGACATCACAGGGAGGCCAGGGCCGGCAGGCAGGGAGCGGGCCCAAGCCCCGGAGCTGCGGGAAAGCCACCGGAGGGATCCCCACCGGCACCCCGCTGCCTCCAGCCCACCAAGAAGGCGCTCCCGCAGGCGAAGGAGAGGGGGAAGGAGCGGCTGGGGCCCCCCGGGGGGCTCGGACGGACTTCGAAGGCTCTCCCCGGCCCACGGCGGGGGCCCGAACAG
>NW_009646856.1:2891701-2892775 GCF_000708025.1 Charadrius vociferus
CACCGCGAATCTGCGTTCCGCTTCCACAGGTTCCGGGCAGAGCGAGCGGCGGCCGTTTCCGGGGCGGGACCCGGGCCTGGAAAGGCGCGTGGAAAACAAAATCTGCGGGGTTTTGTGTTACTGGACAAGCGACGTAATTGAAAAAAAAAAAAAAAAATAAAGCAGAGAGGTCTGCCTGGGCTTCGCCTCGCTCTGAAGCCCAGGGAGGTCCGGGGGTCTCCGGCAGCCCTTCCAGCAGTGGGCAAAGCCCCGCGAGAGCCTGAGGGCCTCCCCGCCACGGGCGGCCTCGGCCTTCACAGACGCCATCTTGGGGTCGCCACCAGCCAGGCATGGCCTCGAGGTTCAGTACAGGGAGAAAGGCCGCCTCAGCCCAGGCGTGGCGAGGAACCCTGCAAAAGCTCAAACCCAGCAAAGCCCCAGCGGGTTATTCTCTGCTGATTGCTCCCTTCCACCTTTGGGAGCCGCAGTGAACTCAGCAACGATAAATTGATGTGTTTACTGTAGGTTGCAAAGTGGGAAGGGGAATTAAAAATCTATTTGGTCGAGGCCCGAAAAGAGGACAGTTTTCAACATGGGGAGGAATGAAAAACTGGAATTATCTTCTGTTGGCATTCATTCAAATAAAACAAACAAAAAAAAACCCTGCAAATATTTGTTGGTTGAGGAGGAATTAAAAACTGGGAAGTCTCTTCCGTGAGAATTTAATTCAAATTAAAAAAAAACAAAACAAAACAAGCCCAACCCCCCAAAGATTTATTGGGGGTTGAGGAGGAATGAAAAAACAGAATTATCTTCTGCTGGCATTTCATTCAAATTAAAAACAGAAAAAACGAAAACCCAAACATTTATTTGGGGCTGAGGAGGAATGAAAAACTGGGTTTATCTTCCATTGGCAATTCATTCAAATTTAAAAAAAAAACCCAAAACCCCAAAAACCCAGAGATTTTTTGGGGGTTGAGGAGGAATGAAAAACTAGAATTATCTTCTGTTAACATTCATTTAAATTAAAAAAAAAAAAATGGGGGGGTTGGGGAGGAATGAAAAACTGGAAGTCTCTTCCGTTGGCATTTCATT
>NW_009646856.1:2892953-2902740 GCF_000708025.1 Charadrius vociferus
TAAAAAAAAAAAAAAAAAAAAGGAAACAAAAAGGCCCAAAGATTTATCGGGGGTTGAGGAGGAATGAAAAACTGGAATTATCTTCTGTTGGCATTAATTTAAATTAAAAAAAAAAAAACAAACAAAAACCCCCAAAATCTCCAAACATTTAGTGGGGAGGAATGAAAAACTGGAGTTCTCTTCTGCTGGCATTTCATTCAAATTAAAAAAAAAATAAACAAAACTCCAAAACATTTATTGGGGGTTGAGGAGGAATGAAAAACTGGAGTTATCTTCTGTTGGCATTTCATTCAAATTAAAAAAAAAAAACAAAACAAAACAAAAAAACAAACAACCCAGACATTTATTGGAGGTTGGGGAGGAATGAAAAACTGGGATTATCTTCTGTTAGCATTTCATTCCAATTAAAAAAAAAAAACAACAAAACTCCAAATCATTTATTGGGGGTTGAGGAGGAATGAAAAACTGGAGTTATCTTCTGTTGGCATTTCATTCAAATTAAAAAAAACCAAACAAACAAACAAAAAAACCCACCCCAAAACCCCCAAAGATTTATTGGGCGTTGAGGAGGAGTGAAAAACTGGAATTACCTTCCGTTGGCATTTCATTCAAATTAAAAAAAAACTCAAACATTTTGGGGGGATTAGGGAGGAACAAAAACCTGGATTATCTTCTCTTGGCATTTCATTCAAATTAAAAAAAGAAACAAACAAACAAAAAAAATCCCAACCCAATCATTTATTACATTCTCTTAAAAATAATACCATACGCACACTGATGCTTCCACATACTAGTTTGAATGTTTTTCCTACACGAGAGATGTCCTCTGAGGATACTCACAGGAGGGTGCTCTCAATGTTTAAAGTTACTCTGTGCTCACTGTTGCCTGTGGGGTGGGTGGGCTCAAACCTCCTCAGACACCCAAAGGCGCGTGAGCCCCAGATAGGTGGATGAGACATGGACTCTCTGTAAACAATTCTGCTTTTCTTCTGCGTGTCCGAAATGACATGTTCCACCACACATCTCCCCTGGGATGGGATGTTAACCTCCACGTGACAATTACTGTATCCACTCAAATTACGCTGATTTAATGATGAATTCAAGTCCTAGGTCACTGACTATGCTTTACATTCTTTTACAAATTTTTCAGATTAATATGCTAGAAATTTTTGCAAACTCCTGTTCAGCTGGTGTACTGAAATCCCTCTTAATGGTAGCATTTGTTTTTAGCACTGGTTGTTCAGAAGAGCAGACTGTCCACCATGTGTAGAAAAAAAGAAATCCCTCTTACCTTAGGATATAGTGTTACTAAGATAAGAAATTCTAAGTTTCTGTCACTTCACAACTAGTAAATGGACACACAGATTTTAAGGCCAGGCTGTGACGCTACCAGTCACGCAGTTACTCAATTTGATGCCTTTATAAGGAGTGTATCTTGAAAAAAGCATCAGTTAGAAGACCAACACTGAAATAAGCTAATCTTCTTAGGTATCTTCTTATTTAAAATCACTCCAAACTAAACAAATGAAAGTTCGTTATCAAGAACAATTAAGTATGCTGGTAGGCAGGAGTTCCAGGATCCCTTGGAACCCTAAGGTAGAGTACAAATAAGCTTGGACATAGAAAATCATGGCTATAGCTATGAGTATAGCTAGTAATGTATCCAAGAAGATTTGCCCAAAAAGCTTGGTGTCTTAGGTCATAATCATTAAGCACAATCATATGGATGAAATACTGCACTCCTCTGCACCTTCACTGACACCTTAGAGAGCCTGTATACGTAAACATGTATTAAAATAAGGAATGGTGGCTCATATTGTAAATGAGGTGCAAGGCAATACTATACCTCGATATTAATGATCTCAGACTGGCGGCTTGATTTTAAGATGACTTTGTTGTTTTTCAAAGCTCAATTATCACATGATGGTGCCTCAGAAATAGGAGAAAAATGTAACGTAGAGTATGCTTCAGTATTTTTCATGTTTTCATGTTTTAAAATCTATTTTTTTATTTCTACACCCTGTATTTTTGTAAATTAATATTTCATTTGTTGTCACTACCCTGCACAGTCACTGACCCGTGACTTTGTACTTCCGTCATTACATGTTTTTCCCTAACGATGTGGGTGGCAGCCAAGATAGGAAATTCCTTTTGCTACCTCCGTATCAGGTGGAAAAATTAGAAATTGGAGAGAGGTCAGAAAAGAGTGACAGAAATTATTACATGGCCGGGGAAACTGTTTCACAAGGAAAGATTATAAATGCTAAATATGTTCGTCTTGGTTAAGTGCCAGCTAAGGACAAACATTATTGGACTTTATATGTTTCTATTATAAGCTGTCCTGCAGAGCAGAGGTATGTGGAAAGAATTTAAGTCTAATTCATTGTTACAAGCAAAAAGAAACACTGTGCTGAAATATTGGGGCCTCCGCTATGATCTGCAGAGTAAGGAGGAAATCATAAACATCCCCATGATGTTTCATGAGGCCCAAGCTGTACAGGAGACATAATTCCTAATGTTTTACGCTGTGGGGCTCAAATCCTAGGGTGTCTGCCAATAATAAGCACTATCCATTTGGTCAAGTCTGCTATGCGATGATAAAGACACTTACCATTTGCTTGGCATGATTCATCTCTGAATCATGTTGCGTCGGAAGGGACACTGCTAGGAGAAGGTTATTAAACTGCACAGATGAGAAGCTCTTCCAGTATGGCAATTACAGTCCTCATTTCCTAGTACACACACCTTATTGAAAATGTCTTACTCCTGGTAGCATATTTGTCTTGGAAGTATGTCAAAATCTTCAGATTAAGTCCTGTAATGGGTTCCAATAAATGACGGGTCTGAACCTTCTTCCCTCAGACTGAATTAACAAGCCACATCTCTGATAGCATACTTCTCTCCACAAGTATTATCCCGAAGCATTTGTCAGCAAATTTGTTGCCAAACCTCATTTCAAATGACTGTCATTGTCTCCCATCACTCTGGCCTGAATGTTCTTCTGTATTGAAATTGTGGTCTGAGGAATGCTGGAGATATAACCAGCCTACAGAGTCTTTCCAATCCAGACAAAGCAGCAGTTACCTCCCAGTTTATCACTGTCAGCAGCATTGTCTGAAGAGCAGCACAGGCACAAGCTGGCATTCTGCATGTACAGGTCCGTAGTACAACCATGGCTAATGAGACAGTGAATGAAAGTTTGATCTGTGGATGCAGCAGAGCCAACGTCTGAAAAAAGCTGTAAAGAACACGGCACAGGGATTTGCAATCCTAACATTTTTGTCTAAGATTTTAAATGTGGTTGTTTTGGTTTTTTTTTTGCTTAAAGTTTAAATACCAGCAATACTGAGAAAGACCACGATTGAAGTGGTTACTGTATATTCCTCACAACAAAACCAGCAGTAACAAAATGAAGACAAAACCTCTCTGGTTTCTCTGGACAGGTAGAGCTCCTTTCTGTCCTGTTCTGTCCTAGACACGCAATGAATGCATACATCACAGCTATGGACTGTCCATAGTGACCGACTTCTGCCATAAGCCTCTTATCAGTTTGTCTCTAGTTGGCATGATGCGTTTCAACACGCAGACACACGCCCAAATGTGCAGTGGGTTTATGTAAAAGAAAACAAGGTCAGAGAAACATACTTTGTGCTTAAACAAGGTGGTAAAGTATTGTACTAATCCTTAGTGGAAAGTGCTCCACGGACTTGCCTCATTCTGTGCAAAGGTACTCTTGCCAAGGTAGACAGAGTTACCCTTCCTCTAAAAAGTTCAGTCACGCTGTAGTTATCAGCTGTGATTTTCATCCCAGAGCATAGCCTTGCAGGTATCCTGGGCACAGGCCAGAGAGCGCCTTAAAGACAGGAGTCCAGCTTTGACTTAATTGCATAGGTGTGGAAGTAAATGCAGAGACCTGCTGCCTCCGCTGGCCTTCGGATCAAGATCTTTATGCTTAAATTTCAATAGAACAGAAATGAAAAAATAATATAATAATTTCTAATATAACCCCTTATTCTGTGCTAGAAATTATTATTGGCATCCATGAGAAATGAGCGTTGTAGCATCCCTCATACGATTCTGTGGCATTATCCTCAGCTTCCCAAGTATTGATCCCTTATTATCCCAACTAAACAGCTTGGTGTTTCTGATCTGTCCAGCTGTGTTTTCTTTTCTGGCTTTCTCCTATGGCTGCTACTGCTCTCTTCCTCTTCACTTTGTGAACAAATTGCCTTGACTCACACATATCCTGCCGAACAATTGCCCTTTCGGTTCTAATGAAGGCTGAATCCCAAGCCAGTATAATAAAGTTCAAAATCTTTGCCACTTTTGTAGGTCATATTCACAGCCCGATTCCCCGCACTAAAAGAGATCAATAACACCAGATAGAAGATGAGCATGATAAAGCTCTCCAGTGCCCCAGGTTTTAAACATGTTTATCCTCATTTCCATTTCTTTGGTTTAGCTGATGCCATGTTTTGCCCTCAACTCTGCAAGGTATTTGCAGATGAAGAAAGAAGAGCAGTTCATGAGTAAATCACAGAATACTGTGCTGTCATATAATAACCGCTGCTCTTATCTCATATTCAATAAAACTCATATAAACTGACATTTAATAAATCTTAATAAAATAGTACCTAGTTCTCTGAAAATGTTTTGCCTCGTGAAAGTTCTAGCCCAGCTCCTAGCAAAGTCAAGTGGAAAGCTCCTCTTTCTTTCCATGGGAATTCATTTGGCGCCTGAGCCTCACAATCACCCAGCGAAGTAAATCTTAATGGGTTTAGGATGGAGGCACGGGGGGGTAAATAAAACATTTATGCCTGTATTTGGGAATGTAAATACACATTTTAGACTTAACTGAATACCTGTGCAACTGTTAGCTACCTAAGCAATGAAAACCATAGAAAAGCCAAGAACCCTAATGTGTGTAAGAAAGGGGGTTTGGTTCTGAGGCTCAGAGTCATGGACTGAAAAATGATGCTAAAAAAAAATTCTGAAATCTTGCCATTGAATGCAGCAGGTTATCACACTGAATATATATGGAGTAATGCTGAGCAGTCTTAAGTCCCTGTTTTCCTAAATTTAAGTGCTTGAGTTTGCAATTATCCATATTAATTGACCCAATTTATTCTGCAGTTAGTTATTGACTATTAAAGTAGCAAATATGAAAAAGCAGCAA
The DNA here is from genome assembly GCF_000708025.1 of Charadrius vociferus. Lineage (NCBI taxonomy): Eukaryota > Metazoa > Chordata > Aves > Charadriiformes > Charadriidae > Charadrius > Charadrius vociferus. The sequence continues at coordinate 2,898,130 of NW_009646856.1, forward strand.
AGCTTAGATAAGCTTTGAAGGTTGTCTCTCGCTCTCTGGACATCACCGAAAAGACTACCTTGAGCCCGTCTGTAGTAGATGATCCAAATGTTTATCAGCCAAATCAGAGTTAGAGCCTCCAATTGTGCCAAAAGTGCCAGAGTAGTGACTTAGCTTGTATGCGCTGAGGGTTGTGCGGGGACAGTTCCTGTAAAGTCTGACAGTGTGAATGTCTCACCAGTTATAAAGTAACAAACTGCAGAGAAAGATAATTCTATAAGATGATTAATTAAAGGGGGTGTCATTTATTACTACAGAATAGTCTCAGGGAAGTTTATATACGTTTTTATTTAAAAGGTTTATCTATTTGTTACCTGAATCTTTTTAAATTGTGCCAAATTATTATCTCACGTTGTAAAGTCTTCCCAAATCTACTTTGTTAATGATTATGACAGTCTTTACAAAATCAGGTGAAGCCTCACGGCAGTGATTTCACATCGGCCATAAAAGTCATTACAAAATAGAGATGCAGAAGGGTTAGCCAAAAGCAGTATTGTACCTACAAAGCAAAAACTGTGTTGAGATAATTGAGGATGATGAGATAATACCTTTGTACGATGGTGTAAGAGCTAAAGAAAGACTTCATGCTAAACTAGCTTAAAAGTTTCATAATATATTTTATCTATTTATAAAACAGGGAGGTTCTGGTTTTTTAGCTGGTCTTGACCTTTACTTTCAAACTTGTTTGCACATGATCAGCAACTACATCTACTTTTACACTTCATTTAGTACCAGATTTTGATACACCTACCTTCAGTAGCACTTGATTGCATAAGTTATCCTACCCTAACCAGTAAATAAAAAAATTAAAAAAAAAAAATCTGAATTTAAAAAACTTCTAAATCCCTATTCAGCAAGGCTCTTACATACCTGTGAACTCTCAGCACGTGAAACCTCTCGCTGAGTACTTTTGAGCTTGAAATGTGTGCTTACTAAGCATGTGTGTAATTACCTTGATGAAGCCTGAATGCATGAGGTGGTGGACATGTGAGCTGTAACTGGGATGTGCTTCTCGCACCTGAGTGCTGATGAAAAGCCATGATTTTCATATCAACAAATCTTCTGTAAAATGATTAAGTTTTAATTTTTTTTTTTGTGCTGACAGCTGAAACACAGTGGGAATTGGTTCACACCTGGCCTTTTTGGTTTACAACTGGTCTTCTATCATAGTCTCAGATTTTCAAGTAATAGTAGGTTTTTAAGAACCTGAAATTTGCTAGTAGTAAGGTCACAAGAACACTTTAAACATAGGAAACTAAACTTTGCATTCAGATGTATTGCTGCAAAGTAATTTATTTCTAAAAATCAATTCCTCCTCCTCCACACAGTGGAGATCATCTACAAATCAGTGAATCCAGCTAATTCTCCTTCAGCTGAATGAAAACTTGGGTAACAGCCACAGTTAAAACTCATTTAAGTAAGGTGAGATCTATGAAGAGTATTACCATGCCCAGAACATATTTAGAGGGACGTAAACTCTTCAGTGAAAAATGTGTTATGTTTGTTTAGAGATGGAGAAGTATAGGGGAAGAAGAGGGAGGTCTATCAAGGAAGATGCACGTATTGTTAAGATGGTGTCCTGGTTTCGGATGAGATAGAGTTAATTAGATAGATTAGAGAAAATTAACTTTATCCTAGTTGAAACCATGACAGGTGGGTGCTGGGGAAATTCATCATCCAGTCTGTCTTCACCAAGTTTTCTTCTCTCCGTGTTCTTGCAACAGGCAGCCTCACAGGTAGCATTGGGATTATTTTTCAAAGCATTTTAGGAGGCTTTGTCTTTAATGAAAGACAAGTGGGTAAATTCCTGGTTCCCCTGAAATCAGTAGCAGATCTCCCACTGTGTTCAGGGAAAACAGAATTTTATACTGTATTTTTATTCCCTGTACAAAACCATAACTACTAATGACTGTTAAATTAATTTCCTTCCCTATAAGCCTCTAGTGATTTACCTTGATGATGGCATTACTAATGGACAAACCTGTTACGGTAAAATTACTCTTTCAGCTTTCATCTGAATGCTACCCTTAACTAAATTTGAATTTTTATTTTTTTTTTTCCCTTCATCCCCAACAGAAATGATTATTGCAAATGAACTCCCTGAATTCACTGATCAATTTTCTTGTAACTTAAATTACTGACTGGATCAAGGGGCTTGGCTGAATCCATGTATGTTTGTTATGTTTCAGAACAAGCGGTGCTTGGGTCTACTTTCCTTTTCTCTGGTTTATCTTTTCTAGGATAGGTTTTCCTAATCTTTTATAGGATAGACTTTCCTACCTTTACCCTCTCTGCAAGCAGCCACCCAGCCCAACAGTGAGTGGATCTCTGGGCGCGGTGAGGAGACTTGATTTCTATAAAATCTTCAACTTGAAGTTGAGTGGTCTTTTGTGTCATTTGCCCAAAGTTTCATTTGAGCCTCATCACTACATTATTTACAAAGTATTTGAGAAAAGAACATAGATCTTTGTCTGAATCTATAGAGGAGATGGATTGCTTGTTTTAGTGTTGTTTTCCTTTGTTGCCATGAGTTTGGATGTTTGGAACGGATCTAAGGAAATCATTAGGAAAGAACACAAAGAGAAAAAAGCTTTACTTCTAATTTTGAAAGCAGTTAGTTCCATAATTGTTCTTGGTTTTGTTTTGAGAGTGGGTCTTACTGAGTAAATCAGGCTCGTGGGGCTGCTCAGCCTCCTGCCCAAGTGAGCCTCCCCATGCTGCCAGCATCTTCATTTGCTCCCCAGGAACGTGGCTGCCAGGGGGTACTATGGTGGCTGCAGGAAAAAACAACTTGGCTCTCAATATTTGGACAAAAACGTTTGACTAGCCTGGGATTGGTGAAGAGCCAAAGTAGAGGGTGTATGATGATCTTATCAATAAATAGACAGACTGCTGCATTTTATATAGAGAGTAATTTTTGAAGTTGCCTGTCTTCATTTCTGGATTTAATTGTCTCATTACTGTCCTTTAAGAAGAAGGTGGGGGGAGTTGGAGAAAGATTAGAAGGCTGACAGAGGGATATGCACTCATTTTGTTGTTTTGTTTTTTCTTGGTGGTTTTTTTTCATTTTTTGGGGATAATCTTGACTCTGTCTACCTAATTTTTGATGTGTGAAGTTTCACAGTTCTAGGAAGAGTTAAAGTAGGATGTGTGTATGCATTACTACTAAAAAGCAGACCCCAGGTTTTTATTTCTGTTGATGGCAACAAAAGAATCATACCCATGTCTGTCGGAGAAGATGAATATGGATCCCACAAACGTGTGAGTTTCTAATGAAGCTCTATGGAACCTCTTTCTGCCTCTAGAAGAAAATGTTTCTGTTTATCCTTAATAGAAATCCATTGCATGTAGCTATGTAATGGAATCTCTCGTTTTTTATTTGCATCTGTTAGCTTTTTATTGCAAATAGGGCTTTAAATCTTACTTTAGAAATGAGTATTGCACTATATGTCAGTGCATGTGCAAAGGAAGCCATTAATAATGTTCGTTATGAAAACCTGATCATAAGTGTTTTTAGTCCATTAGCCATTCAGCTTTATTTATGTCCTCTTTCAGGGAGAATTTGAAGCCAGAATTCAAAAGATGAAGTTTGGAAAAAGAGCCATATATGAGGTCATAAAATGCTGTCACATTCAGGATGCTAGAAAATTCTTTTCTTTCTGCAAGGTTTTCAATAACCTTTAGAAAGAGGAATGAGTATTCATCATTTACTGCTTTGCCATCTTTAAATTACAAGGCTTTGGGGAAACAAAACTCTGGTGAACCAAACTAAAGCAATCTCCTAATTACACAAAATTAGAACGTATCACACTTTCACAGGCTGTTTAAATGTACTGCAAGTAGCAGTTCTTACAGAGTCTTAGTCCCTTCCCCTCGAGGCTTACATGATGTAACTTTATTCTTGAGTACTTGTCCTGATTGCCAAAATGTGTAGTTCTCTGACCGCTTTTAGGATAGAAAACTTTCAAAACCAAATACTGAAAAACATGCAGTCAACTTTCCATCTTCATGGACTTATTCCAACTGACCTGCATTTGTGTCAGGTATTACTCCAGGCTCTAGCTCCAAAGTCTCCTTTTGTCCTATTTTGCAAAAGACGCCCTCAGGAGTAAAATTTTGCACTGAAAAAATACTCGTATTATGAGCTGGGTGAAAGCATAATCATATTCAAAAAGGAAAAGACTTTCTCAAATAACAACTTGGTTTCTCTCCTGTTGGTGTGGGGTTTTTTTTCTGTCTCTAAAATACTGTGGGATTTGCATGATTTATAAATACAAAACTGCTTGTAGTTGCTATTTTATCTGAAAATAAAATCACCTCATACAACTGAGCTTGAAAAAAAAAAAATGTTTCTTACAACCTCCTTGGAATATAGTTACTGTCAGCTCCTGAGATTTCTTGTGTATGTTTACTGTTTTAATGTATCCCTGAAGCTACGACTTGATCCTGTTGCATTTAGGAGTTGTGAGTTTGGGATTTGAAATGTCAGCAGAGGGGCTGCTCTCAATGCATCACCGCTGCCATAGGTAGTGGTGGCTGGGGGAGGGGGCTTTAAGGGGAGTGGCTGTTTCT
>NW_009646856.1:2902752-2935252 GCF_000708025.1 Charadrius vociferus
GCCGCTTTCAGGAGCTGCTGTTGTTCATATTTCACAAAAGCCTCAGGAAAAGAGGCTGTGTGAGAAATAGGGCAGTGTAAGAAAGAAATGGTCTCGGCTAGTCTGTCCTCATCTTTGGTTAACATATTAAGAGACAAATTGGTTGTGTATAATGCAAATTATTTCATGATGTATAGGGAGACTTTTTTCCTATGATTTACATAAAAATGCAATTGTTAGCCTGATGTAATAATTTGGCATTCAGTGTTTTTCGATCGGCTAGTGCTGAAAGGCTGAAGTGGTTTTTTGCATGAAGAATAGGTTGCTAACTTCTGAATTAATTTCTATAGGAGACAGTATGGATGCAATGTTTTTAATGCTTAATTTAGATTCAAATTAATGTGAAGACAAGCTCCTTGAGTCACCTAGTCTTTCTCTGTGGAATCATTTCTAATTGAATGTTAAGATCAAAGTTTAAGTTTATAAGAAAGAAAAACAAGTGCAGATAAATAGTTATTATCTGACATCCTTATGAAAATTCATGACCTGCCGCTTTATCAGAGACCTTTTAAGAATTCTAATTGTGAAGTATGCATAACTATTAAATGGCTAGAGCGCTTCAGTCTCTTGATAAGAAGCGAGTTAAATAATTGTCCTGTTTAACTTGTGCTTGTTAACCTTTAAGGTCAACTAGTTTGAACATACGTTTAATGAAATCCTGGAGCCAGAATTTATGATACTGCTGCTGAATGTTAAATTGGACAATTTACATAAGCAGGACATTAACCTTCTGAGCACTAAATAGCATTTTAGCACTTAGCCGCTGGGGACAATAAGGGACATGTTCTATATATTTGTGATTAGCTTGCCTGGAAACTCTCATGATGACCAATTGGCCTACCAAGTTTAGCAGCATAATTAAATGAATGGACTCAGCCTAAGTAAATTATCAGTGCTGTGTACAGTATATCATTATAGTCCTAAGGAAAAAAAAAGATATGAATAATTTAATATTACATTACTAATTTATCAATGCTAAGTGACTGTGAGGAGGCTCTTTGTAATTCGTTGTTTTAAATTTGATATTTGATTTACTGCTGGTGTGATTAAACTTGAACCTACTTCATTTCTTTATCAGAAATTTATGGTAACAGTAGACTTTTTTTCTCAGGGTAATGGATGTGGTTTTTTTTTTTTGCTTTCTTCTGCTTTGATGATAATAGCAAATACAAAGTATTACATATTGCTAAACTTGTAATTAAGCAATTTGTCATAACAAGGCATGTGTGTCATCTTTTGGCTGGCAGATCTCGTAGCAGATGAGGGCAGCAGACCTGGAATCGTCAGTGCTCCGAGCTAGAGGAGCAGAGTAATAGCAGCTTAGGGTACACTTTTCTGCCTGAGCTGAAAGATGGAGCACGATATCCTTGCTCTGCCCACCCAGCTATTTTCCTGGGGCAAGTCAAGGCCATATACTGCAAGCAAGCAATATAGAGTTTTCAGGGGGAGTGCTGGACTTGTTAGGACAATCACAGTTGATTCTGGGATGGTGCCTCTTGTCCATCTTGTGTTGGGTGCTGCACAAACATGAGTAAGGACATGTTTTGAGGGACAAGTCAGGACCTGAGCCATTTCCCAAGGAGGATGCCAAGGAAGCACTCGGTTGCTTTTGTTCAGGGGCTTGCATTGGCTGTGAGATGCCTTCACGTGGGTGTTACTTGTGGTCATGGCTCGGCAGGTGATGAGGCAGGAGCCCCACTGGTGGGCGGCTGCCTTGTGTGCAAGTGCTGCACCTCCGCCCGGGAGGTTACCCTCGGTCAGCTGAGGTAGGAATGGGACTTGTGTTCAGGGAAGTAGAGCCAAACAGGACAGCATGGAGCTGTCTGTCATTTCTGACGGTTGCCCGTACTGCCGGTAGAATGGGAAAGTGCAGTTTTTGCAGATATCACTATCCAGAGGCATTGCCACCGGTAAAGTACTGGTGTTGCAGTCTTATTAAAAAGGGCAGTGACTTAGGGGACTCTTTGCTGAACAAAAGAATGAGGACAGTGATGGGCATACAGCAAATTAATAACACATGGATGTTTCAACACAGAGAGAAAATAGCCCCAAGATCCAGCTCTGGAATAGCATAACAGCGCTGTCGGGAAGATGTGATGGCATTGCTGTCCTTCACTTTAGGGGATGGAGCGAGGGAGGCTGCTGAGCTCCAGTCTGTGCCCCATGGACTTTGCTGAGGGCTCTGGAGAGGCTGAGCATTAACAGCAAGCCCAGGCTGTGTGTGTTGGTGCTGTGGGGGAAGCAGCGCTCAAAATCTGTGATTTTTCTGTCATTCCAGTGTCCTACTCCAAGTTCTGCACTGACCAGTTTCTTCACCTGTAAAGAAAGGATAAAAGTACGGAGTGTGAATGTAGTCATTCTGTTTGATGTGCCAGAGGAGTGTAAATTTAAGCCACTGGTGAATTTACTGCTGGGTGGCTATGAGGTACTCACAGAGCCTGGGTAGATCACTTCCCTAGCATCATTTGTTGTGCCTGAGAAAGTCATGGTGCGTGAGAAAGACATGGTATAGTTTGTACTCCATGGATGTTCCTAGATACTGTCTCATTAAGGAAGAGAAGTCGTTCAGGTTGATGGATGCTCTGAAGTTGCCTTGTGTCGTCCAGAAGTAAATGAGCACGCGGCCAATGTCTTAACTTTCCCTCTTTTTTGTGTCTTTCTGGCAGTGCATGGGATGAACATGAAAAAAGCTACTTTTCATTAGACAGAAGATCAGACTGGTTTCTTAAATTTCACCTGTTCCAAGTATTTTTGGTAGAAGGGAAAAGGGAGGAAACCTATGAACTTTGGTCTCTGAAAGAGCACCTCTCCGTACAAATGTAGTTCTGGTTTCTGTAAGGGATCAAGTATTCATGGGCAGGAACAACTTTACAAGATTCCTGCCCCTGGAAACCCACTGAAATTATTGCTAAGGATACAATCCTGCCCTTCATGTTTTTCTTGAATTTGCGAATACTTCTTGATTCAAAGTAGAATAGATCAGACATATTGGGAAGCTCGTGACTGGTTAGGAAATCTTACTGTTTTAAAAAAGCCGAAGCCCTGTGTTTTTCAGAGGCTAGATAAATTACTCCTGTTGGTGTTTTGGATGCTAGGGCTCTTAGCCCATTCCTGGCTAGCTGATGCGCACCAACATTTTTGGTCTCACTTACCGATTACACCGTAGTTAGAAACTATTAATAACAAGAGCTGAACAGGAACATAACTTAAAGCCATCAATAGACTTATTAATATGCCTCATTGTGTCATCCTGAGGATTATTCAAGTTGTCATCTGGCAGCTGTAAACATTTAGTAGGCCTAAGAACCACTGAAGAAGGGAATCGTGTTTTCAGAAGCAGGTTTGTCTGAAAAGAAAGCTCTTCTGATTGCTGATTTTTCCATATAGACAAACTTGGGCAACCTGAGTTCAAGGCCTTGTTCTGGCAGAGATGTTCATGTGCTGTTGTGCAAGTCACGGAGTTTGTATGTGTCAGCTTCTGAGCTCAAGTCCTGCTGTATACAAAATGTAGATAAGAGTGTCATCCCTCCTTTGAATAATTCTGTGAGGATGAATGAATGCACCAGGACTGTAAGCTACTGTGGCGCTGCAGTCATGAAAGCTGTGTAAGTAATTCCCCTTTCCAGTAAATTGTAAAACTGAATGGAAAAAAGTTAACTTTTGTGACAAAAAGGTTTCAGCCTGCTGCATAATAAATACACTTGTACCTGAGTTGAGGGGGGAAAAAAAAAAAAAGAAGACAAAGTCACGCACCAGCCTTTTTTAGCCCCAGAGACTCAAACTGTTAAAAAAGATACATTATCGGCACAGCATGCATCTATTTTTCTACTCCATTTTTGTGGCATCAGTGCTTTCAATCAGCCATCACTGGGATTACTGGGTGCAAGGGTCTTCAGAAACAATTTTAAATGAGCTCTTCTATAGATGGCAATCACCTTTCCCCTCCCCTGTTTCTCCTTCTGGATATTTGTCATTTGAGACATTTCTCTGTACATTTTCAAAACAGCTTTACAAACACTGTCAAAGTTCTTGGCTTCCCATTACTTGCTGTAAAGGAGAGCACGGCCCATAGAAATGACCAATGCTGCAGCCGTGCAGAGAGAGGAGTCGCAGTGGGAAGTAAGAAGGGAGAGCTGGTGGAAGAGGACAGAGGTTGGCAGAAAGTGCCAGCCAGCACCAGACCTTCAGTATTTTTATTATTATAGGAAGTTGTTCATAATAAGTGTGAAGGGACTAGAGTGTAGGTTATGCTGCACTCAGGTTGTCCTTAATATTGTGTCTGTGCTCTTCCGTGGATCTGCTGTTGTGCAGAGCCAGAGGTGTCGGTGTGTAAATGACAGGGAGGAGGTGAGAGGGGGACACTGAGCACGAGGCTATGGCAGTTGTGTTACTGCCCCGGTGTTGCCCCTGTAGCCCTTTTTCTTTTCATCAGTCATATCTACCAGTCTGAAATGCTGAAGAGACTGGTGAGGACTGTTCTCTGGCATTTAAACTAGGATTTTTAATCCCATGGTCACAGACAACAGGATTACACTGGTGAGATTAAGTCGTTTGAATTAGGAACAGATAAAAGAAGTGGTAAACTCAGGTAGTTTAGCCAGTACAGATGGAGAAAATTAAGGTGATGGTAGCCCACTACCAAGATAGCAGCAGACGAGCACAAATCCAAATGGGAAAAGGTGGAACTTTTAAAAGACTCAGTGGGTGTCTATCACTTAACCTCATCAGCTTTACTTATGGCAAGATTAATTTACACGTCTTTTGCTTCTATTCTTTTCACATTGTTCAAATTCAATATAATTAGACAGCTATGTGGTTTTAGTGTCTGATTCCCATCTAAGTGAATTTAGCCTTTCATTTTTTCTGCTTTGGTAAGCCTACCAAATCTCCTGCTTCCCCTCAGTCCTCAACCAGTCTTATTTTAGGATTTTAATTTTGTTTCCACTACATTGGAAAACTTGTGTTCTAGTTCAGTTTTCTTTTTTGTCCCCTCCATCAGGGGGATGTTTTAATTCTTCTGAAGCAGGCACTCCCTCTTAGGGAAGTAAACTCACACAGAACCATGAGCGTTGCACCAGGTGATACTGAGGAGGAATAGAATAAGTACCTTTTCTCCCCCTCATTAGATATGCAAGATGATTAAGTAGGAAGGCAGGCTTTTCCTTCAGGGGACCGCTTCCCATAAGTTATGGTGCAACCCGTTTTGCTTAAATCCTAAGCTATTTGCAAGTATTTAACTTTTCTAGTTTTAAAAATGAAGCAGATACATCAGTTGAGTGCGTCAGGCGAGAGACTTTTCATCACACCTTTAAAATTGCCTGCACTAATTTATACCTACAGGAAGCTGCTCACTTAAAGTTACTGGCATTGCTTTGTCTTCACTTTCATATGCTTTTTAGTTTCCGTGTTTAATGATACCATCAGTTCCTCAAATATCCCTCCGGTTCTATTTAAGCATGCTAATAGCAGTATTTATGCAGAAACTGATACATAAAGAGTTGGTTTGTGTTACTGGAAGCCGTAGAGTCTGCCTCTGCCTCCTCCTCTCTTCCTCTTACATTTTCTGCTTAGTAAAAGGTTGTATATACTATTGCTAGTCTAACAGCTGTATGGAATTACATGTTTTAAACAAGCTTAAAAAAATATGTAGTCTTAGAGAACTTCTGAAATGAAATAATTGATGTAGTACTCTGGGAGGCTGTTTGAAGAGATTTAAAAATTCTTTCAGCCTGGTTGTAGCTGTAAGACATCTTCCCACAAAACAACTGTTATCTTTTAAGAAAAATGAAAGACATTTCTCTGGTGTGTTTTCTATGCAGACATTCGTAAATATAATCCCTTCTGTTGCTTTGGTAAGTCAATCACGCTAACAGGTACCAGTTATTCAGTGACTGCCTTGGGCTAAATAGAGCAAGTGACAAAAACACTTTTAGGTTGTCATGTGTTAATGTAAAATGCCCCCAGACCCCAATGCTTATTCATCTTCATCTAGTTGACTAATGCTTTTCCCATGTTGTTACATGTTGGTAAATTAAAGAAGCTTTCCAGACAGTTCTGTCAACAGTTTACTGAAATGTACCTCATTAGTGAGGTTGAGCTGTCACATGAGTGTAATTTAATCCTATTGAATTATCACTCAAAAATGCTTGAATACCAGGCCTTTATACAGTGAGAAAGAAGGTTTTCTAGGAATACTGTCACATTGTAAATTGATTAGATGTGAAGCATGCAAAGGAAAAACCCCTGAGTTTTTTTTTTGTACTTGCAGTAAGACTTGTGACAGTTCTTTCACTGCATCTTGTATTTTAGAGAACTGCATAGAGCCAGATGCATTTCTTTTGAGCATTTGTTTTTCACGTCTGTGACAAAGCTGGGAAGCTGAGTGCCATGCTTAAAATGCAACATTATTTTTTTTCACCCAAACAGGAAGGAGACGGGGGGGGGAGGGGGGGGGGGAGAGAAATAGTAAGGAACTAAAGGCATAAGGATGGATTTCAATGAGTAGCATAGAAAGTCATATGCATTTAGTGCTCCTTTTACAGAATACTGGGAATTTTGAAGTCTTTGGAATCAGTTCTGTGTTTGAACAATGCACGTATGATTTAATCCATGAAGTCTAGGATCTGGTTCTGTCCCTGTCCATGTGGGTGCCAGGGGTCTTTAAGCACACTGCTTCTGCTGAAATCACAGAAATGGGCTCCATCTGCAGACTGAGCGTGGTATGCTTGAGAAAGATTTTTTTTTTTTTTTTTTTTTTTTTTTCAGACCTTTTCAATTTTTGAGCTATCTATTGAAATAGAGCACTTCCTCGGCTTTTGTTAGAATTGGTTTGGGAGGACTTGAGAAAGACTTTCGAACCAGAATAAGCGACAAGGGTAAAATCTGCCCAATGATGGGCTTTTCTGGGCCACAGCGGATCGAGATTGGAGGCCAGCTACATTTCCTACACCCTACATATATGCTCAAAGCCGTAGATGATCAGGTTCATAGGAGAAACTGCAAAAAAATCATAGATACTTCACAGTACAGAGCAGGAACAGTCACTAAATCTAACGCAACAGTGTGGTGGCTTCTCCTTCACCCCAGCAATCACTCCCAAGCAAAGAGGTGGCGCAACGGATGAAGTGTAGTGTCTGCTTGTGTCCACTACTGACAAAGAGGGAGGGGAAACAGAGCAGCGTCCCAGCAGCTCACCTTGCTGGAGAACATCACACAAGACTTCTGCCACAAAGTGGGAAAGCTCACCTACGTGCAGTCCTCTCCCCACTGAAGGTCACCAGGGAGTCTCTGTGGAGCGCGTCCTCCGTGCTTGGGGCCAGCCCTACCTAGTTTCCTCTCCTGGTAGCTCTGCTGCCTTTACATATTTAATGAGATTTTATGGTTTTAGGCATTGTAAATTATATTCGCTTCCTCAGACCTCAAAGACCTTCCTCCCCCTACCCTCCCTTACCTGTCAAGTTTCACTGGGTATGCTTTAAATTCTGGAGAGGAGAATACTGACTTTGCATAACATAAATGAAAGAGCCGGAAAGCATTACATTTTCATACAAATTACATGAACCCCCCAAGATTCTGTCCTTGAGGGGAGACAGCAAAGCAGAAAGTCTGCAGAGAAACAACAGCTTTGGGTTTGGGGTTTGTGTGGGCAGGGAATAACATTTCGTGTACCTTTCATAAGGAAATGAAAGAAAAGATCCTGTGCTTTGCAGGTAGCAATCATTAGGCAAAGCTGGATTTTATAGTCTTGTAAAACTAAGAATCCTTGCTGTCATCGTACTCAGGGAAAGTTGTACGCATCTGTGGGAAGTCTGTATAAAAAAAATTGCAGCAATTTCTCCAATTTCTCTTTTGGACTTCTACACCTGTAATTTATTCCTCAGTGGAGCAAGCGCTCCCTTTCACAGAGCATATCAAACTTTTCTTCTGCAACAGAGGCTGCTACAGGCAAAGCACTTTCAGTGATGAAAATGCAGTGTTACATCTTGTATATGTGGCTGAACACAGCAGCTGAGCTTAATAGATTACTATGGAGAATGCATCACCTGTATGGAAAGGTTTCCTCTTCAGAGTTACTGTATTGGAGGTAAAGAGATATCAAGACTGGTGGATGGGGTTATCAGCAGAAAACTAATCACTTCTTTGCCACTGCTAAGCCATTATTGCCACAAAGGCAGTCAACTTTGATCCTGAGTCACTCTGTACAAGGCAGTTGTCTGATCAAAGTATGCCTAATAATTTGAAACACTTCCTTGCAAGGGAACACTTCTTTACTTTTCTGAATGCTAAGCCAAGAATAAAATAAAAGGATCACGTGCTTTCTGATATAAGACAATGCTGAACTAATAGTATAACTTTGAATTGTTTAAAAATTATTTAGTATTTAAGAAGTATCTCAGACATTTATTAGTCAAAATATGTATCTTTCTGATGTGAGATTCATCTTCATTGTCTACTTTTTCTTTACAGTTCTGTGTGTTCTGTCTGTGTTTTTTGAAGATCTACAGGAATAATAAAATTATATAAGTAGTTTTAGTGGGCTTCCCTTTTATAGGTAGGTATGTCAAGATGATAGTGGCTTTTACCACTTTAGGAGCTTTCTACTTCCTAAAGGAAAAGCGTAAGAAAATACAAGTATGGTAAGTGTTGTAAGAGTGGGAAAGGAATCTTACTGTCTGTCAAAAATGAGGTAGAAAACTAGATACTCTTCTGCAAATGATGGGATACCAGTCTCTGGGTTTCAAAGATTTTTAATTGTTTTAGTGTATATGTTTTCTGGGGGTAAATTTGGCATCCCTCCCAATGATTAGATGCAAGGTAGGTTCATAGGTAATTCCCAGAATTACTGCATTTTCTTTCACCACTTACCATTCAATGTACTAGCTAAATTACTGAACTGCTTAGATTTTTGGTATATTCCTGGATTATTTTGAACAGTATAAAAAAAAAAATCATATGTAAAATCCTGGTTGAATGACTACAGCTCTACTCTAGTCACTGTTTTCTGTTTCTGGTCACATTTGCACAAAACTACCTGTTGCATTCAGTCACTTGACTCCTAACTGAAAGCCCATTAAGTCAAAGGAAAAATTCCATTTACCTCAAGAAATTTTGCATCAAGCTTTTCTATGGGACCATCTCATCTTCCTTTTTTTTTTTTTATTTTTTTCTAAAATGCTGTGTCTCTGATTGTTGCTAGCACAGTGCTATTAGTGGCCTTTCTTTTGCAAGCAGTTTCCTAGCTCTTGATCATGGGATGAGCTTATAACATTGGATACCTTCTCTTAGCAAAGTAAAACTGGGTTTCGTCTTTTTACTGGAAGAGTGGTAGAGAGGGGGTTTTTTTATGTTTTGATTCCTATTTAGGGCATAATTTGATGACATCAAATGGCTCGCTGTGGTTGACAGGGACCATCTTGGTCTGAGTAACACTTTTGTTCTCTTAAACCAGCTCTGGGGCTTGTCAGATCCCTTAGTGAGCCAGCTCAGCTTGCTGTGCCACCAGAAAGCTTTCTCCTTGCCAAGTTAGTTGTTTATGGGTGTGATGAGTTGACTCCGTAAGGTATTGGGGAGTGTAGGATCATGTAGCTGGGAGAAAGGGAAAAGCTTTATTTCATTGCAACAAGCAACTGTGTTGGCTTAGCCATTAATACAGCACCATTAGTAAAATGCCTTTAGCATCCAGCTGGAGTTAACTATAACGCATATATTTGAAGAAATTGGGTGAAACATGAGCATCCGCTGCAGGCAGGCAGAGTTCTCCCGTTGTCTTTCCTGAAGTCAGGCTTTTACCCAAGTATATGCTTGGTGACATTGCGGGAGGACTGTTTCTGACCTGTATTCACAGTAGCTAGTCCTGATGGGCACTGGAAGAGGCATAAAAGGGCTAAGAATTTATATTTGAGTACAGATTTAGTCCTTGGCCATGTAATCCCCCACACTAGGAAGCCCTTTTGTAATATTCAAGGAGCGAAAAATCTGCATACTTTCAAAACAGGAGTGAAAGGAGAGAGGGTGTTGCCTAAACCTTCTTCATTCCATAGTTCACCTGCAGCATAGATGCATAGTAAAATAATATACTGCAATATCATCTTGTGATATTAAGATCATGGCTTTTTTCCCCTGTGAAAAAGCAGAAACTGAATAGCTGGGCACAGAAGTGTAACATAAGAAAAGGGATAGTCATCATTCACAAAGAAAAATGAGAATATGAAAGCTGGTGTGGCTAGGAATTTTTGCAGAGGGTGGGCATGCTCCCAGAGCAGGCTCATGCATGACTGGAAGAGGATATTTGCATTTTAAGACAGATTTGCTGCTTGTTTTATTCTTCTGCTTTCAAGTAACAATAGCTTGCAGAATCAGATGGTTTGAAAGAGAAGATTCAACTTTCAGGAAAGAAAAAAACAAAACAGAAAACAAAAGCCACCATGGAAAGGGCAGCAGTGTTGGAAGGCATGCTTAAAATGGATGCTACTGAAAAAGATCTAGGAAAATCTAGTAAGATTGATTTTTTTGTTGTTGTTGTTCTGACACGCTTGTAGGTCTAGTACTTAGGAAAATTCTTGACCTGTCTTCTTCCCTACCATCTTTATTTTTGAGTTCATGTGAAATCTGTACATGCTTAAAGACAAACTTTAAGAGATTATTTTTCCCCCACCCCTCACAAAAGGGCAGTGAAAAGGCAGCAAAGTGAGTGTCATCACCCCAGTGATGAACCATCTCTTCAAGCAACCTGTCCTCTAATTATGAGGATAAATGTCTCCAAAACCTTCAGTTCTTGGTATGTGGTTCTGTTTCCTTGTGGCTTGACAGCATTTTAGTAAAATGGAAGCATACTGGAATGGTAGTCTTTTAGATGGTCTCCATTTGCCTAAGAACTGCCCAAGGACAGATAGCCTCATCTTTTTCTCTTGACACATCTACGCTTTCTTCTAGAAACATCTATGTGGTGGTCCTCTCTGGCTTGGCTTTTGTCAAGGCTGCAGAATGTAACTATGCTATATGGTGCCACCTTTGGGCTATCAGGGCAGCACTTCTAAAGTTTTGTCTCATCTCATGGGTTCGGTGCTACAAGCATCAAATGAGGTGCAAAGCACCTCTTACCCTTTTAGCTGTATCACATAATGAGACATGAAGAAGTCTTAATATGTTGAAATGAGGTGTGGCCTAAAAAAGTTGAAAGAGAGCGTGTTAGGAATGTCCATACAGCAGCATAATGCTGCGTGAAGCCATCCACAGTAGCTCTCAACAGTTAGCAGGAGCCAGATTGCCCAGGCTTCTCACGGGGATGTATTAGCCACTGAAGAGCATCATTCCAATACAGCTGTACTGGCTTCATTACCTAACTCGTTTTGTTCCAGTCTAGTTTAGTTATTTCCACATGTTATGTTGTACAGATGTACCCAGTAAAAAAATCATTTGGTGTTCACCAGCAACCTACCGGGGAGCAGCGAGAGCAGGCTGCTTCCCAAGGGTAGATGAGACTGGAGGCAAAGGTAACAACGAGGGAAGCCCAGGCAGGAATTTCACAGTCTCACAGCATCTGAACAAGAGGAGCAAGCTGGGTCCGACAACAGCAACCAGGGTCAGCCTGGGTCCAGGCAAGTCTGTGGTTACAAAGTCCAAGGACAAGCCAGGCCAACCTACCATCATGGCACAAGGGCAGGTACACTGCGCAAGAGAGGCTGGTCAGGGCAGTTAGCCTGTTGGCACACAACCGTCTGGCCCTGACTCTTTAGATGTGTGGTTTCTTGTATCAAACGTGAGGTGTAAAATTGTGTGGAAGTCAGTGGTGAGAAGGACACTGGTGCACACTTTACCCTGGCACAGGAGACGTGGGAAGAGCAGAGAGAAGTAGACCTCTACTCCCTGTGGTGTGCTCAGCTGAGACTGTAAGCAGAGTAACTTCTAGATTGTCTTAATTTATGTCTGGACAGGGACTAAGGCAGTTTGAAAATTAAAAGGGCATAACCGTAATCCTGATGGCCTCCCACTTTTCCTTTATCAAATAGATCTCGGCAAATCTGTCCTACCTGCCAAGTAAAGGGAGTGTTTAAGAGGGCTCTGGCTTTTACTTTGGCATGACTGGGTTGAGTAGATGCTGGGGAAAGACTTGTCTTTCTAGCAGGGTCTAAGTCGATAAGGAATCCTTCAAAGACTTGGGAACAAAGCTGCATAGTTAAAAAGATACTATTTTTCAGTTCTTCGTTGGATTTGTTCTTGTTTTTTCTCCTTCATTTTTAAGCTTATGAAAAGTGCTAGGTTGACAGACCTGGAGATGAACTTCTCTCTTTATCCAGCTGTCCTGACAATGTACTTCTTCCCTAAGGGACCACTTTTAAGGGGACTGGATGGTAGGTTGATTCCTACATTATGCGTCTCTGGCAGTAACTAACTGCCTGTGAGGAGATGACCTAGTTCAGACTGTGAAGGTGATGGGATTTTTGGTGGCCCAAACTCCTGGCTGCGAAAAGTTGAGCTTTTAGTAATTACCTTAATCTGTAGATAAGGTACTTGTTTGAGTTAAGTATAGAGAGAAATCTATATGCACACAGACATAAAATATATATATTCTTAAATGCCATGTACTTGCTTTGCCTTATAGTACTATTCGCTTTGTGGGCACAGCTCATGGAATTATTATCTTTAAAGCTATTTTGCAGTCATGACACTGTTATTACCATGCAGGAATGGGAAAAATATTATCTTTTTTTGTGTCAGTTTTCATTAAATTGCTAACATTTTTATACTAAATAAAAAGTGGAGACTGTCAGCTACTTCACGCTTTTTTATCATTGCTAGGTGAGCATGAGGGGTATTTTTTTTTTGACAAACACTGAACTGTGAAAAATGATTTTTTTAAAAGGATAAACAATTTCTGTATAAAATACAGTACATTAATCCCACTGCAGCTTAATGTAACTATACCTGAATTTGATCATTTTTTTAAAAATCCTGAAATCAGTTGGTTCTCGGTTACTTTTCAATGACATTTAACAGTTAGACTTAAAAATACAGAAGAATGCATTATAAGTTTTACCCAAAATGATTATGGCAGTCATTTGAATAAAATACAGATTTTGCAAGCTGTAAAGCATATCATTATACTATATACTGGTCTAACTAAGGTTTGGTTCACAAACTACAGTGCTCTAACCAAGTCATTAAATCTATCTAAAAGGGCCTCATTTGAGAAGCAATAAAATTTTTAATCATTTTATTATTAAAAGAGTGTTTAATATGTAGCTAATTAAATGCCAAAGGCAGGTTATCTGAGTTTAACCTTCAAAAAGAAAATGATGTATCAAAGTCTGCCTCTGGCATCATGGGATAGAAATGTCATCCTCATAATCATTGCGTGACAACTAGCTGGTGGCCTTTTCTAGAGCTATAGTTAAATTACCTGATTAAATTAATAGCCATTTAGATGTTTTAGGAACTGCACAGACCTATACTAAATGAAAATTAGGTCCATTACATTTTCTGAGTGGGCTAGATAGACCCTAAAATAAAACACGTATGCCATTGTCCACATTACTTAGATTAAGCAATTAAAAGCCCTTTCTTAAAAGCTACTAATTTTCTGTAATGTGCCAAGAACTAGGTTTACACTAATGATCAGAGAGTTTTTCTCTGCTTTCCCCCACCTTTCTTGTTTATTTTACTATTAAAAAATCCCAGGACTAGTGTGTGTGTGCACGTGTTTAACATATCTCAAATGTGCAAGTGCATTTGTTGTGTCATACTGCATTGACTTCTCTTAAAGTCTGACCTCCTGGGAGACCCATGAGGAAGGACATTAAATGTTCAGACAAAGTCCCACAGAACTCATGATGGTCTTCTCCATTCACGCTGAAGTCCTTCAGCATTGGACTTGGTCTTCATGACAAGAGGAGGCCTTGCTCATCCCTGGTGGGTGAAATGACAGGTGAAGAGCACAATGTATGTGCTTACTGTGTCAGACGGAGTGCTTTCAACTACAGGAGAGGGACTTTGAAGACTCTAGAAAGGATATTTCTGTATTTCTCTTGTCTCAATATTCCACTTGGGGGAGGGTAAGGGGGGGGAAGAAAATAAAAGGAAGTGTATACATTTTAGGTAAGGTCTGGGTGGTATCTTAAAATTCTATAACATAGTTACTTGCAGATGGCTTCATTTGTGTGCAGTGTTCGTAGCAAGCAGTTTTCTCTGCTTATTGATGTGCAAGTTTGGGGAATAGTAACTAGAGCAGGTGGTGGGAACTCCTGCAGACTAGACCAAGCTCTTCTATAACACCAATAAATTGTTGTAGCTGTTGTTCTGCATCCTTGAAAGTGCTGAGCAGTCTTAGTATCCTCAGGATCTGCCCTCCAGAAAGCACCCATACAGATGTGTACCATCTGTAAAATTAGCATGGCTATTCATACTTCAACGGAAAGACTGCTGTGAGTTTTATGAATTCGTCTCTGAGCTGCTTGGGCCCAGTCCGCGCTGTTGCTCCATTACTTGTACAGTTGCATTCCTTCATGAAATACTAAAAGGACTTCCTTGCCTTTTTCCTTTTTTTTTTTTTTTTTTCCCCACCTAGGAAGTATAGTTTACTATACTGTGCTTAGGAACGGTTTAGCTGTATTACTAGGGAAAGTTGGTTGGGAGAGCTGGGGAACACATTCACATCGTGAGCCAGACTCTGGGGATGGTGTTCAGTGAGGCTGGAGGCTCTTGCCCTTCCATTTGATCCCTGTTTCCAAAACTAAGATTATTTGTTGTCTATCAGATTTCCATGTCCCTCTCCCACTCGGGCAGATTCCAGCTTCATCCGTGGCAGTGATCTGCTCTGAGATCTCAGGCAAGTCTGCTTATCTGTCTTGGTCTCTATTTCCACTCTTACCATCTTTTTCTTGCCCATTTAAGCCATACATTCTTCATGGCAGGGACTGTTTTCTACAATATAGTGTTTAGCGCTGCAGTGCCCCAGTCTCAGATGGATCCCACAAACCATAGTGTACGTAACATGCAGAAAGCCCAACATAAGCAGTTCCACAAATGAGAAATTCTATATTAAGTACCGTGTGTCATTGTTTTATAAAGCAGTCTTTCTTACTGTTGGAACTACTGTACTTGTCTGAGTTTTGACCTTCCAAATAGGATTTCACTTCAGTATCAGATCTGTAGATACATAAGACACCTAATCCTGGATGATCTACTGCTATATGCCAGGTATGTGTTTACCATATGGGATTTTCCAAGTACATAGGGTTATCCAAGTGCTTAATGCAGTTAGAACCGTGCTGCAGTTTTGATTTAGATATGCATTTTATGGATGCTTATGCTTTAATCCAGATGTCAATATTTTGTACTGCCCTCATCCAGCAAAACACTCCATAGGTGCAGGTGGTTAAATACATTGACTCCCATTGAGTCCAGCAGGACTGTATGTACACATTTGAATTTGTATGTACACATTCTTAAAGACTTTTCTGAGTGACATTATAGATTTTTGTATCCAAAAATAAAGGAATCCATTCAAAACCAGACTGTCACTGAGTGGAGCTGTCTGTTTAATAGATCAAGTCAGTACATTCTGTAAGTCAAAAGCATTCATCGACCTGTTCTTTCCTAGCACGTTAGATAAAACTGTTTTATACATTAGGCTTTGAAGTGATGCAGTTTTAACTGCATTAGTAAATCTAACTGTGAAGCATGATTTTAAAAAACCAAGCTGTTTCCTATTTTATATTTAACTCCAGCAGTGTTTTCAGAGTTAGTAAAATAAAACATGAGACAATCTCATGGAAGAGAAGCTCTCATAGAAGCTATGGTTTAATAAAACATGATTTAGCATTTCATATTTCTGTAACAATTAGAAAGGCAATAACACAATATTTATAACCATTCTTGCAGTTTTAAATGACACTTGCCTTTTTGTTTGTGGAATTTTCATTTTTTAACTCTGCTGTGTAAGCAACTGATTTTTACCAGTGATGTGTCAATAATATACAAAAGAAGTTCCCACAGAAATTTTTTTAACTTTGTGATAAATTACATGCATCAGGTTGTTAGATACTCATGCGGTAATATTGATAGTTGTGCAAAATATGAGCACCAGGCTTTTTTTGCCATTTAAGCTTGAAAGAAGTTTAGGGACTTGCTGGAGAGTACGCTGCTTCTGGATCAGTGGCATGTGTCCTCACCATTGGAGGGACAGGACAACAAAATCTGGTCTGGTCAAGAAGTGGACTGTCATTGGTGTGCTGAATCACATTAGGACTGTATGCAGTTAAAAATATCTACTTAAAGGCACCCTCAGTATTTACAGAAAATATCTTTTTGTATCTATCTGCAGAAAACAAAAAGAAACAAAAAAAAAACCAAAATCCAAATACTTTTTCTTAAGTGAATTTGGCTTGCCATACAAGTTCTATGGCCTTGAAGGCTACTGAAACTGCCATTCATTAAACAGGGATGGGTCTCAAAAGAGAGAAGGGTAGCATAAGTAACAAACTTGGATAGAGAGTGGATCTGTAGAAGAAAGAGTCAATCTTTTCTTTGAAATATTTCATCTCAAACTGCCATCCCATGTTTCAACTTGTTTTGCACTGCAGGTTTGTTGCTATCACTGGTTTTGTTGTTTCTGTTGTATAAATGTGAGTATTGATGTGTGCGTGTGTTTTACTGAGTAATAACATGACCTGTACCCTTTGTATTATCTTTAGGAGCCCTTGGAGTAAAAATTGGTTTTGATAGGGATGATTAAACAGTGTCCAAAGCAAGGATGAGCTCCACCAAAGACAGTGAGTTCCTGAGCTCCTTAGAGAGTCCCCCCAGCACATCTCTGGAGTCCCCCGCAGGTGTTGCCTCAGTGTTTGAGGCCAAGCAAGGACGTGCATCCTTCTTTGGTCCTTGCAGCATAACCCCTCATCTTTCAGTACCTTTATGTTTTTACCTCTCCTCACAGAAATATAAAAATGAACATGTTGAAGGGGATGTTAAATAACATCTGACATTTTAACAGGCCTTTTCATTTCATGGGGATTCCTATGTGCTTTGCAGCGTTTCCCCATCAAACAAGCAAAGGAAGCATTTCCCTGGCACTTTGAGGGGACACAAGGGCCATCTGGTCATGCCCAGCCCCATGGTGGAGCATCCTGGGGACGAGTGTGAAGAGAAAGAAGAGAGACACCGTGTCTGCCTGAGATAGCTGGGATGGGCACTTGGGCAACGGTTTTAAGTGGGCAGCATGTAATTCACATAGCTGGGATTTGGCAGAGGCTCTGACCCAGTCTGATTTGAAGTGGGGTTCATCTAATTTTTTAAGTCTTAGAGAAGACGGAGCTGCTGGAGAGGGTAGAAGTTTCAGAAAAGTCTCTATTTTGAGCTTTACAAGCCTGATATGTGAAGTTATCCCTGTATTTGGCAGTAGATATATGCTGATAATCCTTATATTAACATCAGCATGAGCTACTTGCATAAATGTTGCTCTGTGGTGTGTAGGGAGATAAGAACCACTGAACTGCTCTGATGCTGCCGCAGGAGGTGTACCCTGAAACACCAGCAGCAAACTGTGTTAGCCCTAAAAGAAGCTGAGATAAGTTTGCATGATGAAGATTTATTGTACAGATCTAACTGAATCTATCATAAAATAGCAGTTTTATACTTCCATGATGTCTTTCATCTGGAAAGCCCAACATGTTTGGGGAATATTGGAGCACTGATCATAACAGAATGTAAATATTGCCCCTGTTTTAGTGACTTGCATATTATTGCTAATGTGTGAACTAAGGCATAGAAACAAATCACTCTTTTTTTTTTTATTATTTTTTTTTTTTTAAGATTTTGAGCCATTTGTAACCCAGTCTGTTTAATGGAGATTCAGTCAGTACAGGCTATACAGATCAAGCAAGTAAAGATGACAGCTTTGCCCAGGGCTCTTCACCATCCACGTATGACTGATTTTTTTCATGAAGGAAATGCATTTCTTAGAAAGATACCTGACAAAGGATGAGAAATACAAAGTAGTGATGAAGATACAGCAGTGCCTTTCCTGTTAAGAGACCTATAGCAGAAAAGCAGTCGTGTAAAAAAAAAAAAAAAAAATTCTGAAGAATATCAAACACAGGCCCCAGCTGAAGAAAATACCATTGGAAAAAAAGTTTTAGCAGTGCCAGTGCTTCAGAAATACATATTTTAGGTGATTTTTCTCTAACAGTAGCTGGCTGATATTTTCCATAGGCTATGTTCCTTAAAAAGACTTTACATCTTTAAGTCCCCACCTCACAGAGGCAGGGCTCCACTATACCAAAATTATACTGGTGGCACCACACTGAAACGTAGATCACCTTGGTGAAGCATCCCTTTGAGGACAGCTGAATCTGCGTGCAGTGAGGCATAGGCTATTCCCGGGTCAGCCTTTATAAAAAGAGTTTTTCCCATATCCTTTGCAAGAACCCTGTGTGTTTTTCCCTTCAGCACTCCAGTTCATGCCTATTTTGTGGGGAAGAAAAATGCGGGAAGGTGAGCACATTTTCAGCCTGTATAAAACTAGTTATTAGGCTTTCTCGGGGGCACTTCGCACTGCCCTCAGTAGCAGTTGAGCTTAGGGATGATAGTGATAACTTTTGAAGAATTTTAAATACGTTTCTCTCTTTAGTTAAGAATCATATCCCTGTGCTACACTGAGTCTCGCCATGCTGAGTAAGCCATCCCATTGACTTCATTGGAGCTACTCCGTATGAGATAAGATGACAGAATCGAGCAGCAAATCATTATTCTGGCTAGGAAAATGGGCTTTAAGCTGTAAAATATTAACAGTAAACACAAATCAATGTGTTTTTACTGCTAGATCATGATTTCAATAATGGGATATTGGATTTGATAAGCAACGCAAGCTGCCACAGCTGATGAGTTAAATACTAGAAAAAAATGCTCGCGGAAAGAGAACAGTGACTGACTTGTTAGAAAAACAATTTCTGAAGAAAAATGGAAAGGCAAAGGGTACAATTTCATGTTTAGGATTGGAGGTCACTTACTACCAGCAAGGTACTGAAAATGCTGAAATAAAAATGTACATGATTTTTAAGTGTAATTACAATAATTCTATTAGAGCGTCTCATTTTCAAAGCCTTTCAAAGCCTCACTTTCAAAACATTTGCATGTTAAGGCAGACTTGCCTTTTCAATGCTAGTGCTTGTCCAAACTTCCAGATAGTTTTTCTCTCTGTTATAGGGGAAATCAGTAAAGAAAAATCATAGGCATGCAGTTTAGATATTTGTATATTTTTATTTCTTCCATCCATGTAGTTAATCGAGTTCCATGTAGATCATCGAGTTCCAACCCCCCTGCCATGGGCAGGGACACCTCCCACTAGACCAGGTTGCCCAAGGCCAGGTCCAGCCTGGCCTTGAACACCTCCAGGGATGGGGCCTCAGCAACTTCTCTGGGCAACCTGTTCCAGTGCCTCACCACCCTCAAAGTAAAAAATTTCTTCCTAATGTTTAATCTAAACCTGCCCTCTTCCAGTTTAAAGCCATTCCCTCTCGTCCTATCACTACATGCCCTAGTAAAAAGTCCTTCCCCAGCTCTCCTGTATGCCCCCTTTAGGTACTGGAAGACCACAATAAGATCTCCCCGGAGTCTTCTCTTCTCCAGGCTGAACAGCCCCAACTCTCTCAGCCTCTCTTCATAGAAGAGGTGCTCCAGCCCTTGGATCATCCTCGCGGCTCTCTTCTGGACACGCTCCAGCAGGTCCATGTCCTTCTTATGTTGGGGACTCCAGAGCTGGATTAATTATGGATTAACAGTATTGCAGCAGAGATCTGAATTTCTCTGTGACATAAGAACAGGTCTTCTAGGTGCTGAGAGCTGACCAAATCCCTTCAAGTTGATAAGAAGGGATGGGTATGCCTGTGCATGTGTGGTCTCGCACACTGTAGCCCGGCTCGTGGATTTTTACAGAGGTGGTCCAGGGAGAGTTCATACAAACGTGAGAGCATGAGAGCTTCTGAAAGGGTAGTGAACTGCATGTGGTAGGAGTTGTGCCAATATTGGAGACTTCCAAAGTGCAGATCTATTTTCCCAATTGATGTAGCTTTTTGATGAGCTGTCATTGCACATTAGAAGTGTCCGTATAGGAATGGAGCACCTAGAGGCGCTACTGAAATGTGGGCTCTGCTGGTTACTGCATTACTGTTTTTTTTTTCTTCAGAATGCTGGAAATGGGTAGTTTCTTTCGCCATTTCACTGAAATAAGCACATTTTCCCAATAGTTCTGTGAAGTAGAGGAGTTCAGCACAAGGACAGGGTGAGAAGTCCACTGTGCCCAAAAATGTCTACGAATTTTGATATCTACTAAGATGTCCCAACTTCTTGGGTTTTGCCCTGGCTTGTAGGAAACCCAATGTAACTAAGTTCAGGGGCTTCTGAAGCCATCCAGTTTTCTTTGCTCAATCAAAATAGATAGTGCAAAAAGTACAGTCACAATGGTCTCGAGCTGTTAAGTTTATTTCCAGCTTTTCCAGCATTTACAGCTATATGGATCTTCAGGGTGAACCCAATAAAAGCATTGACCCAGCACTGAAGACCAACCCTGGATTCAAGCAAAACATGCCACAAATAACTGGCTTTGGGTTTGGATCTATTCCAACAGGAGACAGATTTTTATTTTTATTTTTATTTTTATTTTTATTTTTATTTTTATTTTTATTTTTGCTCTTATAGTTAGTCCAGTATTTTCCAAAGTTCCATAAAAAGCTTATTTTGATTTTGGCAGAAAGTTCAGGGTCAGTTTTTGGAAGGCAGTGTTGTTTTCCTTAGTTTGAAGTAGTGGTCAATGTCTCATCAAAATTTCAATATGTAGGGTAACTTATCTATATCTTTAATGCAGAATAGTGTTGTGTTTTAATCCGTGGGGGTATTTCAACTTGTGTAGTTGTTGGGTTTTTTTTTTTAAACATGGCATTTGCTGGCTGCCTGCACTGCTCCTTTAAATACTAGCAGGGAGATACAAACGTGCATTACCCATCATAATTTTTGAATAGTATATTTATCATTTTTATTATTTATGTTTCTGGCTTGCAGTGTTGATGCAAATGTATTAAATACTGTTAAGACCTGTGTGCTTTAGCAGCTGTGGAATATCATCACACCTCCAAGGCTAAGCCTGCAGCTAAAGTGTTTAAGAATTTATATGGCCATTCTTTTTCTCTCTCTGTGGCATTAGAGGAAGGGAAAAAAAAGCAATAATGAAATGCATAACCTACATCCACAGAAAATATAACTGGCCTATTTATGATTATGATTCACAGTTCGGTCACTAGAAATATACTGTTCTGCAGGTTTATGCCTTTAGCGGTTATTTGTTAATGGCAACTCCTGCACACATTTTCCTGCAAGTCTTTTGGATTTCAGGAGAAAATGTGTCCTTCAAACAAGTTATTTTTTTGAGGGATCTTTCTGTAAGTGAGTTCCACTGTGTATTGACTACTTATAATATTTTCTGTTATCATCTTGTCAGGGTTCAATTCATTACTCCATTCATTATTCAATTTGTTGGGCCATGAGCATCTGAATAATTGAAAACTGCAGAAGTATTATAAATTATAGTGTCTCCATGAAATCCCAGTTTTAGGGTTTATGACTTGACTTTAAGAAATCACTCTCTGTTGAAAGTTGGCATATGAGGTCTCATCTTTAAAGCAGAAGCTTATCAGGGTGGTGGTTTTTAATATCTCTATTGTTGCACACTTAAGAATTCAGGTTGCCTAAATGTATTAAATTATGGACTTTTTAAACAGTTTATCTGTTTTTTAATTACTATTGCCATCTCAGTGATGTGGACTAGTGACAGATAAAGAAATTAATTTATTTTGAGGTTAATAAGCAATTTACAGCTGTTAATTAAAAGTCTCTTTTTTTTTCTTTCACTAAATAGAGTTAATCTAGCTCCCCTATATTAAAGACAAAAATATTTTTGGTGGTCTTTTACGGGTCAAAGATGTTCCTATACAGAAATATAAGTTGACATTTAGCTGTTGTTTTAGCTAAGTACAGTATGTCTCACTCAAATGTGTTTTTTAATTTTATTTTTAGCTCCTGTGTTTTGATGGAGTACTATTATATTTCTGCTCTCTGGATAAATTATATTAAATTACATCATGTTTATTTTAAGAGAACAACTATTTAATTTCTAAAAACACATACTCATATACTACATTCTCCTTTTGATTATGTTGCTGAAAGATCAACAGATCTTTGCCCTGTACCAGGGCAGTCTGTATCTTTTGTTTCTAATTTTTAAACATTACGTATCTTTAGGTTATAGGCCAAATTTGGGCCAGAAGCAGTGAATCTGCTTTCTGTGTGTGTCTTTAGGTTATAGGCCAAATTTGGGAAGTTTTGCCAGAAGCAGTGAATCTGCTTTCTGTGTGCATCTGACATTACTGTTACAAAATAATTTATTCCTGTGTTGATTGTTGGTAGCCTCATATGCTTCTTCACAAATGACTGTTAGGATCATCTAATTCTGCTATTAGAATGTAGGAAAATTTATAGTCGTGCCATTGGCAATGTACAAAATGGGGAGAATGATGCGGTGAAGATGTCTGCTGTACCAATGCATATATTACCATGTCAACCATATTCTTTGGTTTGGCCATAACCTTTTGCAGAAGGCAAGAGAAGGACATTTTCCTGAGAAGAAGGTCCGGGGCTCATTGGCAGCTCTCAGAGCTTGATTCAGCAGCCCAAACTTGGGTTCGTGGTGTCCTTTGAAGTATCTTATTGGTGCTGCACTCTTCCAGCTGTTGGTCAACAGAGTGCAAAGCTCCTTAGTTTCTGAGGGATCTCAGCCCTCTCTGTGGAGATGCCTCGGGTACCTTACGGTCCAGCTCCTGGCTGAAGATTTGAAGGTATTTGGCCTTACCAGCTCATGCCCTTTGCAGCATCCCTCGTACCCTACCCTTCTTTTGGCCGCTTCAGTCTTTCGTTGTGCCCTGGGTCTCCCATGCTTCTCTTTGCTTGGGGGGGTTCTTACAGAGCAAACAGCTACCTAGAGCCGGCTGCAATTTTCCATCAACAAAATAACTCACCCAGAAGAAGCAAAAATGGAATTTCATAATATTTCTTAGAATCTGACCCTCTCCACAAAGCCCAAACGGAAAAACCCTACTTTTGAATCTGCTCAGAGTGGCGCTGCGGCAGAAAGGCCCCGTGTGGCTCCAGCTGCCAGGGATGCTCAGCTCGCTTGTCCTGGAGCTCTCTGAGGGGTGTTCAGAGGGAATGCCCCGTGGGAAGCCCAGCCCAGCCATGCCCTGCGTGTTGCCTTCACGGCTGCCCTGGCGATGCTGTGCTGCAGCTGCGGGGGCACGGAGGGAGCCAGGAGACTTTTTCGACAAGGTGGCAGGAAAGTCATCTGGGATGTCAGCGATGTCCAGGCAAACATTTAACTTTTTGATGATTTTAGTACCACTTTTCTTTACGTTGCTTGCACAAATTATCTTGTGGATCTGGGTCTTTGTACTAGGCAGGAAAGAGGAATTTCGTTCACTAAGAAAAGGGATAGAAACTATGATTGCTGTATCGTTATTTC
This sequence comes from Charadrius vociferus, assembly GCF_000708025.1. NCBI lineage: Eukaryota > Metazoa > Chordata > Aves > Charadriiformes > Charadriidae > Charadrius > Charadrius vociferus. Next base: position 2,926,352 of record NW_009646856.1, read on the forward strand.
CTACTGGTGTCCAGGGTTGCTTCTCCGTCATGCAGGAAGTAAATATAGGGAGAATTCAACTTTGCAAGTTAAAAACTACTAATATTCCCACTGTTACTCAAAACTTGGATAAATTATTTGCCAAGTCGAGGAAAACCATTTGCATCATGGAAGAGCTGAAACCAGTGGCTCAGCAGTAGTGTGACAATGCCAAGTTGTCTTTAACATGGTGGTTGTGCACCATGTTGCTGTTGTGCACTGCTGGCCGTTCAACCTTAGTACCGCTGAGGCCAGCTGGAGTTTTGCTCGTAGCTTTCTCACACCCTGAGTTTCACTCCTGTGTTCTCTCTCGTAAATCATTGTCAAAGTTAGGACCAAAAAATGTCTTCAAAACGAGTCAGTAACAAGATGTTAAAGGCCAGCACACACCTGTGGTTTCTTGTGGACAGGTACAAAAAGGCTGGGTAAAGGTATAATGGTGAGACCACAGGGGAGGTTCACCACGGTCTATGCCGTGCTCATAGGTAACTAAATACCTATGTAGTCACTCAGCAGACCTCTGCACATTATTTTCAGTGAAAGTGAAACTAGGGGGCAGTCTCAGACCTTCTAGATCCGTATATTTGTGTGGCAGAAAAAGGGCAAATTTGTTTCTCCCTGCATCTGAAACTTTTATGGCCATCTGGATGGCTTTTCTGTCTGGATTTGCAGTTGGTGGGTCCAAGAGATCACAGGGAATATTATCAACATTGTTGATTTTGGAGAAGTACTAAAAAAAAATATGCAAGAACCAGATGGGGGACACATAGACACTTGGGGTCTGTCTGTCTGATCCCCAGCTTCAGCTACTCATTATTCCTGTGTTACTCAGGGATGGTGGCACAGCACCGTAGAGGTATTCCGGCATAGCCGTACCCTAGAGGCCGGTTCCTGATGGTACTCTTTATATTGAACACCCCTAAAGAGGGGAAGAAGAGTGATGCTGGGAGGGGTGGGAAGGAGCATTTGGGCATATGCTGTTGCAGTAGGAGAGGGACCGGGAGCCTCACATGCCACTCAGGTCCCTGGCACGGGATCTGGGGGGTAGGTGGAGGAGGTGACCTCTTCTGGGAGGGATGACAAGGTTGTGAAAGCCCCTGGAAGGCAGTGGCTGTTGAGGGGAGGTCTGCATAACGGAAGAGGGGTGGAGAAATAAAGGGTTCTGGAACTCTGGGGGTGCAGGTAGGTGCTGTGGTGGGGAGCGAGCGAGTGTCAACGCACCGTGGAGCTGGGGGAATACAGGTAGCATCGAGAGGGGAATGGGAGGAGGAAGGTTGATGAGCAGGGGAGAGGGTAAAAAGGTTAGCAGTGAAGTGTGCAACATCCTACTTGCTTTATTTTCTGTCTTGTTATTGACAATCTTATTCCTCAGTCGTTATTTAATGGGCAGTTTGTCTGAGCAAGAAGTAAGACTGATTGGGTGTAGGAAGCAAAGTGATTAAAGCCACAGGATAAAAAAACGCTTTAGGAAATCTTCTGCCCACTCACATTTTTTAAATCAAAGTAAGTAGGATCTGATTTAATGGCATTTGCTAATAAAACAAGGGCTTTAATCTGAAAACTATTTTTCTTGCTTGCTTTTCATACTTTTAAAAGCAAGCCCAGGCTCTTTGAAGTACAGCAAAACAGTTCTATTATCAAACTATCATGTATCCTGTTCCACATTGACAGAGTCTAGCTTGGATCTGCAAATAAATGAGTGGTTTTGAGACCTAAATGGCTTTTTATTTATGTTTTACAGAGTGAACAAAACTGGGTTTGCAGTGAAAACACATTCTCATCTTTAGCAGTGGGGGAGCTGCCTTTGTGCCACAATACTACTCAGACCGTAGAATCATATTTAATAAAGAGATATTTAGTTTGCTGTTGGAAAAGGATTGCTGCAGGAAGATATAAAAGCTACTTAGATATTTTTGTAGAACTTTTGCATAAATCTTGTATCCATAACCTGATCTAGTGACATAAATATTAGCAGCTTGTTTCTATTTCACCTGCTGTAGAACCACTGCTGTCCTACAGCAATAACCAGCAAGGGAATAGAGCTATTTGCTGCTGTCATAAATAAGACGGGGTGTCACAGCTGTTTTCATTTGACTGAGCAGTAATGGAGTTAATTATACTTCCAGTCTCTTTGTTTTTGATCTGTGTTTCCAAAGTCATCTAAGCTTCTTGAATTCTCGCAATTTTTTTTAACCCTTTTTTCTACTCACCCGTATTAGACATTTTCTTTAATTTGGAGGGGATTTCATTGTTATAATTCTTTCTAGTATTTATCCATGCTTTTCTTATTAGTTAAATTTTGTTATTATATAAACCCCTCTACTAAAAATCGGTGTATTTATTTGTACTGAGCAACATAATGAAAGATAGAGAGCATAGTCCTTCTTGAAGACCAGACACATAGACTTACTTTTATTGGAAAATAAACCTGTTTTTTCATCTCCATCAATTCAGAAAACATGCTATAAGAAAAAGAACAACATAATAAAGCTATACTTTGATCCAATCAATCATATTGCTAAAAGAAAGCGTGCAATTAGGGAAGTCAAAAGGACAGCCAGACTTGCACAAACGGGGAAAAGATGGTTCCTATTTAGGAACACTAGTCCATAAAGCTTCTGCGCAGCAGCACATTGGGCAAAACATATTGCAAGAAAACCTCTCTGTTGTTGCCTATTATTAGCTTTTTCAATTACTTGCATTTTTGTTTGGTTTCTCTCCTTTTTTTTTTTTTTTTTAATAAATGTAACAGTAGTAGATAAGAAAAAAGTGAAGTCTTTGTTTGTAGGCATTAATGGCAATATCTTGAATATGGCCAGGTTTTGCTCAGAGAATTTAATAAGTCTGTAGTCATGCAAAGAAATATAGATGCTGAAATATCTGTGATGGAGGCTCTGATTCTGAGCCAGCTTTATAAAGTTACTGTTTTTATGGGAGTCAGATGCTGAGTGCGTATGAAAATCACACTGGACACCCATCTGCATATCTCCATGCTTAAAATTATGTTTTGAGATGTACCTTCAGTGATTTGCAAGCAAACAAGTGACAAAATGAAACGTGAGGGCAGCAACTACTACAACTATAATTCTCTTGTGTAAATGGTCTATAATTGTTAAGTCTCAGAAATACCCTTGAGATAGCGAGCAAGGAGGTAGCTTTAACAGTCAGACATAAATATGATTGCTAATACACGCTTAAAAATTCAAAGTTACTTGAAATTTAGCATGAGAAAAAACATTGTCAGTGATATGTGCCAGCATAGAAAGTCTGAGATAAGTAACCTTGCTCTTAGTGTATTTACTTACATCTCAAATCCAAGACTAAGACTAAGACTAAGAATCCAAGACTAAGAATTATGTAGTATTTTATCCCATTGTTTACTGTTTTTGGCAAATAAATAATTAACAGAGCAGATGGACAGGATGAGGACAGACGGATGAGATGAGATAAACTTCCTAGAAGTCCTGCCAAAATGCCCCGTCATGCTGCCACAACACACAGATCACAGTGTGCAAGAGTGGTACTCTCTGTGCAGTTTTAGCAGACTGCCCTCTGTCTCGAGCCAGCCCCGCATCCCTGTGAAGGAACTGCTCAGGAGAGCGTTTGATGAGTCGTTGCGTATCTGATCGGAGCTCTCGCGGATGGTGAGTGGTGGTGACACCAACACATACCTTCATAGAAGACAAAACCAGCTTTTGGAGGGGGGAAATTGTTCTCTAATGATTTAATACTAGTTCAAACTGGAGAGTGAGAAGTCAAAGTTTCCATTTTCTGCTGACAAAACCTTCAATCACCCCCCCACACACCTCACCCACCCCCCTACCAAATATTTGTTTTACTTATTTATTTATGTTTTACAGAGTGAACAAAACTGGGTTTGCAGTGAAAACACATTCTCATATTTAACAGTGGATCATATATCATGATATATGATTGTGTAAACTTTACGTGTTGATGTAAATTCTAGGATGATGGGAAGATATTTGCCCTTTGGTGAAAAGTAGGGAGAAATCGGGGTGGGGGGTGGGTGAAGCCAGGCAAAATTTAAAATCCAGATTGCATTGTGAAGTGTGTAAAAGCTCTACTCTCAGTAATGGATTTAGCCAAACTACAGCCTTTGCTACAGAAGGTCAAATCTTTCACTCTGAAGTCTTTCAGACTCTGAACCCAGTTTGCATATTGAGCTCTCAGAACTATTTTCAACTACCAAGGGCATCTGAGCATGAAGAACACATTTCTTGATGTCTTTAGTTACAAATTGGCACACAGATGGGCTGCAGTAGCATGATGGGGAGGGGGCTCACATCTTAAATCCGCTCTGTTTATTACCCAGGAAGTTTTGATCAAGTTTATGGTGTTAAAGACTCCAACATATCAACTCCATTGAAGAACAGGACAAGCTATTGTAAATATGAACCATCAAAGCATTAGCCATTTCAATGAAATGAAGCAAATCAATTGTTTTCTATAAAGGTGCCTTTCAGATCTCCTTTTTCATGTTCTGAGATCCCTTATCAAGTTCAGCATTATTAAATGTTGGACTATGGACTGCAAGAGTAATTTTTTAGGACTTCTAAAGGGTCACTTTGCTGCTAACATGCTTGTCTGTGCATTTATTTTACTTGACCTAAACAGAGTTACTCACACACACGCAAATATACATAAACCAGAATTAACTCGGTTGCATTTAATACTGCCTTGAGCTTTAACCCAGCAAAGTATTTCAGGACTTAAGGAAAATCAAAGATGTGTTCAAATGCTTTCATAAGATGGGATTCTAGTGAAATGCATCCATTATAATGATCTCGTTAGGGTTCTTACTGTTTATCTGCAAGAAAAAATTACTGTCTGCACTGGGAGAATATAAGATATTTTCTTATGCTCACCTTTATAGACAGCTACATCTTCAGATCAGTGAGATAGTTTCCTTTTTTGAGGTCTCCAGCTTCTGGAAAGATGCTGCAGAAGTGCCGTGCCTATGTTCTCCATATTGGGGCAATACTGTTTGTGTGTACAAGTATTCAAAGGATGGAGAACACACCATTTCTTCTGCCCTTTCTCTACTCAGGATAGTGCAAATAAAAATATTTTGAAGTTTGTGTTGAATGTGTATTTAGCTTTTGTCCTACTGATTTTTGGGACTTTCTGCACAAGAAGTTTCCAGTGAAATGTAGGAATTCCTTAACTTCAAGCATGAGAGGTGTCCATCTCAAAACACGTGCTTAAACGTAAGTAGAAGATTAAGTACCTTCATAGCTTGGGGTCAGTGTTTCCAGCCTAGCCAGCCTTTCCACTATGCTTGTGACCGGAGGTGCCTGACATTACTTTAACATATGCTTTCTTTAACATGCCAAAGCATTGAGTTGCTGTGTTCCAAAGAAACAAAAGGCTAGAATGAATTACCTTCTTCCAGTAAAAAGTAGAATTTCCTCTCCAAAATTACACTGGCTCGAGCTCCGTTATCCCTAATGGACTTTCCAACACCAGTGACAGGTTTAAGATCTGGTATTTGTGATGCTTAAGAGCTAAAAACATATGATTTATACCTCTGCAAAGACTCTTTTTAGCTTTCTAATGGGACAAACAGAAGTTGCACCTAGCCCAGGAATGTCCAGAGTCACTGCAGCTTAAAACTATGGTGGGCGTTTAAACACAAAAGTTATTTCAGGTCATTTTGAAACATGATTTTAAGTTAAGACTTATATTTTTACCACTTTGAAACCGAACCTGGTAACAATTTAGTAAGATGGATTTTTTTGGACAGAATATCTATATCGTACATGCCTGCTTTCCAAAGCATGCAGTAAATCAGAGCTTACTGTAAATGGCTTGATTGCTTTACTTACTTCTGAGATTCCGCTCAGTGGAGTAACAATGGTATAAAATTTGTGGGAGAGAAGAGACCTTTCGTGTGCCTCAGTGACTGAATAATTCAAATTTTTCCACTTTCATGTGAAACTAATCCTGCTCTCCGAACTGATCCTCCTGTCAACCTGGAGGAATCAGTCAGGAGGAAGGTAAGCAGGGTCTGTTTTCTCTCTCTCTCTCTTTTTTTTTTAAACAAAACCATCTTTGAAAGAGGAAATTCTCTTCCATGGAGTTTTAAACTATATCAGAATAGTGAACATTTCTCTAAGAGGTAATGGTAAAGCTGACATAAATGTAAATCTACATTTTCCTACAAATTAAAGCTTCAAAAATTATGAATGTTTTCTTGCTGAATACCGATATCATCTTCTTCCTCCACATTTTTTCTTTCTCTTTACAACTGCCTAAATTATAAGGGAATTAAAAGTCCATTAGATAGTATACATTAACATATGCTATTATGGTTGTAGCTAGCAAGCGTGGGCAGAAGCTGCTGTGTGATATGATTTTCCATTACTGTTCTTTGAAGGCAAAACATAAAATTGTTTAATATGTCTTGCTTTTTTTTTTCCAAGTACTAAACTTCTAAGCTATGGCATGTGACCTAAAATAGGTAAAGAAAATACTTATTTCTAAAATATGCTCCACATGAATTGCTGTGTTGAAAAAAAAAGTCTGGTTCATCACATGCAATGTCATGACTATGGTATCAGGTGTTTCCAGACCATATTGGAGAAACCTTTTTTAGGTGTCTGTAGAATACCCTCTCCTAAGCAAGTCTGACTCCATTTTCTAAGTAGACATAGTTGCCACATGTTTCAAACCAAAATAACATTTTTTTTTCTAAATACATTGCTTTTACTTCCTATCTGCCTTGAGTCTGCCAGACAAGCCTCTAAGAGCTTCTCTATTTTTATATCCTTGACCAAGTTGGTTACCCTTGCTATATCCTAATTTCACCACATATGCGATGGCATAGTACCTCTCTACCTCATGTGATGGAAATCAGACATTATATGTAAAAATGGTAAAGTGCTCAGAGAGGCTTTGTCAAGTTTGTAATGTGTTTAATTGGAAAGTACTACAGCTCTGCAAAATATTGCATGTATTAACGCTATGTTTTCTACCAGTTTGAAAGATTTTCTCATCGTACTACCACAGATTTAGTGGGAACTACCAGATGTAAATCTTAACAGTCAAAGAAATTTACTTACAGTTGCCTTTTCTACTATTATTGATAGCAGATTTATATCTGTGACCAGGGAAGAAGTCATCTGAATGCAGTCATGGATGATTTTAAATTACACGTAAAGTTTAAGAAAATTCTGGCTAAATGTCATCAAGATCCATCATACCAAGCTGTCTGAGAGGGTAAAGGGCAGGCTGTGAGCTAGATGAAGGGCAAAAGCAGAGCCAGAGCCAACATGCTCCGGCAGTGTGGTAGAGGTGCTTGGGGACAGCCAGAGGAGCCGTTTGGGAAGAAGTGGGAGTTTGTCGCTCTGAAGGAAGGGGGTGGTTGCTCTCCTGGTGTCACTGACTCCTTCCTTGCCTTTCCCTCCGTCTGGACTCCCGGCTCTGCTGCTCGTGCCTCAGCCCTTGTGTGCTCCCTGAGCTCTGCCTACCAGCAGCTCTGTCTGCATCTACTCCTCTGCTCTGTCCCCTCCAGCCTTTTCCAGACATCCAGCATTGTGGGGGCCCGAGCAGAGGGTAATTTTTTTTTTTTCTCCTCAGAATCTGGCTATAATTTATAACTCTTCTCGCTGAATTAACCATGAAAGGAAAAGAATATATTTGAAATCAATGTTTAAATGTGAATCAAAATGTAATATATGGAAGACAGGGAATATTTATAGCCATACTGTTTGTATTTTGGGGAATAAAAATCCTTTTCATGAAAAACACTGTATTGACCTAAATTCCATTGTTTCCCCTGCAACACATAGACTAAGCAGTCCTAAGTGGATAATGGGAAAGAACAATAATAAGGATAACAATAGGTTACAGAAACAATTAGGTAAGGAATAACACATGACAGGTAATCCAGTCATAAATTTATAGGCGTGCTGCTCTCTCCTCAGGAGCCCTGTGAGACACGGGGCCAAAGGCCAAATACATTCCCAAGGAATGTGTACTGAATCACAGGCCTGCAGACTGCATGTTATTATTAGAATTGTAAAATGTTATTGCTGATTTTTATATATCACACTGTGTGGTTAATTTAAAAATGTGGCTGGGCAATTTATTGTGTGTATGGGATGTCTATTTCCAATACAATTTTCTCTGATTATTTTAAAATGTGTTGTGAGATTTAATTCTTTTTAAATGTATTTTTAAACCACAGGAGGACTGTCAATGAGGCTTAAGAAGCTCTTGGTACCTCGGCTTTGTTCTGGCATTTTGGCTTCACACTCATCCACTGAACAGTAAATGTTTGTTTTCGAGCTTATTTTCCCCAACACAGCAGCCTTTTTTCTTTTTTTTTTTTTTTCTAAATTCAACCAGTGCAGCACCACTTAGGGAAATGGAGTAAAAACAATTTAAAAGTATCAGTGGGGGCAATGAGCTGGCACAGGTAGCTGTGCCGTGCCTGCGCTTTACAGACACGCTGCTCACCCTTTAGCCCCTCTCACCTGCCCCAGCTGAAAGGAGCCCTGGGTTTTAAACTTCATACTGGGGTACTGAGATTTCCTTTTGAACGTTGTTGGGAAATGAGAAGTAGGCAAATACGTTTCATGCTACCCAGGGCCAGTAATGAAAGCTTTGGATGTCCAGAAAATGGAGTTTTGCAGTATTTTCGGGGAGGCTAATAGCTTTTTCTCCCACCTTTGAATTGCTGCAGGATGTCTGCATCTGAAAGTTTTTATATAAGCATAAAAGCTGTTTCAGATTACTAAAAGAATCAGCTCTGATAAATTACTTAAAATATCCCTCCCTAAAAAGGCCAGCCCTCCTTCTGCTGTTTCAGGGAGTAATTATGAGATATAATAAAATAGCTGTAGTACACTGGTTTTGTTA